>NC_135013.1:23412895-23724048 GCF_051020955.1 Megalopta genalis | reverse complement strand
TACATTGTGCATGCAACAAAATGTATGTAATTTTAATTTTATGAGAAATATATAGTTTACCGAGAATATAAAAATATTTTATATATATAAAGCGTTTAGATAATAATTTGCGAATAATAAGCGGAAATGTTGTCACCGGAAGTGCAATTCAATTTTAAGAAAATTTGAAATTTCTTTCATTGTAACTTTGTTATTAGGCATTTGTTGTTGAAAAATAGAATTAATTTTGAAATATGATGAATTTATCTGTTGTTCCAATGAATAATAATAATTATATTAGTAACAGTGTGATAATAGTAATAAAAATATAAAAAAACAGCGAATAGTCAGATAGCCAGAATGCAAACGCCATTCTTTGTCTGATTGAAAATATAAAAAAAAGCAATAATTAATTTTTATATTACATGTATGATTGAAAGCAAACGAATACAATACATATTCAATAATGAGAGTAATAATGGCCGCTTGAGCGCAGCTTAGCATTGGCAGCGCTACTTTTAAATTCATTCTGAAGCGAGAAATGTATTATTAAATTCTATCATTTTAAGATCTTGATCCAATAATAAATAATACCAATTTGATATCGTCGAGAGAAGATCCTGCGGTAGGTGTTTCAGGCATCTTCGAATAAATCTCACAGTGTAATACAATGTTGGTACACTTTATTTTAATAATCATATAATATTGTACAAATTATTACAGTAAACTATATATTTCTGTAATTACGTTTATGAATGTTTCTCTGTTTTACCAACATGGCTTGCCATGAAAGTTGCTGGCAAGTAGTATAATTAAATAATACAGCCGTATAGTGCAAAAACGCACTATTATTTCCTTTATCGAATGCGGTACTTGGTACTTTTTCCCTCTAAAATTATCGTCTACAATAAACGTACAAAACTTATCGAGAACGAATCGAAAATTATTAAATTAAACCTGTTTACTTTTCTTTTCAACTATCTACATATTGGTATAAGCCTATTATCAATCCAGAGTGCATACAAGAAGATAAGTAACCGTCTCTTCTTATACCACGCTATCGCTATGCTATAATAGTTTTACATATTTATATATATAATATTCTGTTGGATATTATATATATACATATATAAATATGTATATACGTGTCGCGACGTGTGTTAACAATGTTCCATGATAAATTGCATTGTTTCATTCTTTTTTTTTTCTTTTCAACAGAAAAAATGTATACACATTATGTGTGCCATCCTATTTTATTGATATAATCGTTTATATTATATTCTATATTAATGTACATTTTTGTTCTTATAAAAGCGCAAAAATAAAACTGAATGCTTTTATTACAATACTTGCCATCGAAGGTTGTAACTTATAGAAATAGATACAATTTACAACTCGAAAGGTCTTTGACATTATAACTTATTTTCATACACGCAACTTCCACGAAACGTTTACAAATTAAGCAACGATTCGCCGAGTCCCACGTTCGTCGCTTCAAGGAGAAAAAATACGATGGCGAAATTAGAAAAAAAAAAGAGAAAAAAAAGTAAGTGTACACATGATAGAAAAGATTGCAGTGCGGTATTATTACAATACCAAATATGTATACCGCGCGCGGGACAGTCTAGGGCACTCTGGTTAATTAGTACAATTTGTTATTTCGTATATCGTTCAGAAATTGCTCTCCGCAAACATGTTGCGTTGACGTATCGATTATGTAAGAGTAAGGACAGTGTTTTATCATTCCATTGCCCTACGCAATCGTATTAGCATTAATAACAAAATATAATTAATTCAAATATATTTATCTTAGAAAATGAATTTTATATTATAGTGAATTTTCTATTTAAAGAGTGATTCGCAGTATGACATGTGAGTGTCGCATAAAATGTAAATACACTTAGTATTTATAAGGTTTTTTTTTTCTCATAGGCGTGTATAGGTCAGGAGAGTATGCAGCTCTAGGATTAACCAAGGAATTAGACTGAAGGCCACCCTTTAATATTTTTACAGTCTATTTTATGTATGTCCGATAACAACAATAAAAATTCTTAAATAAATATATCGGTATAATCATTGATGGAATATTATTACGCAATCAACTAGTTGTTTTTTTTTTGTTTCTGCCAAGAATTGTAGTTTTACGTGTGTGTTTCATTTTTTTTTTTGTTTCGTTTCTTTGTTTGTTTGTTTGTAATTGCGTCTTAAGCAATAATATGCATACACATGTACACGACACGTCAGTCACTGTGTACTACAATGACCGGTATGGAGTACCACAAAATTGTTACGTGAAATTCAGTAAGACAAGACACATGTATCACTCTGCTGATCATTGCTATTTTCCTCTGCCTTGAGATGTACCCGACCTGGTTGTAGGTTTTGCTGGTTGTGGAATAATTGTGATCTCGTCATTGATCTTCAATGGTTTCAGAAGGGAATCATTGGATCTGGACGATGGAGATGAAGGTGTGTTCTTCTTATCCATTACTCTCTTAGCTACGACACTATGTGCCGAGTAAACATGATTCTCGAACTGCTTATACATTCCAAACGTGGCAGTGCAAACTGTACATTTATAAGATAGATGCGCAGGTTTTAGAGTCATTCCGTGGTCTCGCGCGACATGATTTAGTAATTTCCACTGATATACCTAAAAAAATCAAGATTCACAGCTCTCAGGTGTTATGTTGTTCTCATCATTCCCAATCTCTGGCATGCACAATTTCGAATCTACTATCGCTATGAATGGGATCAACTTACCCTGCCACAGGCGGGACAGCGACCTGCATCCTTTCCTTTATTTGCAGCTTCCTGCATACTCGACGTAACCAATCCATGCGACCCAAGTAAGTGTCTTTCTAGACCCTGTAAGTAATCAGATACGACACTGTTATAGATTCGTTACAAATATATAAATAACTTGAGAAAGAAAGCGTTTCCTTCAAACAGAACACAATGTTTTCATTACATTTATTAATTTAAAAAGGAAACTGAATAATAGAATTTAAGAAAACTCTCGCAATTGAATGATATAGTTTTGTATATAATATTGAAAACATTTAAACACGTTTAAAAGAAGCAACACAACTCTAACGCCCCAATTTTTTCAGACGCTTTTTAAATCATATTGAAAACTAAATAATTCCAGATTTTACAATTTCAATGCAATTATTATTTGCTATTCATATTAGAATGATGTAGATGTGTACCTGATCTGTGAAAAATCGGAACTGACACTTTTGGCAGTTCAAAGGAGGTCTATTGTAAATCATCTTTGGATGTATTTTTACTTTGTGGATCCATTGCATGTGATTACGTAGTTGTTCTAAATCCTAAAAGAAGAAGTTTAAGAGAACAGGTTTAATATTTTTGGTGCAACAATTACAATATCTATGTCGGAAAAAATCCGCAACAGATTAATACAATTTACCTTAATATAACCATCGCAAATCTCGCATATAACAAATGTGGTCTTTCCTCCTGACTTCGATGAGGTTCCGGAACCAGGAATAGAAGACTGAGATGTTGTACGTGGTAATGGCGTTATAGATATACTTGGTTGACTTAACAACTTTGCCGTAGGATTTTTAGGACTGGACGTTGTGTTCTGGAAAATATAAAATATAGTTTTTACTTAAACCGCGACCGTAGATAAGACATTTTTCTTTATAAGATATTAAATTATATTAATTAGTGTCCACTTAAAAGATTACATAACGTAAATTGAAATTTCTTCTACTTTACACAATTTGTTATTGACACAAAATATAGTTCATTTTTGTACACGACAACGAAAATGTGCAATTTTTGAAAAGTAAATGCTGCGCTCGATCTTTAGCAATAGAAGTTTCTATAAACATTAAAATAAGTGGACATGTTTATAAATGTTGTATAGTGTTTGATTTCCAAATTTATTTACAATTTATTAATGTAAATGCAATAATTAATTTCTTCGAAACGCTGATAAGAGTGATGATGTGAAAATGGTTGTAATATTTTTACGAGTTGCAAATCAATTCCTCACAAAGAAAATCGAACAGTCTCTTCTAATTTATATAGAATTTACATATGACATAAAAAACGAAAAAAAACATTTCAGATGTATTTCTTTTAGCGACTATTATTCATATTCGAGATGCCCGTTTTTGAGGACTAGTTTCATCCCCTGAATATGATTAATAAGTTTAATATGATATGTAAGTTCCATCAAATTCGGAGAGGGCTGCTCTTAGTTAACAACCCTTGTTAATGTGAAATTGTATTTTCATAACGCAACATACTACTGAGACAAAAATACATTGCTGAAACCAATAACGGCATAACTAGTTGCATCGCACACTAATGATATGTAGCTATGATCTCAAAAATATTGTTAAGTCCTATAAGCAATTATATGTAGCTGTAATTATAAAGGATTCAGAGAGATTTGTTATAAAAGCCTTTGCACCTGCAGAACACATCATCCATGCGATCACAAAATCAATGTAACCTTCCTTGGTGGTTTCCAACATTTATTTACCTGTGATGCGGACAACCTAGAGAGAGAGTCGATTACGTTGGGTACAAGTGCAATGGGTGTGGGTTGACCGGAACTGCCGCCGCTACTGCTACTCACTCCCGAGACAGCCGACATGACAGTCCCAGAGCCACCCACCACCTGCCACCACCCATATATTCTTTTTACTAATTCTTAAACTTTTTTTCTTGTTTACTTGAATTTTGTGAACCTGTATCTCTTACGTGTATTCTGATTAAATTATTTAAAAAAAAAAAAAAGAAAAGAAGAGAACTACGTCGATTCTAAAGCAGACCAAGATTACTGCACACATCTTGGGAAACAAATGGACACCCAACAGTTTCAGTAAGTAACAATACACGACTATACAAAAAAATAAAATACTCAAAATAAACCTAGATTACACTTATTGAAACACTGTAATTTATCTTTATATAATTTTTAGAAATCTTAAAGGAACATTAAAGCATAGATACACTATGCATATCACGCATGTGCTGCTATACATAACTACTAAAATACGAGATTTTAAGGGCATGACTTCACAAAATTATCATTGCCCAAGCTAAATTTATGATGTTACTAGAAAGTAATTTGAATGGTTTTTTTTCTATGTTTGATGTGAAGGACATTGTATAGAATAAATTTTACCTGGAATATCTGGTTACTACCAAATTGGTATGAAGTAGGTACCAATAAACCAGAAGAGGTTGGACGATACATCATTCCTGCCACATTATCTGAAACAAGTAGTACCCGCTCTTGTAATAACGTTCGCAAAAGCCAACAGGAAATTATTTTAACATTCGATTATTCAATATTAAATAGTTACCTTGCCGCATTTGTGTTCCTCCCGGTCGTAATGTCTTCATATCTGAATATCTGGGCTGCATCGGTGGTCGTCCTCTTCCACGACCAGTGATCGGGGCAGGAAGTAATTTCGGTAGAAGTGGTTGTGGTCCTTTACCGCCCATTGCCATAGCAGCAAGTGCGCTGGGATTAGTGGGTCCAGGGGCTCTTGCACGGTTCAATCTTGGAATCTTTGCCGGTGGTTCCCAATCTGCGGCTGGTTCCAAATTCTTCTCTGGTCTGAATTTTTTCGTGCAAGCAAGTATGTGCCGAGTTAGTTTGCCTTTCTGATTGTCTTCGAACGGACAATTCGGGCATTGATGGAAGGCTGGACCACGCTCCAGCCTACCACGAGTATTATGTTCCGCTTCCATATGAAATAAGATATCATGAGGACTACGCACCTCGATCGGACAAAAGTTACATTTGTAAACGTAATTGCGCATATGCGGAGTCTCTAAATGATGCTGCATGACTAAGGTCGATTCTGTTTTAAAACTACAGAACTCACATTTTTTCAGTTCTAAGTGGAATGGTTCGTTATTTTCTTTACTAAATTCTAGGTTCTTGATGAGTGAATTTATAGCTATTTGAGTTTCGGCAGATGTGCTACCTTTGCCTTGTTTACGCTTTTGAGTCCGTAAAAGATCCGTTTGCACGTATTCTTGAACAAGATTCACTCCGATCTGCATGAAAAATTTGCCCAATGGTAAGTCAAAGTATGTCAGTACTTTATTTCTATCGTCTTGCCTTATGTCCTGTTTGTCACCTAAATTACTAAATCCAGATTCAGTTAGATCTACCGAATTGTCACCTCCTCTGATATCCTCTACGTCTCTTTTGCTCTTGGAGCTACCTTCGCTTTCGCTTTCATCGCCTTTGTCTTTATTTTTTTGACTCATATCTTCCAAGTCGTCGTTGCCTTCATCTCCTTTATTTTCTTCGCTTTTTTTGCTCTGTTCTTCCTTTTCTTTCTCCTCTAAGCATTGTTCTAGTTTTGTGACGAAATCTTTTAATGGTTTCAGCGGTGGCTTTTCATATACATACGGTACTATAAAAGATGGTGCTTCCACGACGAACATATCGTCGGTTAATGTGGGTAATATAGGAGGAACAGTAGGTGTTACTGTAGTCATACTGCTCGTCTTGGGACTTAATTGTGCCGCTTTTGACGTCATGGGTACTGGTGTAATGGTTGTTCTCATGTTGGGATACATTGTTTGCGTTGTCATGCCCATGGGAACAACTGAAAAAGAACTAGAACTAGAGACAGAGTGATGTGGCTTACTGCTACTCACAGGAACACCACCGCGTCCAGATAGGATAGAATTCGTGTCTATAATAACTAAGGTGGGTTCTTTTTTTCCTCCTTTCACCGACTTACTACCAGCGGCGATCTCCACCAAACGTTTGGTATCGTTTACTACGATAGTAGTTTTACTGTTTTTGACCGGTGACTTTAGCTTCGAATTCTCTTTGTCTTTTCCATCGATACCAGCCAATGGATCTTCAGGCTTGATTTCTTCTATATCAGAACCATCGTCGTCTACGTCTTCTTCTATTTCTTTCTCTATGTAACTTGTCCTCTTTATATTACGAGAACTTCTTCTTGGTGTAATACTACTAAGGTCTACTTGTTTTCGTGGCTTCCGTTGCTTCGTGGGATCTTTATTGGCCCGCTCCGGCGAAGTATTGTGACCGTTTTTCGTGCCGTCGGTTATCTCCTCTATGTCTGGACTCTCGCAGCTTCCGTTCTCCTCGCATATCTTCACGTCGGATGTATCCATGGTACTGTCAGTAACTTCGCCACTGTCGTTAATCTGTTGTAAATCACTGCTGCCTGATAAATTCTGGTTATCCTTGTGGGCAGAGTTTTTCATAGTGAACACATTGTCAGTATCAAATTGTATTTCAGTTATGCTCTCATCCAGGCATTCAACATCTGAGTTATTACTCTGTTCATCGATTTCCATAGCCTCACAAGATGTGTTTTTACACTTATCATCAGTTTTAGACACTTCACTAGTATTGTTCGTCTCACTGACACCCTCGGATGTTTTAGTTACATTAGAGTCATTCCTGGACTCTAACATTTCACCCCCTTTACTCCTACTTTCCATTATACTATCTTGCTCACTGTCTTCGGATTCTACTTCCCCATCTTCGATTTCAACTTCCATTCTACGTTCGTCTTCGTCATCTTCTTCTTCATTTTCCTCCCCCTCCTCTTTTGTCGCATCATTGGTTTCTTTTGACAGATCAGATGCATTTTCCGTATCAACGAATCCCTCATTGTCATTATAATTTCCATTAACTCCATTTGGTATCACAACATCTGTAAACCATAAAAAAATGTGTTTAGTCGAATAATCTTCGCTGTCAAACGTACAATGTAACTTGTTATTTCTAAGAGGTATTTCTATCAGGTATTAGAGAAATACCTGTCTTTTTGAAAAAATTTGAGGAAGTTACAAAAAATGGAAAAATATGAAGAAATTAGAAAATATTAATCTATAAAATATGCTAGTTCCTGTTAAATAATCACACGTTATTATAGTACAATTCAGAAACACCGAGTATATAGATGTCGAACAAGTAACATCCAGCTTCGTGACATATAGACGATTAGATCGGACTAACTGTCACGAGCTACTTAAAACAATTTTGTTAATAAACAACCGAAAGGACAATGTATCATTCTTGAGCAACAATATCAGAATGTGTAGCCTAAGCGGTAAATAAGTATCATGGACAATAGAGAAGAAAAATTGATTAAGTAGTTACAAGCAAGAGGGAGAAAGAGAGAGAAAAAGAGAGAGAGAGAGAGAGAGAGAGAGAGAGAAAGAGTGTTAGGGAGACAGAGAGAAAGAGAGAGAGAGAGCATACCTTTGAGAACCTTATCAGGACTGGCCTGAGATGAGTCCTTAACAGGGGGTTCTTCCAACGTGCCTTCCATGGGGCCACCACTGTACAGTTGATCTAAACAATTAATAAGAACACAGGAATAAGCAGTCCGTGGCAACGACGCGTTTCATTACATCCACACGACGTGAACGCGAGGGCGGGGGAGAGGGAGGGAATTTTTAGCGGGGCCGAATTTTTCAAAATGGCGCTGCGAATTCCGTACTCCTATTTCCTTGTTCCCATAACCAACAAAATTGGTAGTTGGGTAGGTGTCGGTTTCCAGTCGGCGCGTCGCGTTGCCGAGATTTCCGCGCGGTCCGGCCGAAAAATCGTGCTCGTTCACGCGACACAAACGATTTAGGAGGACAAGGGAGTCACCCGTGGTTGCCGTTGATAGAAACGATCAGACGAGGAGAGTCCTGTGAAGTAGCTTGAATGGTTAGCGTCTCCTCAGTCAGTCACCTGCACTCGCCAGCCACCGCGTCCGAGCGCCAGCCAGCCAGCCAGCCAGCCAGTCAGTCAGCCCTCCGCGTACCTCTCCTCTCAACCTTCACAGCAAACCTACCAACCTACACCTATACCTACACGACTTACACATCAAGCTCTCGTCTCTTTCGTATATACACACGTATACCTATGTACATATGTATATATATATATATATAACTATGTTCGCTTCGCAGATTCGCAGCGAACCTACCAACCTACACATATATACCTACGGCTCACACACATTGAGCTCTCTCGTCTTCTTCTCTCTCTCTCTCGCTCTCTCTCTCTCCCTCTCTCTCTCTTTCTCTCCCTCTCGTGTGTACACACGTATACCCATGTACATATCTCTATGTACCAACAAACATACACAGACGCGTATATCTATGTACACGACCAGCCAGAGACCCATCAACTCACCATCCACTAGCGCGCGCGCGCGAGCGCACAACCTTCCTAACTCTATACTACATGCCGGACGGGACAACACGCCAACCACCTACGGAACAACCCTATGACCTACCAAATCCGATCATGACATACTGATCTCCCACGACGGTATTATACGAGAGACGTTCTCAAAGTTCTAGGAATTCTAGTCGGATGTGTAATCTGCATTCGTGGATGAAACATATGCGTGCACAAACAAGACGCGATTAGATACATCGGTTATTCAATTTGGTCCAGTCGTTTGCTAGATACGTTTCTGCAAAGTTGCGAACGTTTCGAGACCAAGGGGACGCGGTCGATTTAGAAAGGGCAATCGTCGAAACCGAATTTTAGCGTATCTGCCACGAGAGTCGCTACCCATTTAACGTCTAGTGATACCACCCATTCAGAGAAATAAAAAAAACCATTTGGTGGCTCGAGGATTTCTACACGATACTTCGGAAAAGTTCTGCGATTAAACTGTTCAAAAAAAACTTGTCCCTCGTCGGAAGAAACGCGTACATACTTCTTTAACGATGATAGAAAAACGTAGCATCAATTTCAAGGACGAATACAGATTCGAATCCCTGGAACTTCGGGAACATCCCTTGTACATTTAAACCGCGTTTTCTATGAAAACTAGTCGACGATTAAGCGTCGGAAGGCTCTGAAAAACCAATTTAACCACCGATGAACGTTCGAACGGAGATTCTCCGTGCGGGACGAAGAAGGAACTAGATGAACGCGGACCATTTTGTTAGATTATCTGTAGAGGAGGCCCATCCGTGGCAACGTTCGTGTCCGAAGATATTCGATGAAACATTGCTTTGTTAGCTGAGATTGCCGGAGATGCTAGTCTGGCATGAGGACGTCGAAGAATAAAGATGAGAAGTCTGTCTACGGGTTCGCTCGAAGGACACGAAGCGATCTTAAAAAAGATGCCGAGCACACTTTTAACCTAGACCGACGATCGGCCCGATGCAACGTGCATCGCGCTCGAGGCGACGATAATCACGCCTGCTCGAAAAATAATGATAAGGGAACGCGACGAGACGTTCGATGGATCGACGATCCGGATCCGGGATACATTGGAGAAACCCCATTCGGTATGCTCGGTTCAGGGCATGTCTCGTGCTACTTAACTCGCTATTCACGGATCCCGGCGGTTCTTCTACGAAGCAATGGAACGCGTAAGAACTCCATCCATGTATCCTGTCACCAGGCACTGATATACGCACCTGGCCGTTTGCTCTCCTAAACAATTCTCTGATACCGTGACATTTTCACAAGCTGCGATCCTCGAGGGCAGCGGCGAAGCTACGATTCGTCCTTATACGCACGATGCACGATTTATTCACAAAACCTGTAAATAGTGAACATTCATCGCTGAATATTAGGCACCAGAGGGCAGGAGCGACGTTGGAAACGTTAAAAAGTTATGCCCAGGGCCGTCGCAACGTTGCGGGGCTCCTCTCGGCGAGGGTTAAGTAGAAACCAAACGGATAGAAAGGGTCGCGACGAAGAGACTGGGCACGTTCTCACGATTTCTCTGTGTCTATTTAATCGGCGTCACACTTTTAACCACGGCAATAACCCGTTGTTCGTGTGTCCGCATTAATTAGTTTACAGACGCGAATTGTTTTCGGAAGATCATGGAACCCCCTTATGGTTTTTGCTAACGTCCATTGGTCGATTAGAATCCCCATCACTCGAAACGATGGTCAAACAACGATATTGATTAAGTGCTTTTGATATTGAACGCTTCCGTTCTTTCTCCTTTTCTTTTTATTCGTTTATAAGTATATATACATATATACACATGTGTGTGTATATATATACATACACACATTATATATATACACGCGTGTATGTATACATATGTATGTGTATATATATACATATATGTATACACAATTTTGAGGCGATTGCGATGTACGATAGTTGCAGGAGACGATCGAAATACTATGTTGTTCGTCTAGGAACGAGAATTACGGTAAAATGAAAAACAGAACGACTGAACAATCGAATTTATAAATATTATCGTATATTTGCAACGCTTCAGTAATATAATCAACTTAAATGCAACCACGAAACTCGGGATTACACGGATGAAACTCTTTCCTTCCGGTGTAAGAACTCTATTCTGTATTTTGCTGATGACGCGCCTTCCTACGACAAATTACAATGCCCGATGATAACACGTTTCAACGAATGAACACTATTTTCTTGGTTTCCTATCGGAATAAACCTTCGATGCGATTTCATCTCCGAACCATCCTATATACCGAGCACAGATAAAGACAATGGCATACTAAAAACTAGATTCACTTTGATAATTCGAAATCTCGGAAAGATGTCGATGCGATGTTCTAACAAAACGACTACTGTGTTTGCTGTGTTATCCGTTTATTTTTATTCTTCACCGATCGAACGTGAATCGCAAACGTGTCTTATTTATCTTGTATTCGTAGGTAGAGAGTTATAAAAACACTGCAAAAGATTAGTATATGTATATGTGCAGATGTGTACGTTGAAAAGAAACTTCGTTACGATGAAACTGAAGTCTATCCAAAGAGGAGGCGAAGTGTTGGCGCGGGGGTGTGTGGAGAAAGGGGAGGGATGGCGACAGCGGCAAGGGGAATTGAGAGGATAGTCACGGCCCTGATAATATTGTGTTATTCGGTAGCAGAACTGTACAAATCATAAAATCCAACAAATCAATCGTAGGTCCGTTGCCGTGTCGCGCGAACGAATATTACACGCGTACGACGGCGAGGCGGACCGGGGCACACGTGTTTGCTTGCTTATCGAAATTTAGAAAGCTCCCGCCATTTCTTTCGTAAGGGCTGACTTAGGCTGTCGAACAGCTGCCGTGGTGGTCGCTGGCCACGGTCGCTGGCCGATCACGATTATCCCCCCGAGAGAGGACCAATAATCGAAACACACACGCATCGCAAATGCCGCGCTATTTAAATTCACTGACCGTTCGGAGCACCGAGAAATATTCGGCTGCACACGCGACTCCCTCGGCACTCGATACACACAGTTTTTATACCGAAATTCTTCACATATACTTTGTGTTTATTTGGGTTCGACGTCACGGATCCTTCTTACCTCCGTCGTCGAAAACTGCCAAGATGGCGACGATAATCACGTGACCGCAAATTTTATGACGTACGCGTAATGTTAAAGGGACAAAACGACCAGTAGCGTTTGTTATATATTGTCACGTGACCGGGTACACGTGCACATCCAATGGGAGACCCTCCTAAGAATAAGGGCAATCTGCAATTGTAACAATGTGCAACAACAGGGCTATCTAATGAATCCCCGCCCTTTTTTATGGGCGTCTTCTATAGACACCCCTTCGAACGACCAATGTTCGAACAGAAGGAAATGATTGAAAACTTACAAAAAAATTTTGTTTATATTGCGCTCATTGCATAACACTTGGCATATTTTTTTTTAATGATTGTAGACTACGTGAAACAATGGACCTATTTTGTAATTTCATTTATTTTCGATTTACCGTTCTCCGATTCGTATCAATGTATCGAACAGTTCACGATACACGTAATTATCGTTTCTTATATTTTTCGTCCGTCGATAGTTTATATCGTGAGATTTCAATGTTTATCGAATTCGTTGTGGCCAAAGTTTTTATTTTGTTCTACGGGAACGTAATTTATAATTTATGTACATACATGAATAATATTTACATTCGTTATTCTATCTTGTCGTACAAGTAATTTTATAATTATAAACTTTATGTGCTTTACAGAGTTCTTCTCTCGTATATTTACAAAGGAAATAAATGTCCTTACTCTTAACTTATCCTATGATGTAAAATGTTAAATATCTTAATATTTCAATAACGCTTAGCATATTTATATAGTACTAAAAATCGTCATCGTCATCGTTATCATTAAAAGATAACACCGCTTTCTTTTGCTTCGCTTTTCTCATTTTCTTTTTGACCGGCTTATCTACAGCATCTCCTTCCGTTGCATCCTTTTTCTTTTTAAATACAATTGGCTTAGATAGATCCGCCGGTGCATTCGCATCCTCTGTAATTGAATATGTTATTCGATGCGCAGCAATGCGAACAATTCGTTCGTACCTTTCTCTTTCTTCTTTATGAATGCATCTGCTTCTTCTGCAGTTAAATCACCCGTGCTTAATACAACAACTATGGGTTGCTCTTCCACAGGATCTTCCTTCTCATCGTCCGAAAATTCTGGTAATACTTCTCTCTGTTTTAAGAAGTCATTTAAATGGCTGTTTATGCTAATTATAAACAAGGCTCGATTAAAATATACCCAATTGTTTCGACAGAGTATATTAGGGGCAAGAAGAGTCAAATACATATTGTGACAAATAGTATAACCGGTACAAGTAATATAAGTTTCGTTAACAGCGGTATCCACTACTTATACGTTACAAGTAAATATCAATATTCGTGTCGTTATCGTAGAATTAATTTTAACGTAAAACAATGAAGTATACCTTTGTGTCAATTGTAGGCCCTTCCTTATATCCGACTCGTTCTTTCAGTTCTCGTAAAAATTTTGGTTCGTCCGGTTTAATATAAGAAACGTTATGTTTTTTTCTAGACATTGTTCCTGCTTTCCTTCGAGCAATATTTTTAATAACTAAACATCAAAATATAACCTATACAAAATGCGTTACAAAACAACGTCGAGCAAGAGCATGAACTTAAACGCTAGATAGTTTGAGAAGCGAGAGAGCCATTCGGTGTGACTCGCTAGAATACCATAACTGATTGGTCCATATAAATGGAAAAGCTCTAGGAAATTTTCGTTTTTCCCTACACGCATCGTTAACAGCGATTTCCATGAAGCAGCGTAAATTCGTACGAATAAATACATATTATATCGTTTATTTGTATCGTTTATTTCGGTCCTTTGGCCCAGAAATGGACTTGGCTCGCAGATTTACCCATATCAACTTCCAGCCACTTGCCATCAGGATATCAAACATAAATATTCTCCTTCGAAAGTCGTTTTTACCAGGATCCTTTCTTTCATCCGCCTTCCATTCTGTCCTTAACACTTGCCCTTTTAACCGTTGCCTTATGTACGCCTTCCAATATCCGATTTCTTTGCATTCTTACTCTCGGATATGTAAATTCCTCGACTACTTCCACCATCGTCTCTCTCTCCTTTCCATCTCTCGCTATCATTCTCTTCGTTTTATTTGTCGATACGAATAAATAAAAGCTTTAGATTTTCGTAAAAATTCTCGTTTATTTTTGGCTTCTACTTTGCCGTAACGAGGAATTACAGGATGATTACATCGTTTTTAGTTCGAAATAATATACTTTGGTGATCTATTCACTTTACGATAACGATTATTGTATTACTTGTTAACATTTACCACAGCTTAGAACTGTTCTCAACCAATCTCATAATCGACTAACCGTACAAAAATTTAAAAACGAGAAAACCTTCGAACCCACCGCGGGCATCGATATGCCGTGTGCGACACGATCGTCTCGGAAAAAGATTACGAAAAATCATTCGTTGGTCAGGCGATATTCTACGAACGAAATGCACGGAACCAATGACGCGTCTGTAGTTTTCAAAATGGTTTCAAAAAACGTGGTCCGTCCCGGAATCGTTCGGCGGAATGAAACGCTAAATTACAGATCTACTTCGGTACTTAAAAATCCTCTACGCACGTTTCAGCATGGTTTCCGTTGATAAAAAGCTGGATACAAAAGTTGGAACGAGAACCTTTTATCGTCCGTCGTCCGATAGACCGATACGGATAGCTTTAGAAGACGGACGTCTATGACCCGTACAGAGACACGAAACGTATTGCGCCGATAACGTAGAAATCCATCTAAACACGAGGAATACTTGACTGGGCTACGATTTTCGATCGAAAGGGGTCGTGTACGGTCGCGTTCCTTCGGAATCGTTTAGAGCCATTGGCTTCCCATCGGATCGGAATGTCCTCGGGGCGTGGTTTCCAACGAGGTGGAGGGGGGGGAGGAGATCGTTTTACAGCCGAGTAACCTCGGAATTGTTTAGAGCCCTCAACTTCCCATCGGAATGACTAGATCGGCGATGTCTAACTTGCGCGTGCGTGCTAATAATGTAAGCAGCCTCCTCTTGCCGACCATGTTTCTCGATCTGCACGACGGGCACGCATCTGGGAGTGGGTCCGTCCAGGCACTCGCAACTTAGGCTAGCGTCCAACTCGGTCTGATAAGGGGGCGGTATCAGCAGACTCTCGGTAGACTTTGTCGGCTGGAAATGCCTACCGGAACTACCGGAATACGTGGTGCTGGTGCTCGTTCGTCTCTGAACGGTGCCGGTCGGGGTTTTGGCTCGGCCATGGGATCCTTTACCCGGCCTCTCGGCGCTGTGCGTCTTTATGGTAGCCGTGTCCAAGTACCCGTACCCAAATCCATAACCGCCGAACGCTTTTGTGGTCAGATTGTCCCAGGACTTTGGTTTTGCGTACTGAAGGCACGGCGGTGGTCGTTGATGAACATTCGTCGGATCCCAATACAGGGTATCCGTGCTGAGACTAGTTGTGCAGGAAGCTACGCTGTCGGCGATGGTAGAGACGTCGCTGCTGGTGATGGAATGCAAACTGTGCCCGGAGGTTCGCGAGCAATTGTGCGTACCGTGTTGCTGTTGCTGCTGCTGTTGTTGTTGCTGTTGCTGCTGCTGATCCCGTTGCACGTGATGATGTTGCTGCTGCATCTGCTGCTGTTGTTGTTGCTGCTGCTGTTGCTGCTGGTGCTGTTGCTGTTGCTGCTGTTGTTGATGATGATTTTGCTCGGTCTTCGCTCGCCTCTGTTTCTCCCGACGACGCCGACTAGGCACGCAATTTGGGTCGCAACAAGGACTGGCCAGGTCGTACGCGTCCAAGCTACCGTTGTCCGCTTGTTCTCTTCGACGATTCGTGCTAGAAATGCAAGCCACGCACAAGCTGGTCTGAGGAGGAGCATGAAGAGCCGGCTCTCCGCCGGATTGCTGCTGTTGCTGGCAAGACTTGTGCGATTTCGATTTCGCCGGTGTGTTGCTCATGCCGTTCGCTTGGTGATAGCTGTGTCTCGAAGAGGTCGCCACGCTGGAGTCGCTGGACATCTTCGACAGAAAGTGATGGTGATCGCTGCGGGATCGCGGCGGCCCCACTGCTACCAGGCAAGCGGCGTTCCGGGGCACCAAGCACGGCCGACCATCGGAGAACTATAAAAACATTAAAAAGACAGGCTCAACGATATAGGTTAAGGCGCTAGATGCTATTATTTTACGAGCGACACCAGATGTCGCCGGACGGCGAAACACGAGTTATCCGGACAAGGAAGAGCTTGAAATTTGTTAGATATATATAGTTGTTCAAGAGGGTACCACGTTGTACAGCAGAAGGTGTTCGGTAGACGTGGCTGGCCGACAACACTGAATCGTCGAGGAGTTGAAACTGGACGACGGCGACGGCTGGTTGGGGTTGTTGGCGATCACGGTGTTGGGCGTACGTTTTCGTGCTGGCAGTGAATGGGTTTTCCATCGACCCATTATGATGGACTGTTCCCTCTCGCACAGCCTCTCCAGCTCGCCTAATCGCGATTGGAGGGCACGTTGCAGCTCGATGTAACGCATATGCAATTCCACCTGGGGGGGGGGGGGTGGAAAATAAAATGAAACAATAAATAATAAAATAAATAACATAACAATAAATAAATAATAAAATAACGAACGAACGCTCGTTCGCCTCGGGCTGCAACAGGGGTGTTGCAGAATCTCTTTCTCTCACCTTTCTCACGCAGTCTTCGAAAGACACCACCATACGCATCCTAGTATCACAGTTCTTTATGAAGTTGACCAGGGTTTTGTGGTCGGCTCGGTCCATTTCGTGGCCATTTATCGAGAGTATCACGTCGCCCTCCCGCATGCCGGCTTTGGACGCCGGCCCGTCGTACTCGACGTAATCCACGTACGTGACCATCTCGATTTCCTGCTCCCTTTTGTAGTGGATCCCATAACTCTGCGCAATTCGCCGATGTCGTTACTCGAATCGGGAGTCTCGCAACGTTCTCGCGTTATCCAAAAGATAACCCGACACCGATACGTTCCACATTCGCGACGTCCCAAAATCCCCAGAACCGAAATCTCCGTGCCGATAAAAGGCCCGGAGGGATAAAGGGACCGCGTGACCCGTGGAACGGATACGTTACCTGCAAGGTGAAACCGTACGTGCCGTTCTTCTTTTCGACGATGATG
The DNA here is from genome assembly GCF_051020955.1 of Megalopta genalis. Lineage (NCBI taxonomy): Eukaryota > Metazoa > Arthropoda > Insecta > Hymenoptera > Halictidae > Megalopta > Megalopta genalis. The sequence continues at coordinate 23,706,621 of NC_135013.1, read as the reverse complement.
GTGCGACGACGTCTGTCCTCGTCCGTACGCGTCGCTCGATCCGACTTCGACCTCTCCAGAACAGCCTACGAAGGTACGCGTTACTTGAGCGAACTCGAAGACGCATAACGTGGTCGTCTTGTCGCGAACGAAAGAGAAAGAAAAACGGACAGACTACGAGACACGGCCAGAGGCGCGCGACAGCGGAACGGAAAAAGAGGCGGCGGGCGCCGGTGAACTCTGGATCGGTGGAACGGAATCGAAACGTTCTCGAGAGGCTCGCGCGAGGAGGAGAGAGAGAGCCAACCGATGGAAAGCGGACCGCGCGGATCGCCGCGATCGTCGGCGCGGGTCGTCGATCCGGAGCTCACCGGATTACAAAGTGCAACGGAAACACAGAGTGCGATCCAGAGGCTGCGTTTCTGGAGTCCGTTGCAGCGCGGACAGCGAACGGAACGAACGGATAAAACGGGGCCGGCCGACGCAACGACGGAACTGAAAACAACGAAAACAGAACGGAGAATAGAAATATGCTTAGGTAATGAAGATTCAACACACGTTGTGCAACCCACAGAACTTCCTTGACCACGAAAAACAACTTGAAATGGGCAACAAGAAACTGCTCGAGGAAGGCTGTTTCAGCAAATAAAAATCATTCTTTCGGTACACGAGTCGATGCAATAACATTACACATTCCACGACACCACTCCATTCTTCCTCGTCGCTGTTCTCGACGACGCCGCCGCCACCGCCGCCGCCACCACCGCCGGCCCGGTGCTGTTGCCCGGCCACCACCTCCGAATTCTGCGGCGAGCTGTTCATGATTCCACACCGTCAACTGGAGGATATCCGTCAAAGGCCAAAGGTTTTGCTACTCTTTCTCTGCTCTGCCACGCGGTGAGAGAGAAAGAGAGAGAGAGAGAGAGAGAGAGAGAGAGAGAGAGAGGGAGAGAGAGAGAAAAAGAGAGAGCGCGCGAGAGCGAGAAAGGGGGAGAGAGAGAGAGGGAGAGAGAGAAAACGAGAAAGCGAGGGAGGGACAAAACAAAACTCGAGCAGCGCGCACCACGGGAACCACGGCTGGTCGCACGGCTCGTTGCACCGCTCGACGAAGGCGGCGATTTCACTCTCGCGCGATTTCCCCTCTTCGGGTCAGGGTTCACATTTTGGAGGGCGACGCGGAGGGCCAGAGGCGAGAGCCAGCCAGCCAGCCAGCCAGCCCCGGAGGTGAACGTGCGTTTAGACGCGATTATGCATGTGTATGCTCTTTTATCGCCACCATCCTCCTGGACGCGGACTGTCTCGTCGGGCAATGCGCCTGCTCGACAATATCGGCTTACAACCCCGTCGACCGCCGCCGCCCCCCGCCCGCCGCGTTCGTGGTAACAGAGGGTGAAACCAGAGCGCAGACTCCGCGCTTCCTCTATCTCTCCCTCTCTCTCATCCCCTTCCGGTCGGCTTTTATCGAGACGTCTCTCTCTCTCGGCCTTTCCTCTCTCCCGAGTGCTCCCCTCGGGGACAGGAATAACGCCCGACGTGCAACGTCCTTGCTGTTGCAACGTCATCTTTCTCGGGGAACGTGTCAATGAACGCCCGTTCCCGGAAGGTTTCGGGGATTGCCCAACTCTGTCGCTTTTAGAAACGGAGAGCCGAGTGGCGGGGTTGCTGGGAAATTGATGCAAGAGCATCGATTCTCCTCTGGAACCGGTCGTTACCTCCGATACTTCGAGGTAGAAACATTATTACGAACCGCTGCTTCTGGATAGAATGTAAACTTGTACACGATAGAGTTTAATACTAAACTTACCAAGCAGTAATACTAACTGGCATATACTGCTTCGCATAAAGTGAGAAGACCGAATTTATTTAGAATTTGTACAGTTTTTATTAGAAAACTTGCAGCGATAATGTAACTTATTCAAGCGTTTTTCACGAAAGAGTCTCGGAACTTTTCGGAATTGTAAAATAAGAAAGCGGTTATTTTGACCGCGGTAGGTTTAGCATTAATTAATTGCAAGTTGGACGAGGCTGGACAAGGCTCGGAGGGCGTAGACGCAGAGTCGTTGAATATATTACACGTACATATACGGATATACGTATAATATGCATGTACGTATATGCGAGTGTAACGAACCTGGTACCTATACGTGTACGCGCATAGACGTAAATTATATATATATATATATATATATATATACGTACGATATCAATTTTTAACAGGGTTTCCTTGTTTTTCAACGTACCGCGCCACCGGTTCCTTCTGTTATTGGACCAGCGTTATAGGAAATCGATGGTCTCTCGAGAGACCTCGTCGTTGGTGGAATAGAAACGCTCGCGGAGCTCTTGCGATTCGAATCTTACGTCCGGAGTCGCTGTCGAGAGAGATTGCGCGACAATAATCTTCCACGTGCCTGTTACAGAAACTCCGAAGACAGAGTTTATCTATCTAATCATCTTCCGCGAGAATCGGCATTTTCGACTCGTCTACCACTCGAGCAAGCGCTTGCGAAAATGAGCGAAACAACCGTGGAATTAGCGAGGTGCAACGGAATACGGTAATGTCTCCCTAACCGACGCTCAGATTCTGTAGAAAAATGGACAATTTTTGGAAGAGGAGATACGATTGTTCGAGCCTCGCGGCTCGTTATTATAATTGTGGACAATTTATAACTATGAAAATAAACCGCAAGGCTCGAACAATCGTATCTACTCTTCCAAAAATTGTCCACTTTTATGCACAATTTGGGCGACAATTAGGGAGACATTACTGTATTTCCATTCCGGTCGTTCGGCGAGCGCGTGCGACGCGCAACGACGAGAATAACGCGTCGCGACGCCATCTTCGTCTCCGTCGCGGTCCAATGTATTTTTACAAATGGCAAAGCAGCAGGGATACACGCTCGAGCAAAGCGAACGTGGGGGAACAATAAGTGGAAGTCGCAGCCGAGGAAAGCGATCGCGATTTATGCCGGCGTATCTCGCGATAAATGGCTTACCTTGCGACGGGACCGCCGATTACTTTCCTTTCCTTTTTCCTGTGCCGACCTTTTTGTGCGCTTTCTTTCCGGCGGCTTTCCCCGGGACCGAATCCGCCGACGATCTTTGCGGCTTCGACGGCGGCAGAGGCGGCGCCTTCGGTCTCGGAACCGGGACATCCCTGAAAAGCCCCGAGATGCATCGAAAGCGCGATCGACGGATCAATATTTAACCCTTTAATGGATATATATATAATATTATATATAATCAATATTATTCATATATTGATTATATTATTATTTTTATATTGATTATATTATTATTGATTATATGATGATGATTCATTATTGATTATATTATTCATATTTATATATAATCAATATTTAACCCGGATATATCCGGCATCCATCCGATGACCAATATGGACGAGTGCCGAATACATCTGGCATCCGTGTAAGCCATATTTCTGTAGGCCCTTTACAGAATGTTCACAGGAAACATTTAAAGAAAGATTTAGAAACGGATTAAGCACAGTCATTGCTTAACGCTTAAGAAAATCTTCGTACAAAAGTGGACCGACCCAGCGTTATGCGCGCATTTTCGGCGCGGCACCCCGTACAGTGGGAGTGTCACGGCGAATAACGCGCTCGTACCGAAAGGGTTAACGTATTCGAGATAACGCTTTGCTCGTTTCGCTTCACGCTCGTAGCCGACGCGAGTCGCGTTCAAACATTTTCCGAAAAAATTAACAAATACACAAAGGTATTGCGAAACGCTGGGCCGCGCGGAGACGGCGTCGGAGGAGTTCGACGGAATCTCCGTAGTTCTCTTACTTGATAGCGATGCTTATCTCCTGCAGCGATCTATCCTGGGTGACGTTCACCCAAAGATTCGATCGCGTCCTCGGCTCGGTGCACAACCCTCGGGCCGAGCAGCATTTCGCGTAATCGCGTTCCTCCTGGGCCCGAAGCTTCCTCTCCCAGCACTCCTCCCATTTACGCAAACGTTCTTGGTCCGCCGCTTCCTTCTCCGCCTCTCGTCGTCGCCGATCCTCCTCCGTCCGGCTCGGAATTTTCTTCTTCTTGCGCTTTTTCCCGACGCTCGACATAGTATCGTTCTTTTCTTTCACGTTCCCCGCATATCGACGTCTTCCCCGAGACTCGTCAACCACCGCTTCCGGCCGCTTTTAATTGCTACAACAGTTGTCCAGGCCCTAATATCCTCCTCGCGGTTATGTCAAGCGCTCTCGCGTTCTATCGCACCGATGTCCCGGGACGTTTCCAGCCAGCAACCGAACCAACGTTTCGGGCAAACACATTAATGTCCGAATATTAATCGCGACCCATCTTTGTACTCCGATGGAAGAACGCGAACGGGAAACGTTCGACACCGAAGGGACTATTTGTTCATTGCGCTCGCAATCGCACGACAATTTTGACGTAGGTTCGCGTCGAGAAAGCGCGGTGAAGCGAGCAGCAACGCGGCGCGCTTGTTCGAAGATCGTTTCACAGGGAACGCGGAACGATCGGCGACGAGGAGCCGAAATACGCGCGAAATAAAAATAAAGGAGGATCGTTTCCCTCGATAACTTTGATCGGTTGAAAATAACGTGATCTCGATCGCATCCATTTTCGTCGGAAACGCGCAAAGGGTATAGTAAAATAGTGTTCTACGAACGCTGTTAAAAACGATCGATGGTCGATTACCGTTCAACGTTTTTCTCACTTCTGCTTGCAGTTGCAGCTATAATCCTTCACCGGACAGCCGCACTTCCTCGTGCTAGGCTCTCTGGACGACGGACCGCCGAAGGGTTGAGACGCTTTCGCCGGCGGCGAACAACAAGGAGGACACTTGTCGGCGCCCGACTGACCTAATTTCACGAGTTGCCCAGGCTGCGGGGTGCAGCAGGGAACACAGTTTCCCGAAGCTTTCCTGCTGGACGATAGTCGCACGCTTTTCTTTCAAATTTCCCTCTTGTTAAGTTAAGTTAACAACGCGAAATTCGAACGATGGACCAAAGGAAGGAAGAAGAGTAAAGCGGGAGAAAAGCGAACCGAAACGCTTCCGCGGTAAATCCCAAGCCTTTCGCTAAATACAGACTGTCCCAAAAATGTCTCGCAATCCAAAAGTGGCGGGTTCCTCGGTTGATTCGAAGCAACTATTTCCTTTGCAAAAATGTTCTCCCAGGCAGGTTGAGAGGCGAGCTCGGCTGGCGCGAGGCGACCGAGCCAATGAGCGGAACTGGGCTTCGCGCGCTGGTTGGCTGGGCCGCCTCGCGTCAGTCGTACTCGATTCTTATCGGTCACTGTTTTTCGTTGATAACTCGTTAACGGTGCATCGGAGAACATTTTTGTAAAGGAAGAAATGATCCGAGGAACCCGCCATTTCCGGATTGCGAGACATTTTTGGAACATCCTGTATATGCGGAACCGTCGCGACATCTTGATTCGCGAGTCCTTAAATTAGAATTAGAAACGGCCGAGTCTCGTCGGTACGGCTTCGTAAATCCGGTTCGTCTCCCAAATAATTAAAAATGTTCGGAGCCCTCGTCCTAGCTTTACGACTCCCGCGAGCCCTAGGTTCTAAGGGTCCTAGATTCTAGGTGCTATGCCGAAGGGCCGAGGTCCGAAGGGTCCTAGAACCTAGGTGCTAAGAGTCCTAGATCCTAGGTCCTAAGCCGAAGGCCCGAGGTCCTAAGGGTCCTAGAACCTAGGTCCTAAGGGTCCTAGATCCTAGGTGCTAGACCGAAGGTCCTAGTAGCGGTGGAACAACAAGTTCCGAGGGTCGGAGCGCGGCAGGGCGCAGCGGTTCGAAGAAATAGAAGACGCGGGGTGAAACGTACCTAGGGTGGTCTTGTCGGGAGGGGCAGCACGGCCGCGGGCCCGAGTAGGGTTGCGGAATCTTGGCGGGCGGCGGAGGGCACGGGGGTTCCGGCGCGGGGCAACAGGTCCTTCGCGAGGGCGAGGGCGAGGACTCTCCGCCGCCGTCGTGGTGGCCTTTCGTCGCGCAGGTACACTTGACCGGGACAGGCGCGTAGCAGACGGACGGTATCTTTTTGCACTGGAAAACGGGGCTGTCCTCGGCGCCCTTGAACAGGTACGGTTTCCTGTTGTGCGGTATCTGGAACCGCGTGATGATCTTCCGACCGAAACCGGAGGCCCTCGCGTACACGGTCACCGTGCCGACGCACTGGCCCGTCGCCGTCGAGATCTTGAACGTGTCCTTGATCGTCTGACAGGGGTTCGGGATCTTGAACACCTGCTGGCTCAGCACCGCGTTCATCAGGGCTCTAGCCTCGATCCGATGGCTGCCGATAACCATCACGTCCGGCAAAACTCCCGGCGGCAGCTTCTTGTAGACGGACATTTGGATCGGGAACGTGGTCAGCGGCTTTTGCAGGACGATCGAGGGCAACGCGAACAGACAGGACTTGCCCTTCTTGAAGATCTGAGTGTCGCCGTCTTCGCAAGCGCAGCACTCCGTTAACGCCTCCTGGCAGATATCTATCGCCGGCAGGCTGAGAATCTGTGGACCGTAATGCCGGCTATTCGAGGCTCTCTCCGCGGCGAGAGTGCCGCGTCCTACGGAGCGCAGGATCTTTCGTATTCCGATCCGGCAGCCGATAATCCGGATCTAGTTGCGCGAGTTCCCGAGTTAAACGGCCGTCGCGTTCCTCCGGCCGAATTTCAAATTTCAGAGACACGTGTTATGGAAAAGCCTGTGCACGCGTAATTCCGTTCTCCGGAGTACGCCGAGGAACGGTTTGCACTCCGGGAGACAGCGCGACGCGAACGCGAGCGATTTTAGACGGCGAGATACAAGTTCGAGGACCGTCGATGACTCGTAAAAGCGCAACGACGGTACTCGCGGGTTAAGGTTATCCGAGAAACATATTTCGGCCGTTCGATGGGAGACGAATATCGAATGGACCGGTGCCGACCAACGGTTACCTGAAAGGAAACGCAGGTGCAGGCGGGCAGCGGTTCGTCCTGCATCGCCCTGATCACAGGGATCTTGACTCTGTCGACCAAAAACTCGATCAGAAAAAGCTGTTGCTCCTCTCCCATGTCAAATTCGAGTCGGAAAACAGCGCGGTCTTTATTTCATGGCTCTTTGGAATTTTCTTTCCGGTCGCGGAGAAGATCTCGCGGATATTGAACTGGTAATTTGGACAGAATTTTCGAACGGGGCAAAATTGCACGCGGAAAATTTCGAAGTTCAGGATCCAAGTAGAGGGCACTCGGTGTCGACGTTTGAAATTTGACGCGGCCCGTCAAATTCTGACGCCTGTGCTCTCTCTCTCTCTCTCTCCCTCCCTCCCCCCCTCTCTGTACGTAGGATTCGAAAAATCGTTCGACAGAACCCGCCGACACCTTTCGTACCAAACAATTGAACATTCGCGTAGATCCAAGATCGCTTTATTCATTCTCGGCTACACAGAAAATCAGAAAAAATAACGCAACATCCTCGAGCTCGATCGTTCAGTAATCCTTCTTCGGCTTCTTCTTCTTCTTGCTTTTCTTCTTCTTTTTGTCCTCGTCCGTCTGCATCTCTCTGGTCTCCATCCTGACGGGCGGTCCCTTCTCGACGCCCTTCGGGGTTCTCATCTCCAACTGTATGTCCGACTTCTCGCCGGCTCCCACTATGCCCTTCTTGCCGATCCTGAGCACGAAGACGTCGTGGCTGGGATCGGAACGGTCCTGCTGGTCGGCTCGGTCGGACTCGGAGGTCACGGTGACCGTCGGTTTCTCGTCCCTGCCGGTGTCCAGCACGCCGGATACCTTGAGAACGACCGCCTTTCCGCACGGTTGCGCCGGACCGCGGCTGGATTGGATCAGGCCGGTCTTGCGCGCCTCGTCGCAGCTCTCGGGTCTCGATCGCGACTTCGACACCGTGGTCGGGTAGCCGTGCCCGAATCCGTCCGATCCGCCGAGCTGCCTCTGGCTCGCGTCCGGCTTCAAGGTCGCGCCGTCGGGGTTCCCGCAGGGCGTGCACGGGTGCTCCTCCTTCGCGCAGACCCGACAAGGCGAGCAAGCTCCTCCTCGGCCCTCGGTCAGGTCCTCCACCGAATCCTTGCCGACGTCCGCGTCCTTCGAGTCGATCACGCGGCACCTGTAGCCGACCGACTTCCGGTCCACCTCGTCGCCCTTGAAGAAGAGTCAACGATTTCAGGTTTTCGAATCCGGCCGATCGATTCTACAATGCTACACGTTGGTTCGACCTCTACCTTGAACACGTAGGCGTCCACGTCCATGTCGGGCGGCGCTTCGAACTCCGTGACGATGGTCTGTCCGAATGCGGATATCCTGACGAAGATGCAGACGGCGCCGACCTCGTCGCCCTTGTACACCAAGGGCACCTCGCCCTCGAAGCACTTCGGGGGCGGCGCCATCCTGTGCCAGCACTGCAGCATCTCCTTTCTGAGGGCCGCGAAGTGCTTGCTCATGTTCAGCTCGCCCTCGCCGATCGGAACGTCCGGCTTCAGCCCCGCCGGCATCTTCTTCTCGACGAGAAGCGACACCGTGAAGTCGAGGAGCTTGTTCAGGACGGTACGGTGATCGATGGCGAACAGAACGGACCGTCCCGAGTAAAAGTACTCGACGTCGTCGGCTACGCCCGCTTGCGGCTCGAACAGAGGATCCACCGGCGTTATCTCGATGGCCTCCTCGCTCGAGAAGTTCAGGAAGCTCGCGGTGATGGTCGTGGGGACGAAGAACATTTGGTTCAGCTTCGCCAGGCGGTCACCGGTCACATGGTGCACCAAGAACTCCAAAAGAAAGAGGTATTGCTCGTTCGTTTCCGGCGCAGCCTCTCTGGTTCCGAGCGACGCCGACTCCTCGGGGTTGTTAACCTGCGACAGGTTCGGGCTCTTCCTCTTCGAACGACTGCCCATCGCTGCGAGTGTCCAGGCTTGCGAGCGACATGGAGCGGAGAACGAGCGGGGCGACCTTCGAAGGGGATCTCGTCGGAGTTGGATCGTTGCTTCTTCGGATCGCGCGTTCTCCTCTCGCTTTCGCTGTTCAGGGTTAGACCTTGGACCGCGGCATTTCCCTGAAGTTTTCGTCGACGGCACGGGGATCGATAAGCGATGGACGATGGGTTTCAGGCGGATAGCGTAACGTTGGGAAACCAATCGCTGTTGGTTGATCGGCCGCGTTATTTTAGCTTCGGCAGCGACGAGAGGTCGTCTTCGCTTGAAATAGAGTCGCGATTACATATTACAATTACGCGTCGCGATCGCGATCGCGACGACGACCGAACACCGGACGAAAAACTCAGGGCGGAGATCTAAATGTACAGTTTCCGTTCTGTGACTTAGACATACGATAGGCATACGGCGTATAAAATGTTTCACGCTTCTTTGTTGCATTTACTATGAAGCGTAAAAAAAGGAATGTTTTATCGTAGCAATATTTTTTGCTTGGAGACTTTTGTAAACGAATCAACTTTTTATATAACTGTTGAAAATTTTTACACATTCATGGTAAAATGATAATCGAGATGCAACAAATACAGTTATAAAATACATTTTACAATAGATTTTGCGTATTTATTTTTCCTGCTTATTACATATAGAACGGAAGGAATGCCATGGTAGTTTACAAAATAGTAACATATACTGCCTATATTCTAACGCCATTTATGCAACACATACGAATCGATGCGCTTCATTTTTATCGTCCACCACAATTATCGTTTAACTAATTTATACAGTTATATACAACATATGCATTAATGTACAAGATGTAGAGTATGGGGATGAATATTGAGAACGTCGTCTATTTTTCCAATGGTGCATAATTCAAAAGTTTCTCAATCAAATCGACGTGTCCGAGGAGCATTCTGCGGCAGCAGTATCTCTTCAATCCGAGTGCATCGAGTGCATCTCTGCAATGCATAAATAAGCACATTTACATGGTAACGATATACACTTTTCCAACAAACATGTTACAAGGTATTATTACTTATAGATCAACAAAAATATAATTTGCTATTGCCACACATTTTAGGCGTTCGATATACGTAGGTTTGTTTATCTCGTGGGTTCTACGAAGTCTCGAAAGTAAGGTTAGAATTTTATCGACGGATAAACTAGTCCATAAATGATGAGAAATTATTTATTTACATATCGATAAAATGTAATAATTACCCCTCTGTGTATTCGGCCTGCAGCAGACCAAGATAAGCTTCCCATTTGTTGCCAATCACTTTCCCGCAAGTAAAACAACGCACCGGTATAATCATGCTTATAAATTGGTTCGAACTGTGGTTCAAACTGTGTTCTCTCTTTTGCCACCAGAGGGATATACATACAATAATGGGTTTTACTCCTGCAGACAACCAGATCGCAGCATGATCCGTTAGCGAGAGTGGATGTAGAAATTTTCTTTGCTCCGATTGGTTAACGATTCGCTGCTGAAACAAGATCCACTGCGGATTGGATGCGCGGTAAGCTTAGGGAGTAAGAACAGCGTACAAAAGTAAGTCCGATTACCACTACATAGCGTAGCAACAAGCTCCCGACGCGTCGTCTAGATATAACTAGGTTAAGTAAAATAGTTGGTTTTAAGTCCTTAAGTTGTAAATCTAGTTTAAGGGTAGCGCATCCACCGGATTGGTGGAGAAGGAAGGACGAAGCTGTCTATTCTGTTCCCGCCTACAGAAGAGAAAGAACCGAATAAAAAGTGTGATATTCGCAAAGAGATTCTGTAGCGATTTTCTATCCGCGTCCACATATATATATATACATACCGGCCTGCAAAATTCCCCACAATAGCTTAGATCTTAGACCACATCTACGGTACAGTCATCTTCCAATCCAGGAGCTTTCTCTTCTCCCAATTCAAGACCTTTTTATTTACTGCGTTTCCGTATCCGCGCAGTTGCTTTAGAAATAGAACGGGAGATGATCGAGAGAGGCAACTATGACCACCCACATCTTCTGCAGCTTCTCTTCCAAATAGTAATTTATCATTCGCCGAGCCTGAAAATGCGTATCTATCGTTAAAATTAGCTATCAAATTGGTACCGAGATTCGATGGAAAATCAAGTTGATAGTCGCTATTAGTCTCGTTTCGTTGATATTGTACTCGTGTTGCGCGGTCTCTCGGCTTCCGAGCAACGCCAACCCATCGGCGTCGTTAACCTGCGACAAGTTCGGGCTCTTCCTCTTCGAACGACTGCCCATCGCTGCGAGTGTCCAGGCAACGGAGTGGACAACGAGCGGGGCGACCTTCGAAGGAGATCTCGTCGAAGTCTGGTCGTTGCTTCTTCGGATCGCGCGTTCGCTCGCTTTCGTTGTTCAGGGTTAGACCTTGGACCGCGCGGCATTTCCCTGAAGTTTTCGTCGACGGCACGGAGATCGATAAGCGATGGACGATGGACGATGGGTTTCAGGCGGATCGCGTAACCTTGGGAAACTAATCGCTGTTGGTTGACCGGCCGCGTTATTTTAGCTTCGGCAGCGATGGAAGGTCGGCGTCGCTTGAAATAGAGTCGCGATTACAATGCGTCGCATCGCGATGCGATCCTTGAAAAATAAATGTTGCTGGACGTAAAGCCAAAGATGGCTTTACGTTGAAGAAACAGCCTTTCTACCAAAACGAACCGACCTATTCTATGAATGTGTAACTCACGATCGTTGGACAAGTCATAATTGATCGCAAGCGATACTTGTACATCTGTTCCTCTTGGCTAGACATCGGTTGTTATTGGTAACCGAGGGCATCTAATGCGGCGAGTCGAGGCGCGGCGCCGCAATTCGATCGAGACGATTGAATTAGGCGAAAGTCTCCGTCACGAGATGATATCTGGACCCACGGCTTTTAGATCGGCCGATCAATCGAGAGACCGAGGGGGCTTCTTGGACCCCCCTGGCGCGGACGACGGCTGGGTCATTGAGGCGCTGAACTTGAGATGCCGAGAATAAGCGGAGTTAGTACATATACAGGGTGTCCTAAAAATGTCTCGCAATCCGGAAACGGCGGGTTCCTCGGATCATTCGAAGCAGCTTGTTCCTTTACAAAAATTTTCTCTCAGGCACCGTTAACGAGTAATTAACGAAAAACAGTGACCAATAAAAATCGATCGCCCAGCCAACCAGCGCGCGAAACCCAGTTCCGCTCATTGGCTCGGTCGCCTCGCGCCAGCCTAGCTCGCCTCTCATTGGTTAACTGTCTTTCGTTAATAACTAGTTAACGGTGCCTCGGAGAACATTTTTGTAAAGGAAAAAGTTGCTTCGAATGACCCGAAGAACCCGCCACTTTCGGATTGCGAGACATTTTTGGGACACCCTATATATATATTCACGATACGCGACACGCGATCGTTCGTATTGTAAAAAGATCTCTGAAATATCTGATCTGGTGCGGACCGAACCGAATAAAATAACAACGATCTAATTATTTCGTCTTCGCATTTCGGAATCGTGTAACGCGAATCCTGGATCTCGAACGTAAAAATCTAGAATCTAGAATCTAGAATCTAGAACGTTGTTTTCGACTCTTGGACTCTTCGACTCTTCGACGTTGGTCGACTCTTGGATACATTAAAGTCTTGTTACCAGACTGCGGATCTTTACGCTAAATAAAAATGTTCTTCGTCGACGATGTAAAACAAAATCTTGGCTGGCCCACGTTTCGTTCGTCCATTTTTGCTATGAACTCGTTAAATCCGCGGTCTACTTGTTTACATCGAATCGATAAGCTCGACGAAACATATTTCAAAGTCGTTGAAATCGCAGCTGGCTACCATCCCGTGAATTGCAAATTAATCGGAACAGATGTCGGAACGATCAGCGTATACGGTTTCTCATCGTTCGATCGGAAATTGCTGCTCCGTTCTTGTTCGGTATACCAGGAACGTATAGTAGCGTCTCGTTGCTCGAACAGCCGTCTGGAATTTTAATTGTTCCCCAATTAAAGCAACGAAGGGACACACGTATTGCGTCGGCAATTTCGACCGATCGAATATAGGCCACACGGGTAATAAGACGTCCGAGAACCAATCTACCGCGAAATGAATCGCGCTCGACACTAATTTCCTAATGAATCGCGAGTGATTTCTAACTCGTAATTTCTAACCTAATTTCAGCGAGAACTAGGCGAAACTGGTTCGATCGTTAATCGTGCGCTGATAGATTCGGCTTTGCTCTCGGGGTGAAAACGGCTCCCGTTCTTCCGTTCGTTTCATCGATTCGATACGATTTCTCAATTTACAGCCTCGCGTTCCATCTTCCCTCGTTCGGTACGAATTACAGTAATGCCTCCCTAATTGACGCTCGGATTATGCAGAAAAATGCACAATTTGGGAAGAGGAGATGCGATTATTCGAGCCTTCCAGCTCGTTTTTATAATTATTGAAAATCGGTAACTATAAAAACGAGTCGCGAGGCTCGAATTTGCGAGACTCCTCTTCTCAAATTGTCCATTTTTGTGGACAATCTGAGCGCCAATTGGAGAGACATTACTGTACATTGATGTCTCCTTAATCGACGCTCTGATTCTGCAGAAAGATGGACAATTTGGGTAGAAGAGATACGATTATTCGAGCATCGCGGCTCGTTTTTATAATTGCAGACAATTTATAACTATAAAAATAAACCGCAAGACTCGAATAATCGTATCTCCTCTTCCGCAATTGTCCATTTTTGTCGACAATCTGAACGTCGATTAGAGAAACATTACTGTATGGCGTATTCGCGACAGACGACCGAAGAACGGGAAGAAGTTTGCGGAAAATTTCGCTGCAACGATGGTAGAGCACGCGGAAGAAGAAAAGATCGACGAGTAAACGATTCGTTTGTTTGTCTCGATATCGCGATAAAGCCGTATCTTCTTCAACGGGGCCGCGGCGAACGGTGCAAAATATGCGTCTCTATTTTAAGTCGTCGTTTTGGCGGGGTGGCGAGGCCGCGCAAGATCCAGAGGACTTCCGGTCGGCGATATCGACGAGTACGCGTACGAAAAATCTGGCAGGAGCCCGAGAGCAAGGTAGCAGAAAGATCGGCGAGAAGCTGCGGATGAAGCGAAGAGTACGAAGAAGCACATACAGGGCGTCCCAAAAATGTCTCGCAATCCGAAAGTGGCGGGTTTCTCGGGTCATTCGAAGCAACTTTTTCCTTTACAAAAATGTTCTCCGAGGCACCGTTAACGAGTTATCAACGAAAAACAGTGACCAATGAGAGGCGAGCTCGGCTGGCGCGAGGCGACCGAGCCAATGAGCGGAACTGGGCTTCGCGCGCTGGTTGGCTGGGCCGCCTCGCGTCGGCCGAACTCGATTCTTATTGGTCACTGTTTTTCGTTGATAACTCGTTAACGGTACGTCGAAGAAAATTTTTGTAAAGGAAGAAGTTGCTTCGAATGATCCGAGGAATTGCGAGACTCCTCCGTCAGCCTAACGGTTCAACGGCTTCCATAGGCCGTTGATTCTCTAATTTCGATGTTCGCGGTCTGGCAAAGACGAGCGCGATTCTTTTCCGTCTACTGTTCTCAATCGCTGGTCCGCCGAAAGAGCTTCTTCCATCGCGGCGCAACGTTACCCGCGCAGTTTCTCGTTTCTGAAATATGCAGCCGCGTTGGACGCGACACGCGTCACTCTGAACGCTAAACCGAAACGTAAACGACTCGTCCGTGAAACGATCGCCGTGAGAACGCCGCGTCTGCGGAATTAAATATCCGGGTCGTTACGCGAATCGAGAGGCCTTCGAAGCCATAACCTTTCCCCTGACTCTCGTAAACATTATCCCCGGCGCACTCTTTCGTCGTGTCGCAAAAATCTCGACGTTTGATCCGCGAGTTGCGTAAAACTTCGATCAAGGTCCGTGCTCTCGCTGCCGCGAAAAGTGAATGTTCGTTCGATTATGGAATTAACATTCCGTTATCGCCGATCGATTCTTTCGATCGAGTCTCTTAACGGCTGCGGCGGCGGCGATGGCGGCTAAATCTGTGTACATAGATCGAATCTCCCGCGGGCTCGTCTTTATCGCTTCACCGCGGGCACGGTTCGCGCGCGTTCCTACGCGTTCGTTGGCTCGGACTGTTAGCAGTCGTATCGACAATTTCTAATCTTTTCTATTTAGAATCTATTAGGGAAACGACGACCTCGGGCCGTCTCTTGCGTCGGACAGCTGTGATCGTCGCGGACAGTGTTTCGACACACGAAACGCGGTACAGTAATGTCTCCCTAATTGACGCTCAGATTGTGCAGGACAATGGACGATTTAGGACAATTTGGGAAGAGGAGATACGATTAATTTGAGTCTTCTGCCTCGTTTTATAGTTACGAATTATCAATAACTATAAAAACGAGATTTAAGGCTCGAATAATCGTATCTCCTCTTCCGAAATTGTCCAATTTCGTGCACAATCTAAGCGTAAATTAGAGAGACATTACTATACAGGGTGTCCCAAAAATGTCTCGTAATCCGAAAATGGCGAGTTCCTTGGATCATTAGAAACAACTTTTTCCTTTACAAAAATGTTCTCCGAGGCACCGTTAACGAGTTATTAACGAAAAACCGTGACCAATAAGAATCGAGTACGGCTAACGCGAGGCGGCCCAGCCAACCAGCGCGCGAAGTCCAGTTCCGCTCATTGGCTCGGTCGCCTCGCGCCAGCCGAGCTCGCCTCTCATTGGTCACTGTTTTTCGTTGAAAACTCGTTAACGGTGCCTCGGAGAACATTTTTGTAAAGGAAGAAGTTGCTTCGAATGACCCGAGGAACCTGCCACTTTCGGATTGCGAGACATTTTTGGGACACCCTTTATAGATGCACGCTTTGAAAAGGAGGCGCCACAGCTAACTGGTTATATTACTCGATTCTACGATGTCGGCTCTCGAGAGAAACGATTTATTCCGCAGTAGTGCGTGCAAAATTGGAGAACGACACGGATAAACGTTTCGACGATAGCGATACGCGGTGGCAGCTGGTCTACGACGCGATAGGTTTCGCAGGAACAGAGCACGAAAGGCGGGGAGAAATACGGAAATTCTCGAAACCATTTTTTTCACGGGCTGCGCAAATACTAGTCCGGCGATAAACCGACCAAGCTCCTGCTGCCTGCGCGATGGTACGGGAAAAGGCCGATCCCTGAAACGTGTTTCTAGCAGAGAGACTTCGATCTCCACGAATTTAGCCAAACAAGAGCTTCGAAGAAGAATCGGATTAATATCGCGGAAACGCTGGAAGAATCGCGAGCTAGTAGCAGCGCGTTATCGTAGTCGACATCGAGAAGCCAATACAAACGTACAAACAATTATGTCACAATTTTCCATTGATAAGCTCGGCACACGATGGATTAGTTCGATCAAACAGCAGTACCTATGCGAGCACTTACCTAAGCAGGTGCGACAGCGCGCCAGTCGGTTTAAAAAAATTGAGTACGCTCGACTGAGCGCGAGTAGCAAGTTTCGCGCGTCGCGTCGTCGCGCGCGAACGTGTCCCTTTCCGCAGAATCGATTTTCCGCACGCGCGATCCTCCTATTAAGTTACACCTCCTATAAGGTTACATTTCATTTTTTTTCGTCGAGCTTGCGGATTCCAGGACCGCGTCGTCGTCGGAAGCGGACGCGTATTGCGTTGTTATCGGCTTCGCAGTTTGTTCCTCGACTTTATTTTCATTTCTATCGCGTGCGTGACATACAAATATATATATATATATATATATATATATATATATATATATATTTATATTATTATATTATATTATTTATTATTATATTATTATATTGTGTTATATATATATATATATATATATATCTATGTACATGAAAATTTATTTCACCGGCAAATAAATACGCGCTATACAGTAAACATATTTCCGTCGATTTACCGTAATAGTGATTAATGAAAACCGCGATATACAGTAATGTCTAACTGACGCTCGGATTATGCACAAAAATGGACAATTTGGGAACAGGAGATACGATTGTTCGAGCCTTGCAGCCCGTTTTTATAATTGTTGATAATTCGTAACTATAAAACGAGGCAGAAGACTCAAATTAATCGTATCTCCTCTTCCCAAATTGTCCATTTTTGTGCGCAATCTAAGCGTCAATAAGGGAGACATCACTGTACAGTAATGTCTCTCTAATTCTCGCTCGAATAATGGTATCTTCTCTTCCAAAAATTGTCCATTTTTGTAGACAATCTAAGCGTCAATAAAGGAGACATTACTGTACTCCGTCTAACGAACCGCGAGTAGAGCAATAAGATACGAAAACATTTTGAAAGATTCCAGTCGATCGAAAGAAAACAGTAATGTCTCCCCAATTGACGCTCAGATTGTCCACAAAAATGGACAATTTTTGAAGAGGAGATACGATTGTTCGAGCCTTGTGGCTCGTTTTTTATGGTTATCGTCGTCGGAAGCGGACGCGTATTGCGTTTTTATCGGTTTCGCAGTTTATTCCTCGGCTTTATTTTCATTTTCATTTTTATCGCGTGCGTGACATACAAAAATATATATATATATATGTATATATATATATATATATATATATATATATATATATATATATATATATACATATATATATAAATTCATTTCACCGGAAAAATAGATACGCGCTATACACCAAACGTATTTCCTTCCATTTACCGTAACAGTGATTGATGAAAAACGCGATGTACAGTAATGTCTCCCTAACTGACGCTCAGATTCTGCAGAAAAATGGACACTTTGGGAAGTGGAGATACGATTGTTCGAGCCTCGCAGCTCGTTTTTTATAGTCGTCGACAATTCGTGACTGTAAAAATGAAACGCAACGATCGTATCTTCGTAACTTCTCTTCCTAAATTGTCCGTTTTTGTGGACAATCTGAGCGTCGATTAGACAGACATTGCTGCACTTTTGTTGCCGGTGCGTTGCAATTTGCATGTAATTAGGCTGCGCGCGATATCGACTATCGAGGAGTATTTGTAATTCTGTAATTGTTCTTCGCGTTAAATTTAATCTGGCTCGTTGGCGGAAATAGGTTAATGTCGTTGATAAAACAGGAGGGACGTCTTCGCGAAATTAAATATCGCGAAGGAGAGTTCGCATTGATCCGTCGAATTACGGATCGTTGATCGCGTGCCTCCGTTATTAATGAACCCCATGCACGCTCGAACGCGTACGGCCGCGGGTATCGCGAATCCTGATTAGCTTGTTGTCAACGGAGCCTTTCGCTAAATTGATCTCGTTAATTGGAACGCGTTTCCCTCGTGCCGAAGAAATGCAACGTGTATCAACGAATCGGACTTGTTTTCGGGCTTCGACGAATCAATCGGTTCGCCGCTAAATCATTCTGCGCGCGATCTCCCTTTCGGTAAATACATTTTCAAAGAAAGACTCCTTTACAAAACGCGTGTTACGCAACATATTATTATGCATTTCTGCTCGACGAGAGCTTGAAAAGATAATGGGTTCACCGATGACTCGCGCGATCCGTTGCACGTTGTGCAACGATTATTTACTTCGTTATTCGACTATCTGCCGTTAATAAAAATCGATCGGTCGACTCCTCCGCGGAGCTGGAATATATTGCAACGTAACGCAGCATTTTTCCGATCGACCGATTATCGCGCAGGGAACGCGTTATACGTCAACGATATCGAACGCATTAGGCCGAGCATAATTATCCTGCCGTTAGAAGTTCGGAGAGCGTTCGGATATTAAATCGCACGCTTCGATATTAAAGCGTCAGTTTTAGTGGATGTATACCTCTAAAACTAATATACGTATATGGCTTTTCTTCTATATGCGTGGGTTGTCATAGTGTGCGGTAGGCCCGCGGGTTAAATATTATCGACTGCGATGAAAATTCTTGATTGGTCGTTAACTCGACCGGCTGATTTCAAGTTCGCGGGCCGCGTAGTCGCGCGTGGCCGCCGCTGCAACAATCCAGCCCAGGATTTCATCATGCGTCATACGATTCCTGCCAACGATTACACGCTCGCCGGGGCGTCTTCGCGCGCGAACGCCGCACCTAAACCGCAAACGTGGACTTCGATAACGCTGGAATTTTTTCTTCGAAGGTAAAAGAAGCGCACGACCAGATAACACGGCGCTGCCTGCGCCCAACCTATTTCAGGGTTTCGATCGAGTTCGAGTTGCGATTGAACCGATAAAACGTTTGAAACGTAGGTTATCGTATCGTTCGCGAGAGATACAGGCGAAAAGTCGATATCCCTCGATAAAGGCTTCCGAAAACGTATCTCCATGCCCGTTATCCTAATAAGAACAATAATAATAATAATAATAATAATAATAATAATAATAATAATAATAATAATAATAATAATAATAATAATAATAATAATAATATTTCCTTCGAATTTTCAAGAACAATAATAACAATAATAACAATAATAATAATAATAATAATAATAATAATAATAATAATATTTCCTTCGAATTTTCTCTTTCCCCAAAATACGTGTGGTTTCCACAATTCAGCCGGATCAATCAACGTAGTCGACGAGAAACCGAAATCGTTCGAAACCGTAAGAAATACTTGCCGCGAACGAATCTTCGTTTTCCAACGGGCAGCTCTCCACGAAGCATTTGAACAGCGTGTCCGGGCGTCAGCGTCTCTCAAACACCGGAAGCGGTCGAGCCAAATCGGACCGATAGCCTCCGATTTGCAGGAAAGCGTCGCGAGACGCGGCGGCGAATCTCCGAGCAACGAGATAACGTTGTCTGGCGGCGAGTAAATCTAAACAAATTTGTTCGTCGATCGGTAGGTGAGAAACCGATAGGAGGAAGGCTCCGTCTATACGAACGGGAATTTTCGAAACTTGAAACAGAAGAAAGAAAAGCGATCGTCATCGATCAAGCACGGCGTTCGACCTCTGGCGGTCGCATAGCGAATCATAGCGGACACTCTTCCGGGGACAAAAACTCGCGTTTATTCTTGCCCGGCGTGGTTCCTCGAGTCAGTCTCGTTCGGTCCGTGGTCGTGTGGCGTAGCACGGTCGGGTACCTGTCTGCGTTGGCGCGTTGATGCCATTTGGGTCGTTGTCGCGCTGGTGCTCGTACCTGGGACACGTCGAGACCCCTTTTTGGAAAACGGATCTTGCCGCGAGAGCTCTATCCGTTGGCCAACCAGCGTACAGGCGGCGTTCGCTAAGGGATGAAGTAACGTCGCACGAGACAGGATCGATCGTACCCACGTTGCTTTCGTTTTCACTCCGCCGCACGTGCGCAGACCATAGGTACGTACGCGCGTTCCCAAATTTACGAGTCGAAATCCATTATTAGACAATTAGACACCGTCTGGCACTATTTCAAGGCGCCTAGTCGAATCGCGTTCCCGATTTTCATTGGAAAACAAACGAGAGACGCTACGCCGATTCGGATCGACTCTCCGTGTCCGTGCACGCGTTACACGTGTGCACGTAAACGTACACGAATTCGACTCGGGACCAACGTCCGCCTGTCCAGACGATCGCGACTCGGACAATCGATCCGAAGATCGAATTTCGGGTTTTACGAGCGCGAGCTTGGCGCGCGCCGTGCCGAGCTTTTTAACGGAAGAACGAAACGTTCGCGTTGGAAATATTTTGAGAACGACGCGTAATAATGATGCGCGGAGGTTTAGCGATTATATTTTAGTATTCCGACTTTGTCTCTGCGACGCGTCGTTGCGTCGGTTTCATTGATAAAAAGCACAGCGGACCGCGTACTCGCGTCTTCGAACAACCGGAATACCACCGTTGCGTCCTCGTGTAGTCCACGACTTCGATCTACGTATTTTTTTCGTGCCTTCTTCCGAATCTCAACGATCGCGTGGGTATTTTAAGGATTCGCTTCACGCGTGGCCAACCTTCTGCGTTGGAGCGTTCCCGTGTCCCGTTCCAACCTACACCTACTACACCGTTAAACCCCTCGTCGTTCACGCTGGTGCACATGGTGCATCGACAACGTCGAAAAGTTCTATTATAAAAATACGAAAGAACAGGGGAAACTTTTTTTTATGCTACAAAAATTTTGCACATTCTAATCAACGCTAATCCTACCACGGTAAAAATGACCGATTCTTTGTTTTACGATACTATAAACTTTGGAGACCTCATCGTGAAAAATCATCGAGCAAATTATATCATTAAACAAAAATTATATTATTAATCATTATATTAACAAGTCTCATAATTAAAACTTTACAAAATCCAAGAGAATTCTATCTTTTCACTCTTACGAGTCGATGCACGCTAATCGTCGTTACAGGTCGGTTGATTTAGCGTTAATAACATTTTTTACGGAAAAATTTCTGTATCCACGGAAGAGTTGTACCATGAGAAAAAAAGAAGTTAAAAAATGATTTCGTACGAAGAAATATTATTACGTGTATTACGGAATGTCGATATTAATTGTTAATGTAGTGTGTAATGGTAGACGCGTTTTTTTATCTCGGTGGCCACAACGGTTTCAAGAGGGGAGCAGAGACGATTTTCGAGACAAGATAGCGCGCGATTCCATAGAAATTCAACTTGCTCGACTCGCGAGTGAAATCGCTAATATTCCTATAGCTTACTTTTACGATCCACCGTCTTCGAAAAATCTTTCTAACCTAACTTCCAAATTTTTCAAACGGTTTACCTTCGTTTTTTCCTCGGAATGTACGATTCTCGAACCTATCCAACAACCAACTAGATGGACGGTTAAATTAAAATAACGGTTGCACAAAAATATATAATATATATTGTAACGACCGAACTGGAAAATATATTATATATCATAATATATTATTATAATATATGTATAATATATTATTATAATATATGTATAATATATTATTATAATATATGTATAATATATTATTATAATATATGTATAATATATTGTCCAGTTCGGTCGTTACAACGAAACACGATCGAGTACATTGTATAAATATTCAAATTAACGGTAATCTCGTAGGCCGATACTCTTATCGAAAACGCGTTACAAACATACACGGTATATACGTCACCTTGAAAACGATAGAAGTCGCTTGAAGTTGCGTTCGCGACGCGACAGGCTTGTCGAGCGTACCGTAGTCGGCAAATTTGTTAACCTAAAAACGAATTTCCGTGACTACTTTGCGCAAGTGTTCACGGTTTACTCGGTCGGTTCGAACGCGGGAATACCGCGTCGTGGTCGTAGACGACGATGTCGCTGCGAGAAACGAGGATATCTCCGGGATTTCCTGCGAGATGTAATAACACCGTGTGTACGCTGAACGCGAATCGTACACGAGACATCCGAGGTGCGTGTTTCGTCAGAAAAGTCAGTCACGCCGCCGCTCGAGCACGTGGAGCGCCAAGTTTGTGTGTGGTCGCGACTTGTATGGCTCGCGACGATCGTTGGTTCGCGCGCGCGTACCATCGGATGATGCAACTTAACATCGATATTTCGGACCCGCGCATTCGAACCGTGTTCGTTTCGCGGTGGCTAGACTCGCGTCGAACGCGTCCGTGGAGATCGGCGATAAGATTCGCTCGTAAAACTTTGAAAACGGATCGGCATCGTATCAGCAGTTATATTAGGTCTACCGAAAAGTTCTGTCCGATAGTGTCACTTCGAGTTTCAATCCATATGCACATGTTGATTTGAGACACATACGACTATCTCTCTTTATCATTGCATTTACACACACGTACTCTCCTAAATAAACTGAAAGAAAGATGTCTCGTGTCATTATTAAGCGAGACGCGATCGTGAAAACACGGCTACCGATGATAATGCCAGACCACATGCTGCTTTGGCGACTCGTCAGAAAATCGCAGAGCTAGGCTGGCAAATTCTGTCGCATCCACCGTACTCCCCAGACCCAGCACCCTCCGATTATCACTTGTTTCTCTCTTTGCAAAACTTTTAACAGGAAAAAAATTTCAAAACTGAAGCTGAGGTCAACCAAACACAAGTCGAGTTCTTCGCTTCTAAAAATAAATCATTTTTTAAAAATGGCATTTACAAGTTGCCATCGCGCTGGCAAGAAGTCATAAGTAACGATGGAAAGTATATTCTACAATAAATATTATTAAATCTATGAAAATTGTGTTATATTTCAATTCAAAAACGGACAGAACTTTCCGGTAGACCTAATATTAGGTTGGAAACTATGAAACGGACGTTTTCGTTTATAGTCCGTGTTCGGCTGCGACTGCGTTCATCGTAATGCGCGTTCGATATTTTTATTTATAAATTTTCAAGGTATTCTTCTTACTCGTTTCGTAAAATTTTTCTCGCTATTTTTTGTTTGGTTTTTCTCCGAAACCAGATGGAAACGAAACGCGATTTACATCATTCAACGGCCGTTTCATAGTTTCCAACCTAATACATCATTTATAACGCGTACTGTGTATACGCATAGATGTTCAGCTTTTATTCGTACAACACGCGCCATTATGACTAACGATGTACGCGTTGTACGCAAGAGACAAAGTTGCAGCGTAGAGAGCGAAGAGCGACTACATAACCTGTTCGATGTTGCCTCGGCCGCTCTCGCGGCTACGCATAGGGGTGAATAATAAACAACCTTCTCTCGGGGACTACGCAATGTCAAATTCAAAATAGCCGGGTTAATTATATTTGTACTTGTTGACGATTCGTTTAACCCTTTACAGGCGGAACGGTAACAGGGATCGAAATTATCTTCAGTGGACTTCTTTTTAATTCGACGATCGCGAAGATATTTATCGTATCGTTTCAAAATCATAGTTGGCAACTCGAATCGTTTCGGCCTGTATCTCTAGCCAATAACCGAGTTTATGGCAACTCCTTCCATTTTTCGACAACCAATACGACTGTCGGGAAACATTGAACGACCGAGCAAAAGTTGTTTACACAAAGATCTTATCGATCTTTCTGGCACACCCTGTACACGTATCTTCGTTCGTTGCACCGCGCGACGACACGGAACACAGAAATCGATTTCCTTGTAATTACGAATTCAGCTTGTTCTCCTCCGAATAACAGCGCGAGCGTGTAGCATGTTCGCGCGTCTCCACCGTTGTGGTTTTCAACAAGTTTTTGAAACACGCTCGGGAAGGGCAACACCCGAATTAGCGAATTCCTGCGGTAAGCTTCCGAATGCTGTGTTCGAAAGTTTTCCGTTCTCGTATTATCGGTCGGCCCATCGAAGGAGGAAAGTCGGCAAAGGTTAAACGGAAGCAAGTTGCAGCGCGATAAATTGCATCGTACGATCGACGTTAACGGATGAACCGAATGTTTAACAATATGCCGTCCGCAGATCTTAGATATGATGAAGATCTTAGATGATGATCTTAGATATGAAAAAGAAACTTTAGCCTCGGACAAAAATTAATCTATAGTTTACTTAGGACTGAGATTCGAAAATATCAGATTACGTTGCCGCCGGTTCCGTCAACGCGCACCGACGGTCATGTAAACTGTACATCAAAGATACCGCCATATACCATCGCCGGTGTTGTTAGAACACATCGTGCTCTGACTGTTAGAGCGATCCCAGTACCGCGTATACAATGTAAGACGGCGATGAATGACCGTCTTCAATCGGTGATGAAGACCACACCAAAAAGGGTATATGGGTGTCCCAAAAATGTCTCGCAATCCGAAAGTGGCGGGTTCCTCGGGTCTTTCGAAGCAACTTTTTCCTTTACAACGAGATATTAGCGAAAAACAGTGACCAATGAGAGGCGAGCTCGAGGCGACCGAGCCAATGAGCGGAACTGGACTTCGTGCGCTGGGCCGCCTCGCGTCAGCCGTACTCGATTCTTATTGGTCACTGCTTTTCGTTAATAACTCGTTAACGGTGCCTCGGAGAACATTTTTGTAAAGGAAGAAGCTGCTTCGAATGATCCGAGGAACCCGACACCCTGTATAAGCAGACGATTTTCAGTCGCCGCTCTCTCAGTTGAATTTGGTCGCTCAGTCATTTCGTACATATACCTTCTCTCAAATAAAAGTAAAAATAAAACTTCTAAGAAAAAGAATTAATATCATATTCATTTGAGAAATAATCCAGCCCATAATCCTAATACCGGCGTAATAGCATGGAAATTTTAGATTTAAACAAAATTTCGAAGACGGCGGTAATATAAATTCTTAAAATTAAGATGAGTCATCCAAGAATTTTCGTATTCGATTCTTAGTTGAATAAGCACGATGCATTTTTTTCAAAATTCCACTACCGACCGTCGCTGGAAAAAAATACAGGCCAGGAAGAATAGCGATAAAATTGATCGAAGTACATCTCTAATTTGCCTCGTTCCAACAGGACGCAAGTATAGGCCGGTTTGTGTCCAATTTAGCGGCGATACCAAATTAGGGAACGCTTCTTGGAACCAAAGCAGCCGGTCTGGATCCAGTTTAGAGGCGACTCGGTGGGGATAGAACCCGGAATTGGCGGGTCACATAACTATAATCGGCGTATTTGAAACGTTCGAACACGGTCGAATTTGAACTTTCACCGCGAAGAGGGAACTTCGGTGACACGAGACTTCCGTCGAATTCGCGATGAACGCGAAAGTAAACATTCCATTGGGACTTCCCAGGTCGGGAAATACCCAAACCGGTTGAAGCACGCTGGTAGCAGACGACAGTAACGACGACGACGACGATGACGATAATAACGACGACGACACCGGCACTCGCCAAAGAATCTCCCAGCGCCAGCGCCAGCGCCATGAATAATTTCATTGACCTTGCACATTCGCTCAGCTTTATCCCACGTAACCGTAGCTAAATCGACTTTCTTTATTACGTATTCGCATAACGGAATCACTTGTGCGTGGAATTGCCCCGCTCCGCGCGGTACAGTAATGTCTCTCCAATCGACGCTTCGATTGTCCAGAAAAATGGACAATTTGGGAAGAGGAGATACGATTATCCGAGCCTCGCGGTTCGCTTTTAGAGTTTCGAAGTGTCAACAACTGTAAAAAACGAGCTACAAGGCTCGGTTCCAATTCGCTTTCAATTTAATCACCGTTCCATGTTTCGCTTATACATTATTTTATAAGTTGCTACACATATAATACGCGTACGTTTATAAGTAACTTAATACTTGTTCGAGGATTCTAGAAGTAAAATGTGTACAGTGCATCGTCTGTATCGTGTAAACGTAATTTCAAAATTACGTTAATATGTAACTATATAATAATAATAATAATAATAATAATAATAATAATATATAATATATTATAATATAATAATAATATAATATATATATATATATATATAATTATATATAATATAATAATAATAATATATAACTATATAACTGTATAATATATAACCGAAACGCGTAACTAAAATCCAGAATCGAAAAACAACGGTTATAATTTGATCGATATAATATCGGTTCTCAAGAATCGAAACCGAAATCGATAAAGTCGATCCAAAGTATATAAAGTATCTCCTCTTTCGAAATTGTGTATTTTTGTGTTACAAGCTGAAGGAAAATTCGGGAGAATATTACTGTATTTATTTTGTAATACGTACAGTAATGTCTCTCTAATCGACGCTCGGATTGTCCACAAAAGTGGGCAATTTTTGGAAGCGAAGATACGATTATTCGAGCCTTGTGGTTTATCATTATAGTCACAAATTGACAACAACTATAAAAAGCGAGTTGCAAGGCTCGAATAATGGTATCTCCCCTCTTCCCAAATTGTCCACTTTTGTGGACAATCCGAGCGTCAATAAGAGAGACATTACTGTATATGACGCGACAAGTCGTTAGCCCGGAAGGTAGCCGTAATTGTTATTCGAGCATGATCGAATTAAACGTCCGACGCGTATCGTAGAAACTTTTATGCGTATCGCCGGAATAACGGTGATTTTTTTTTCGAAATGAATATTTCATAATGTGTTTCAGCGACGCGTTTCTTTCATCGGTTTCGCAGGCCGCGCATCGGCGCCTCTAATGTACAACGTTACGTAATTATTTAGCAGGAAACTTATTTAACCAGTCTTTGGACACGTTTCCTATTCGACGCGCGATGCAATTCTCTTATTTATTGTACACACTCTATTGTCGTACTCGCGTCGATTGCAATCGACTCGAAACCTTAGATCTACATACAATGTTTCATCGGATATGCAAACGATTCGAACATATTCAAATGTACTCGGAACAACTTCGAGAGTCGGTTCGCGATTATTGCTTAGAGATCGTTAATTTCTTTTTTTAATCCATTTGGAACGAATTCGATCGCGCGCAATTAACGTTTGCGATACAAGTTTTTTCCAGCAATGGCAGTCGACCGTGCAAACGAACCTTGACATCTACGCGTGTGGCAACGAACTAGGAAACTTACCCGAGGTGACCCAGATCGGGAACGTGTTTAGCAACATCGATCAAACCTCGATGCAGGTGGTTGAAGCGTTTCATCGCGCGTAGGCGTATCGATAGGGCACACGGAGTACGCGCGAACGGAACGCCGACAGGGAAAAAAAATCAGAACAAGATGAAATTTTCAAGCGTGAAACGCGAGCGGTGAACGCTTTATCGCTGCACCGACAGTATGCACCGTGTCTACACGTATTTGTCGCAGGCTGGAATTCTTTTTTGATCAACGGACGATTTACAGTCTGATATTAACCCTCGGCGCTCCACGTGTTTCTCGAGTACTACCTACCGGCAACTCCGGCACATTTTTGGAGCAAAGCGCCCGAGATAAAGGAAGTCTTATTTTGATTTTTGATACGGAAATTGTTGGATACGGAATTATCGAAACAAAAGTATCTTTTGCGCGAGTTTGCCGGAATTTTTGTATCGTTGATCTTCGTTGGAATCGGCTCGATTAATAATTAAATTAAATTAAAAATTAGTAAATATTCTTCGGACTTTCTAAAACAAAGTTGAACAGCGGTTTTTCTGAAAAATATCGCTACCAGCAACTCCGGCACATTTTTGGTGCAAAGCGGCCGTGATAAAGGAAGTCTTATTTCGAGTGGAAAAGATTACCGGTCCTTGCGAAAGCGTTCGATTTTATTCGTTTTTCGTTGTCAAGTATAAAAATGGACAAAAAATGTTTTAATCGTAATGGTATCTACTTAACATTGCGCGAGGTCTGTGCATCGACGTCGTGAATCGTGGCCGAAATTTCCAAGCAGCAAATGCATCCTCGTCGAAATAGATAAATTTGCTATTAACGATATTCTTCGCGATTCTTAAATACATTTTGCTACAAATCGTCAAGTATAAAAATGGGCAAAAAAATGTTTTAATTGTAATGGTGAGCACGTTTTCGCTACGAGTAACAATCGTCAACGTCGACGAAAACATAGCATCTTCGGTGTAATCGTTTTAAAAAAGCATTGGGCTCCGCAACAGAGCCTTCGGATTTACGGAACGAATGACGGATGTCCCCAAATCGGAGCCAACGGAGCGCTTAAGGGTTAAAATATCCGAACGTTCGATTACGGCTACAACTGAAAATAACCTTAACACTTAGATCTCCCCGTTTTAAATTCAATCGGTTAACGACCGAATGGATTATTAATAAAAAATTAAAAACGATTGCTCAATTTGATTAAGATTTGCAAGAGGTACGAATGCTGAAGAAGTAATCGATGCCATATAAGTTTGCTTCATAATTTTTGTTTAATCGAATGAAATATGTATTTTAATTTTATGAAAATTTTTTAGCTTGATAAAAGACGTTGATAAGGACGACGGAATTGTTTGTTGATATACATATATCGACTATACGTACTCGTATACGTAGAACCTAGGATGTGCCCAGTCATTCGCATTAGTCACGGAGTCACCGGCTCGAGAATAGTTGCCAATTCATTGTATCTATCAATGTTCTACAGCCTACGGGTTGCATTTCTGGATTGTTGAGCGTAGTTGTGAAACGGCGATGACACAGACTACACAGACGATACGTAGAACAACTGGTCTGAAAAAAGCTACTACTCTCGTAACCGCGTGTCATCCAATGAATTCGCGATTGCGAGAACGTTTCTTACCGCGAAACGAAATTGCAAGAAGTTGCACATTGCCGCCGAGCTTTTCTTTTTAATTCGAAATGTACTTCTTCGCACCGGTAATTATTTGTTTCGCTGGTTCGCGCGTTGCGCAAGATCGTATCGGCAGCGAATTCGTAAATCACGCGTTCGCACGTTTTTTTTGTAGATACGAAAATTGACACGTGTTCTCAATTACACGCCAATTTCGATAGATAATGGTAGATCATGCTCGCCGGCTGACAACTCGTCGCCACCTTTCACCGGACGGTTTCGCGTTTCGCAAAAATCCGTAACGACGGTGATTTTCAAATTTTTTTCCAGATAATTCCAAGGTACGGATTTCAGGTAAATCGCCAAGCTTCTTGTTGATTGATTCTCTTGGTGGAATTCCGCGATGAGCGTCGATGGAACTCTCTGCGAAAGGTGAAGGGGATGCTGCGCA
Source organism: Megalopta genalis (assembly GCF_051020955.1). Classification (NCBI taxonomy): domain Eukaryota; kingdom Metazoa; phylum Arthropoda; class Insecta; order Hymenoptera; family Halictidae; genus Megalopta; species Megalopta genalis. The sequence continues at coordinate 23,677,307 of NC_135013.1, read as the reverse complement.
AACAACGGCAACGTCGGGCAACGCGTTGTCGATAAGAGCGGTTTTTGGGGCGAAAAAAAAACAGAGTTGCAACGATAGCAATTTCCGTCGAATGGAAATGTGTCGGAATCTCGTCGCGTTAATTATCGCGCGCGATAATTGAACGCTCTGTTGCCCAATATTTTGACAATTTTATTCGGTCAAGATTTGCCAACGGCTTTCTACGGGGACAAGACGAATCGGATATAAAGTTATCCGTTATTTGTCATCCGTCGTCGTTTATTCGCGAAACGATCGCAACTGCGGAATTATGTACAATTTGCTTTCTCGAAAATTCGATGGTGACACGTTGATGGTTATCGGGACGGCAAAGTTAACCGTAGTTAGGGAAAGGTTAAATATGAAAGTTGAACGACCTAATTTCTAACGTAACACTCGACCCGGTAATTGTCGCCCTAACGAGGATAGATTAAAGATTAATTAATTCTAATGCGAATTACGAGAATCGTTCGCGCGATCGCCTCGTCTTCTCTAATTCACGGTGGACAGTGTAGGCGAAAACGCTGTTCGTACACCGGCGAAAACAGAGTACAGTAATGTCCCCTTATTGACGCTTAAATTGCGCACAAAAATGGACAATTTGGGAAGAGGAGATACGATTAATTTGAGTCTTCTGCCTCGTTTTATAGTTACGAATTATCAACAACTATAAAAACGAGATTTAAGGCTCGAATAATCGTATCTCCTCTTCCCAAATTGTCCAATTTCATGCACAATCTGAGCGTCAATTAGAGAGACATTACTATACAGGGTGTCCCAAAAATGTCTCGTAATCCGGAAATGGTGGGTTCCCCGGATCATTTGAAGCAGCTTCTTCCTTTACAAAAATGTTCTCCGAGGCACCGTTAACGAGTTATTAACGAAAAACAGTGGCCAATAAGAATCGAGTACGGCTGACGCGAGGCGGCCCAGCCAGCCAGCGCACGAAGCCCAGTTCCGCTTATTGGCTCGGTCGCCTCGCGCCAGCCGAGCTCGCCTGTCATTGGTCACTGTTTTTCGTCAATAACTCGTTAACGGTGTCTCGGAGAAAATTTTTGTAAAGGAAAAAGTTGCTTCGAATGATCTGAGAAACCCGCCACTTTCGGATTGCGAAACATTTTTGGGACACCCCGTATATATTCCTTTCAATTAACAATCCTCCTTTCGCCTAATGCTGAAACTACGAATCACTTGGATCGAGCCGCGAATTAAGTTCGTAAGCGAAATAAAAATTGTCCGTGTTAAATTGCAACGCGGCTGCACGTTGCGCGTTGCACAGCCGTTCTCGTATTACAGAAAAACGCGAAAAAACATACTGTGCTATTCGAAGGGCGTTTTCTCTTCGGAGAACCGGCGGGAGTCGCCGACGAATAAGAGCGCGGCGCACGCTTTTTCCACGACGTGTCTCGACTCTCGAAAGTTTAAAAAGAAAAATCCTAATTGTAGGTTTCCCGCGTTTCTGCTAATAAAACGTCAAATCGAAAGCGCGCGACATTTATCCGTGGATCGAGACCACCCGGCGGCTTGCCGTTCCGCGAACAAAAAATGTGGAGCAGTCTTGCGATTTAACCGAGAACAAACGCTGCAATTACACGCAGATATTTTCTAGTTAGAGAGGAGAAGCAGGTGCGATATCGCCGTTTGAAACCCGTGCGCGCGTGCACACGCGTCGGCCGTGGCGGGTGACGGACAGACTGGTTTGAAACGTGCTCGAATGCCAATAAATTATCACTGCGGTTGTTTTATCTTCGCGTGCGCGACATCAGCTTGCTTGCGCAAACTATCGTAGTCGTAACATCGTTCGAGTACGATGTCTCGTGATTCGAACGCGACCGCCCGCGACATATACGTATACATATTTTTGTTCCAAAGATGTCTCGCAATCCGGAAATGGCGGGTTCCTCGGGTCATTCGAAGCAACTTCTTCCTTTACAAAAATGTTCTCCGAGGCACCGTTAACGAGTTATTAACGAAAAGCAGTGACCAATAAGAATCTAGTACGGCTGACGCGAGGCGGCCCAGCCAACCAGCGCACGAAGCCCAGTTCCGCTTATTGGCTCGGTCGCCTCGCGCTAGCCGAGCTCGCCTGTCATTGGTCACTGTTTTTCGTCAATAACTCGTTAACGGTGTCTCGGAGAAAATTTTTGTAAAGGAAAAAGTTGCTTCGAATGACCCGAGGAACCCGTCACTTTCGGATTGCGAGACATTTTTGAGACACCCTGTCCATATTAGGGTGTCCCATAAGTTCTTTCCTTTTTTCTGATGCGAAACGATTAGTTGTTCACGATATTTGTTGTTCAAGATCGATTTATCGAGTTATATATGAACCCCGTTCTGCTCTATTACCCTCTTCCATCTTTCAGGGTGCCTCATTATGCCGTCTTTGAGGCTTATTTGCAAAATATATTGATCGAGGTTCGTTTCGTCCGCTTTCGATTGAAAGGTTTCTTCCGTCTCCCATTCCCTGCGGAAAAGTATTTTTCTGCAAAAAGCAACGAGTATTTGAAAGCAATTTCGTTTCTGTCGGACTCGGACTTTATCTGATACGATTTAAAACAATGCGGAAATTCGCACCTGACTTACATAGATAAAAAAAAAATCAACGAAATTGACGATGAAACGGAGAAGATAAGCAAAGTCGATTCGATGGATCGATGGAATATCCGGCTTCGATTATGCAAACGATTATCGGTGTTCGTCCCGATGAAAAAGCATTACGATGGATCGAGATTAAACGTCCGAACGATTTGGTCGGTATCGCGGCGACCCGAGAATCGAGTAGTTTGTAAGCACAAATGGAGAATTTGGGCAAAGGGGAGAATACGACTATTCGAGCCTCGCGGTTCGGTTTTGTAGTCGCCGATATAATATAATTAGCGACAATAAGGGGGACCAGACCATTAATTCATCGATACACGTGTCACGAATTCTGCGCAAATAAGTATGTACACGTACGCACGTAAGACAATTTTAAACTTGTAAATTATTAAGTCGGATTATGATAAATAACTTTCGTCGTGGGTATCGCAGAATTATTGTCGAGTAGTAACCGATAAAAATAACTGGACTAACAGTAGGTGGTCGAGAATTCGCCGTTTCTTAATTATCGAGTATATAGTTTGCAGCAACATAAAATCCCAGAAACAAATTCAGAAACTAACTTCGATTCTACCGAATATATCATACGTATAGTTGAGAATAGTTACGACATCGGTTCCAATTCGCTTTCAATTTGATCACCGTTCCATGTTTCGCTTATACATTATTTTATAAGTTGCTACACATATAATACGCATACGTTTGTAAATAACTTAATACTTGTGCATAAATGTTTGGGGATTCTAGAAGTAAAATGTGTACACACAGTGCATCGTCTGTATCGTGTAAACGTAATTTCGAAATTACGTTAAATTCGAAATATAACCGAAACGCGTAACTAAAATCCAGAATCGAAAAACAACGGTTATAGTTTAATCGATATAATATCGGTTCTCAAGAATCGAAACCGAAATCGATAAAGTATCCAAAGTATACAGGGTGTCCCAAAATGTCTCGCAATCCGGAAATGGCGGGTTCCTCGGGTCATTCGAAGCAACTTCTTCCTTTACAAAAATGTTCTCCGAGGCACCGTTAACGAGTTATCAACGAAAAACAGTGATCAATGAGAGGCGAGCTCGGCTGGCGCGAGGCGACCGAGCCAATGAGCGGAACTGGGCTTCGCGCGCTGGTTGGTTGGGCCGCCTCGCGTCAGCCGTACTCGATTCTTATTGGTCACTGTTTTTCGTTAATAACTCGTTAACGGTGCCTCGGAGAACATTTTTGTAAAGGAAGAAGTTGCTTCGAATGACCCGAGGAACCCGCCATTTCCGGATTACGAGACATTTTTGGGACACCCTGTATAAAGTATTTCCTCTTCCGAAATTGTGCATTTTTGTGATACAAGCTGAAGGAAAATTCAGGAGAATTTACCCTATTTATTATGTAATACGTACAGCAATGTCTCTCCAATTGACGCGCTCGGATCGTCCAGAAAAATGGACAATTTAAGAAGATAAGACACGATTATTCGATCCTTGCGGTTCATTTTTATAGCTATAAATTGTCGACAACTATAAAAACGAGCTGCAAGGTTCGAATAATCGTGTCTTCTATTCCCAGATTGTCCATTTTTTTTTGCACAATCTGTGCGTCAATTAGGGAGACATGTATAAAGAGAAGTTAACGCATCGTATACCATAGAGCACTATCGTAAGCACGAGCGATCGCAACGGACTTTTGGACCGCATTTAAAATTTCTGGCTATCGGCGAGAAGATGCTGCTCGAACGGAGCACGTAAAAAGTATCGACCGTCGCTGTAACAGTAAAAAGCTGATAATCTGAGATAACGCGAAGCATCGCGCGTCACGCATCACCCGGTCGTTTATTTTTAGGCTCGGCACGCGTGCCGTGCGATTGCCAACCGTGTTCTATATTTTTCAGGACAATGTCCGAAGTTACGTCAGAAATGATCGATGAATGCCAGTCTAACGATGGCTCCTTTTTCTCTCTCTCTCTCTCTCTCTCTCTCTCTCTCTCTCTCTCCGATTACCGTCTCTCGTTTTCTCTCTGTGATCCCGCGGATTGCCCTCCCCAAGAACCGCCGTCGCTTTAACGACCTTCGACGATCTCTGTATCAACGAACAACGAACTATCTACCGTAGAAAATGTATTTATAAATTCGTATTCGTACCGATTTAACGATTTTTGCAAGACGATGGCGTGCGCGAATTTCCGAAACACGAGGAAACGCCTTCTATAGCATAAAATTGTGCAGTTTCCGAAAGAAACATTTTACAAATATTCGGCGTCATCGATTTCTTGAATTTCTGCGCCTCGAGCAACATTTTCGCAAGAATTTATCCATATTCGCATCCGCTGACGCCGGATCGTCCGGCTAATACGGGAAATAATAATTGGAAACCAGACCGAAACGCGTGTCTATTTCTAAGTTGAACCATCTGCGACATACGCGGTATATTCGAGAGGTATTTCCTTATGTTGGCCAAATTTCACGATGAGTCATCGAAATCCACGATATCTGCTAATTATAACCGTAGAAAGTCGGCAAGCTGGTAGGCTGAAACAATACGCGTCGTTGTAAACGATCGATCCGAGATCTTGGCGTGCGAGATCAAAGACCTAGATTCGCGTATTTATTCGCTGCGATCCGTGATAAAGGCGTATCGAAAACAAAAAATAGCTCGTTCGCGAGCCATTGATCGCGCGTGAAAGGCGACGAAAGACGCGCACCGATTATATGGTTGACGATAATAATCCTCTTTGTCCTCTGTCGGGAACGCGCGTCGAATACGCGCGGATCGGCGAACAAAGAATCGCGGATCCGTGTTACCGGTACAGTTTTTACGATTACAAGCAGAGACGGAGACTCTCAAAAGACGCGCCTTTTGACGCCTAAGACACAGCTGGAACGACACTTGTTCTCTTAAAGATAGATTTAAGTGCATCCAATTGTAAGATCGGATCTCCAAGATCTCCTAAGAATCGCGTTTCTGAAATCATTCTGTATTGTCAATGATAATAAACTGCGACATCCGTAACGCAAAATTGATTTTCGAGAGAGAGATACGCCGGTTATATTTTTCAAGTAAATTCTCGCCAATTGTTTCTCAGCTTTTAAACGAAAGCGAAGAATTTGAGAAGAGGAGATACGATTATTCGATTATTATAGTCGCCGCCGATAGTCGACAACTGCAAAAACGTGCCACGATGTTCGAATAATCGTGCATCTCCTCTTCCCAAATTGTCCATTTTTGTGCGCAATCTGAGCGTCGATTAGAGAGACATTACTGTAAAAATTATGAAACAATCGAGTCTCTTCGCGCTTCCCGTATAATATGAATTGACCGACGGCGATCTTCGCCGTCGTTCTCGGCTAATAGCGATCGAGTGCCGCGGCAGTGGGGCAGCTAAATAAATGTGGGAGTGGGGGGACTATAAGCGCAAAGGCGCTTTCTTGTCGCGCGAGGACTATACGTTGTTCCGCGTACAGTAATGTCTCCCTTACCGACGCTCGGATTGTCCACTAAATTGGATAATTTGGGAAGAGGAGATACGATTATTCGAGCCTTGCGGCTCGCTTTTATAATTGTGGACAATTTATAACTATGAAAATAAACAGCAAGGCTCGAATAATCGTATCTCTTCCCAAATTATCCATTTTAGTGGACAATCCCTGTGCATCGGTAAGGGAGACATTACTGTACATGTTGAAGCAATATCGATGGGAATGCGTAATCGGATAAATGAGCATAATCGCGCCAACTATGTTCCTTTTAATAAGAGTTCGCACGTCGACATTCTAAAACTATGGAAAGGCAGAACGCGTCCCGAAGCGATACATATTAAATAAATGTAATGCCTACTTCGCTTCGAAAAAGCGAAACATCGTCTATGAATGAACGAGCGTGTAATGCGAAACGTGCAACTTTCTTATCGCCCCTCCCACTCCCTCGGAAAAGCGTGACTCCCTACGATAGCTTTATTTGTATCGCAAACACCAAAAGATTATGAGAGATACGATTAACCGATGCCGGTTAACTTGATCTTCGGATTGCTGCCGTAATTCTAACGGAAGTAGAATTCTTAGCATTTCATAATAATTGAAGAAGATTTCCAGCTCTTCCTGCTGTGTCTGTAGCTCGAACGGCAACAAACGCGTCTCGCTCGTTTCTCGGTGGAAAACTTTCCAGCACGAGTTATCTTTGGGTACGCGACAATGGCTACGCCCACGCAGGCCCGAGTTCGCTGAGTACCCAATTTAAATTTCAATGTCCTTTTGTAACGCCGTTGTAAAAACGTCGGCGATCGTAGATTACGAGAAGAAAAAACTTGTTTGGTCAGGAAAACGTGTTCGGTCGAGAACGATGACGTTATCGGTGATATAATCGCGGCGGACAAAATACGGACAAAATCTGCAAAACCGAAACTTCTGGTTGAAAAAGAAACTTTAGCCTCGGACAAATTTAATCTATAGTTTACTCAGGACTGAGATTCGAAAATATCAGATTACATTTCCGCCGGTTCCGTCAACGCGCACCGATGGTGATGTAAACTGTATATTATACAGGGTGTCCCGAAAATGTCTCGTAATCCGGAAATGGCGGGTTCCTCGGATCATTCGAAGCAACTTCTTCCTTTACAAAAATGTTCTCCGAGGCACCGTTAACGAGTTATTAACGAAAAACAGTGACCAATAAGAATCGAGTACGGCTGACGCGAGGCGGCCCAGCCAACCAGCGCGCGAAGACCAGTTCCACTCATCGGTTCGGTCGCCTCGCGCCAGCCGAGCTCGCCTCTCATTGGTCACTGTTTTTCGTTGATAACTTGTTAACGGTGCCTCGGAGAACATTTTTGTAAAGGAAAAAGTTGCTTCGAATGACTCGAGGAACCCGCCACTTTCGGATTGCGAGATATTTTTGGAATACCCTGCAGATACAGTAATGTCTCCCTAGTTGACGCTGAGATTGTTCAGGAAAATGGACAATTTGGGAAGAGGAGATACAATTGTTCGAGCTTTCCAGCTCGTTTTTATAACTGCAAACAATTTATAACTATAAAAATAAACCGCAAGGCTCGAATAATCGTATCTCCTCTTCCCAAATTGTCCATTTTTGTGGACAATCTGGGCGTCGATTAGAGAGACATTACTGTGTAATGAATTCGGTACAGGAGTTCGAATTCGAACGTATTTATATGTATTTTCTGAAAACAACGTAGCAGATCGCGCGTTTTGTTGGTTCTTGAAATTTCTCTCGGTTCGGAACGAATAGATTTCGAATCGAATCTGTTAGATTAGGAATACGTATTTCTTGTTTATTTATATACCCGATTGCCGACGTCTGGCAATCGATTGTATCTTGTATCGCGGTCTAGAGATTCTAGATCTAGACACTCTGAACGGATCAACGATAATGGTAAAAGCGACCGGCGTCTAATTTGCCTCGACGGCGTTCGCCGGCAATCGGCAATCGCGTACAGCCGATTAAATTGAAAAATTTCCGCGCTTTTATTCAATCTCGTCGAGCGACCAATATTTGTTTCGCCGAGAGAAGCTGCTTCGAAAGATTACCGTTATCGTTAATTTTATGGTTCCATAAAGTATCGAGTAATTAGCCGATAAACACTGTAATTGTCCCGAGAACATTATTTTCTCACGTGTCGTCGTTGTCCCTCGAAAAATAATGTATGCACGCGTGTATTTTAATTGTCGATCTTCTGATTACAGTTGATTCGTCTCGGCTGCCAAAAGCGCTACGCAAGCACAAAAATGGTATGTATTCGAGCAGCTTTGTAGACGATTTTTAGTAAAAAGATAAATAGTAAATTATATAATATAAATATATTATTATTAATAATAATAAATATTAACATAATTATATATTATATATAATAATAATATATTATATAATATAATAATAAATGGTAATTTATTGGTTTTGTTTTTATCGCAGGAAAACAATAAATCGCCAACGGAGATGGACACCTTCCTGCCTCAGGACGGGTCCGTCATGAAAGACGGCGTGTTTTCGTCCAAGTAAGGCGCTCGACGATGTTATTCTTGCAGCATCGGTTTAAGAAGTAGTCAAAAATTCGCGTTTACTTTTGACCTATTGTCGGCAAGATCGAGCGAACTCATCGGGCATCGCTTATCCTCCTCAAAGGTCACCACCTGGGCGCTTTCGCGACAACGAACGATCAGAAAAACACCGAATTCGTTTTATTCGTTTCATTCTATGATAAATGGAAAAACAAACAATCGCTCTGCTTGCTTCGTTCTCCTCCGTTAACAGATTATATTATCGTTCGTGCAACCGCGCATCGTTAACAATAACGTACGTCACCGTTACACGTTTTGTAATTGTTTTCTTTTCTTTGCAGATATAAAGTACAAGTAGCTCCGAGAGGAGATCTGGAGAGCGCCGCGCAAGGAGAGGGCAAAACATTTGATCCGTTCACCGAAAGAAGAATCGATAACCCGACAACGTGAGTGTCCGGTTACGATGCGACGATTAATGAAACGAAAATTTAATAGTATAGTCCATCGGACGCCAGGTACAGCAACGGCTTCGAATATGTACTATGTTGGCACGTGTCTCCGTATTCCCCGTGTAAATACAGTGTAATGTCTCTCTAATCGACGCTCAGAGTGTCCATAAAAATGGACAATTCGGGAAGAAAAGATAACAATTATTCGAGCCTTTTGGCTTGTTTTTATAGTTATTGGCAATCGGTAACTATAAAAACGAGCCAAAAATGGACAATTCGGGAAGAGGAGACGCGATTGTTCAAGCCTTTTGGCTCGTTTTTATAGTTACCGATTGCCAATAACTATAAAAACGAACCAAAAGGCTTGAACGCACAGTTTTTTTTTTAAAAAACCGGCCAAAAAATCAATTTTTGTTAATGTAAAAAAACACAATTTAGAACATTGTCTTGGCAAAAAAATTTAAAAAAAATACATCAATCAAAATAATCAAAATTTTTATTTTAATTTTGGATATATTAATATAATATATATTATAAAAGCTATATTTTATTCTTGAATAAATAATCGTTATAGCTTACAGTCCCATATAAATGATAAATATCAATAGAACGATTTTTTTTCTTTGCTTCCACATTGTTATTTTCAATTCTCGATTATATTCGAGTGTGAAATAATTATAGCAGCAAAAAATACAACGCCGCTCGAATTATCTCGAGTGTGTTCGAAGTTTGGCCTGTTTAGCGCGCTCGAAATAACTCGAGCGTACGAGTTAAGGGATTAAAAAACATTCGCACGAATATTTTTACCGTCTTGTATTCCACGCGCATGTACACTCGGTTTTCTCGCAAAATGCGACAAATCCGCGGTCTAATTATCGGCGATAGAATTGTTTATACATTTATTATGCGTATTCTCTCCGGTTGTAACTGAAATTGCGCCATTCGATTGGCAAACAACGCGCGCGTGTATCTGTTGTTCAACGTCGACGATCGAACGATTAGCAAAATGTGTACTTTGTAAAGTAACGCGCGAATCGAATACGGTTCAAAGTCTTTATTATTCGGTTGTTCGGATTGTATTGGTGAAAAAAAAAGTTGTCGGTTATTCTGTCGACGAGCAAAGATATTCGTGTTCTCGTAATTTCCGAGCGACAGCCGTCAATTATATACAGCTTCGTCTTGTTTTCCAGGGACTGTGACACGTTAACGCATTTATTGAAGGCCTCGCTCGGCACTGGTATCCTATCTATGCCGATAGCTTTCAAGCATGCTGGTCTCCTTGTCGGTGTCTTCGCTACGATCTTGGTGGCATTTGTTTGCACACACTGCGCGTACATTTTGGTAAACAACAATTGCAACGTATACTTCTAGATCGCGGATATCGCCGCGTATACCGTCTTTTTATCTCTCTTGGAAAATAGACCCAAGGACATTTTTTATTCGTGTACGGATCCGCGGTCTATCAACCAGATAGCTGTGGCGCCTCCTTTTTAGAACGCTTACCTATACGTGTCGCGAGAACTAAGCGACGACGAGTATACTCGTCGAACACAGAATATATATATATTAGCACTTTGCACGTCGAACACCGATATCGTGATTCTTTTCTAATCTTATTTTTATAACAATGTAAACACCTTCGTGCAGGATTCGCTTGAAAATATTCTAAACGTCTTGAAATTTGAGAATATGTTCTTGTTTTCGCTAAAATTACAATTTAAATAGCCAATGGTCGCTACTTTTTACGCACGACGAGTAGTACTCGTCACGGCACAAAATACGGTAATGTCTCCCTACCTGACGCTTAGATTGTGCAGAAAAATGGACAATTTGGGAACTGGAAATACGATTATTCCGGCTTTGCACCATATTTTTATAATCGTTGACAATCGGTAAATATAATAATATAATATAAATAATATATAATATAATAATAATAATATATATTATATTATTATATTATATTTTATATATATTTATATAATAAATATAAATATAATACAATATAAAAACAAGTCGCAAGGCTCCTCTTCCCAAATCCGTCCATTTTTGTGGACAATATGAGCGTCAATTAGGGAGACATTACTGTACTGTCACTTCTCTGACGAGAGAGAGAGAGAGAGAGAGAGAGAGAGAGAGAGAGAGAGAGAGAGAGAGAGAGCGAGACTCGCCAAACACAGCTAACTGGTTAAGATACCGACGACGTTGCTGCTGCTACTGCGGTATTGTAAATTGTAAATGAAATCGATCGTGTTTCAGATAAAATGCGCGCACTTCCTTTATCACAAAACGCGTCGATCGGAAATGAGCTTCGCGGACGTGGCGGAAGTAGCGTTTTCCACGGGACCAGAATGGGGAAGGAGGTTTTCGAAGCCAGTTAGGTAAGATGTAACACGGTTGCTTACACAGGTGGCATTTGGTAGTAATGTTCATTAGTTCTTGCCGTTGGTGTACAAATCACTCGCGGCCGCAAGATATGGCAAGATCAAATAGATCGTTACACAACGTTGTCAGCATAAGGACGATTATGTAACACCTCGGCGGTTTTGCTGTCCACAGGTATCTAATTCAAATTAGTTTATTCGCAACGTACTTTGGCACCTGCAGCGTGTACACAGTGATAGTTGCAGCGAACTTTAATCAAATCATCGAGCACTATGCGGATGTGGCCGAGGGCGAATTTAGTATAAGATTAACGGCCGCCTGTCTGCTGATCCCCATGATATTGCTCAGTTGGATACCGAACCTGAAGTACCTCGCGCCTGTCTCCATGATAGCCAATATATTTATGGGAACAGGTTTGGGAATTACGTTTTATTACTTGGTATGGGATCTTCCGCCTTTGACGTCGGTACCGTTGATGGCACCTATCGCCGGGTTCCCGCAATTCTTCAGTATAACCGTCTTCGCCATGGAAGCGATAGGTACATTGAATTCAACGTTTGTTTCATCGACCTTCGAGGACCAAGGAGACTGATACCGGAATACCGCGCTGTTTCAGGTGTTGTAATGCCGTTGGAGAACAACATGAAAACACCGCAGCACTTTGTCGGAATCTGCGGTGTTCTCAATAAGGGAATGTCCGGGGTTACTCTTATATACATTCTGTTGGGATTTCTGGGCTATGCGAGATACCAGGAAAACACTTTGGACAGCATCACGCTGAACTTGCCCACGGAAGAAATGTAAGTTATTGCGTACCGACGGTGAAAGAAAGAAGAAGGTTTCAAAAAAACCTACGAAGAATCTTTTACTTGTATGGTGGTACTTTAATGGTACTTTATAAACATGTTGATCGATATGTTAATTTCCAGACCGGCGCAGGTTGTAAAGATCTTGATAGCCCTGGCTGTTTATTGTACGTTCGGTCTTCAATTTTACGTGTGCCTCGATATCGCATGGAATGGTATCAAAGACAGATTCCAGAAGAAACCAGTCCTGGCCAATTACGTTTTGAGAACAGTTATGGTCGCGGGAGCAGGTACTTTTTAATCGATGCTACGCATATTAACGCTATGCCGTCCGAAGTTATTGGATACGATTCTTTTGTTTGACGCCGGCATAATAGCTTGGAGATTTTAGATTTTAAAAACAATTTCGAAGACGACGGTAATCTGAATTCCTAAAATTAAGATATGTCATCCAAGAATTTTCATACTTGATTCTTAGTTAAATAAGCACGATGCTGTAGTTAGTTTGCTGCCTTTTAACACCCAAGAAATATAGTTCAAATGTTATTTCAGTTCTTTCAAATGGCACCAAAGTGGTATACCACCGGCGTACAACAGATAGTTTTTGCTTGGCACCAGCCTGGTGCCACCGGGCGGCATAGTGTTAAGATTACGCGACGGACACTTTGATCGGTTATCGAATAGAAACTATTGTGTTGCCTGCTATACAGGGTGTCCCAAAGATGTCTCGCAATCCGAAAGTGGCGGGTTCCTCGGGTCATTCGAAACAACTTTTTCCTTTACAAAAATTTTCTCCGAGGCACCGTTAACGAGTTATCAACGAAAAACAGTGACCAATGAGAGGCGAGCTCGGCTAGCGCGAGGCGACCGAGCCAATGAGCGGAACTGGGCTTCGCGCGCTGGTTGACTGGGCCGCCGTGCGTCGGCCGTACTCGATTCTTATTGGTCACTGTTTTTCGTTAATAACTCGTTAACGGTGACTCGGAGAAAATTTTTGTAAAGGAAGAATTTGCCTCAAATTATCCGCGGAACTCGCCATTTCCGGATTACGAGACATTTCTGGGATACCCTGTATAGTTATTCGATAGCGTAGTGTAGCGTAATTGATATTGATAATGATAATGGAACAAATTGCATTATGTTACAGTTCTATTGGCTGTAATCGTGCCGACTATCGGGCCCTTCATCGGATTGATCGGTGCATTTTGCTTTTCTATACTGGGACTCCTGATACCGGTGTTCATAGAAACTGTAACGTACTGGGACGTTGGTTTTGGTCCAGGAAATTGGGTGGCATTGAAGAACATCGTCATATGCATCATCGGTTTCATGGCACTAGTGTTTGGATCTCGTAGCGCGCTGATAGATATCGTAAATTTGTACAGTTAAAAGTGGGTGTCCGTAGTACGATTTGTACATATTCCAAATGCTCCAAACGATAAACGTTTGAAGATACACTTACAAGATTCGTAGGAACTAAATTTCTGATATTTTTAAGTAGACAATCACGAATGATGCGTATCATTTGCAATAACTTATTTTCCAAAAGCACCTTGGCGATGAGAAATTGTATCAGAAATTTACTTGCTACTCATGTGCCTATAAGTGAGTGCTCCGATAAGATACAAAGAAACTATTTCGTTACAAAGATTGCTTCGGTTGCTATGCAAAGACGAGCCAACACACCGATGTTCGGTGTACTCTAAACACGATTCGAAATATGCCTCCACGCCTAAATTTCTAAAATTATATCATGGGAGAATAAAATTATGTAATTACGATCGGTATACTGAGTAGGTGATGCATTTCCGAATGCTAGTAATCGTCACGTTTACAATGTTCATTCGATAGGAGGCATATACAGACTGAGAAAACCATTGGCAGTATTCGAGTTGTAAAGAAATACGTTGCAACAGAGAATTGTTAATATTTAAAAAAAAAAACTGGAAGATTAAGAATTTGTATTATTTATGGTAATTCGTTCGATTTTAACGTATAGTACTCTTTTTTTTTTATATATAACTGAAGTCTCAACCGCGTTCAAAATGATTAAAAACGTACGTATATGTACGGTTCCTTTAATTTAGAAAATACCTAATCGTCTCGCGATATAGAACACGTTTTTTAATTCAACAACATAAATTTGTTAGGAAAAAATTTAAAAGTCTATACATCATTTGTAAGAAAAAAAAACAAAAATCTTTCGTACACACGATTCTAAATGTACAGTTTCCGTTCCGTGACTTAGACATACGATAGGCATACGGTGTATAAAATATTTCACGCTTCTATGTTGCATTTACTATGAAACGTAAAAAAGGAATGTTTTATCGTAGCAATGTTTTTTGCTTGGAGACTTTTGTAAACGAATCAACTTTTTATATAACTGTTGAAAATTTTTACACATTCATGGTAAAATGATAATCGAGATGCAACAAATACAGTTATAAAATACATTTTACAATAGATTTTGCGTATTTATTTTTCCTGCTTATTACATATAGAATGGAAGGAATGCCATGGTAGTTTACAAAATAGTAACATATACTGCCTATATTCTAACGCCATTTATGCAACACATACGAATCGATGCGCTTCATTTTTATCGTCCACCACAATTATCGTTTAACTAATTTATACAGTTATATACAACATATGCATTAATGTACAAGATGTAGAGTATGGGGATGAATATTGAGAACGTCGTCTATTTTTCCAATGGTGCATAATTCAAAAGTTTCTCAATCAAATCGACGTGTCCGAGGAGCATTCTGCGGCAGCAGTATCTCTTCAATCCTAGTGCATCGAGTGCATCTCTGCAATGCATAAATAAGCACATTTACATGGTAACGATATACACTTTTCCAACAAACATGTTACAAGGTATTATTACTTATAGATCAACAAAAATATAATTTGCTATTGCCACACATTTTAGGCGTTCGATATACATAGGTTTGTTTATCTCGTGGGTTCTACGAAGTCTCGAAAGTAAGGTTAGAATGTTATCGACAGATAAACTAGTCTATAAATGATGAGAAATTATTTATTTACATATCGATAAAATGTAATAATTACCCCTCTGTGTATTCGGCCTGCAGCAGACCAAGATAAGCTTCCCATTTGTTGCCAATCACTTTTCCGCAAGTAAAACAACGCACCGGTATAATCATGCTTATAAATTGGTTTGAACTGTGCTTCAAACTGTGTTCTCTCTTTTGTCACCAGACGGATATACATTCAATAATGGGTTCTACTCCTGCGGACAACCAGGCCGCAGCATGATCCGTTAGCGAGAGTGAATATAGAAATTTTCTTCGCTCCGATTTTCTTCGCTAACGAATCGCTGCTGAGACAAGATCCATTGCGGATTGGATGCGCGGAATTGGTTTAAAAAAAGAGCGGGAAACGATCGAGAGAGACAGAACGAAACCAGCTAGAGCTCTGTGCGGAAGTGTTTCACGGGAGCGAAACACCGACGAAAACTTACCACGTCTCGCTTTATCGTGATCTCGATCTCGCCCTTTTCGTGCGTCCGTTTGCCTGGTGCTCCATCTGAAACACTTGGCGCAATATTCGATTCGTACTTTTCACCCCGTAGGAACACGGGCGCCTATGCGCTTGAGCACTCGAGCATGCGAAGCGAGATCGAGGGCTAATCTTGCCGTGAAGATTGACCGCGAAATAGAAGAATGCGCTCGGGATTTCGTTGTCTCGAGGCGGGGATGCGACTGATAGACTTCGGAAAAGCCCTTTTTACAGATCGTATCGCAGAAGCCGAAAATCGAGTAATTCTCGATATCGGGGCAATGGTCTGGCCTTGAAAATCCCCTCAAAAGAATTATTTATTCGTATCCTTACGATATTAAACTTTAAACGATTATTATTTCTTAACAATGCAAGTTACGATATTCTTACGAAAGGGAATGTATATACAGTGACTCGCATTAATA
This sequence comes from Megalopta genalis, assembly GCF_051020955.1. Taxonomy (NCBI): domain Eukaryota; kingdom Metazoa; phylum Arthropoda; class Insecta; order Hymenoptera; family Halictidae; genus Megalopta; species Megalopta genalis. The sequence goes on along the minus strand of NC_135013.1, from coordinate 23,661,099 downwards.
TTATTAGAAATATTATTTTTACTGTTTACGATAGTCCGAATATTTTTGTGACGTTGAATTTTGTCGCAGTCTTGTTTATCGCTTATTATACGAAAGAACATGCACGATAAATAAACAAAATTCACGTTTCTACTTGCTATAAGAAGTGCTTTAATATATGAGAAAACAATTGAATCGATAATACTGTCGTAAACGATAAAAAGGAGCAATAATTTTTCTAATAATATCGTGTCCGAATATTAGTGCAAGTCACTGTTGTAACTCGTAGGACAAACTTCGAACTTGGCCGCGTTTTTCTCGAAGCTGACAAAAATACCGACCGATAAACAAAGAATTTACGGTTCTCGGTTGTTTTCACCTTGCCCGCGTACAAGCAACATACCCACACACACATATATATACACTAACTCCGTTACATACGAGATCAGATTGGTTCTGTGTTCTGCTTTCTCCTTTGTCCGCCAGATGGAAACATGTTGTAACACGGCCAGTCAACTATCAAAAATCATCGTTCTAATTACCGCGTATCTCTCCTTATTTTGTCAGTTGGTTCGCGCAATCACCGTGCTGTATCGGAAGTGTATCGTGGCGATCGGAATTTTGGCGCCGTATCACCGACGCGACATCAGTGACAGCGTAAACGGTTATGTTAACGCGGCGTACATCTTGTACGCGTATCGTTATTGTTGCACACCAAATCGTGTTTTCTCTCATTTATAAGATAAGAGTGATTGTGATACCTCTTATGGGGAAAAAATGAAACATGTAAAGTGGATGAAAAGAAAAACGTTATTAGGTACTACCATGTAAACATACCAGTCGCAATTTCGTTTGTAATGATAGTATCTGCTTAGAATACATCTATTGTTTGCTTAGTAAGTAGATCTCTATCCTACCACTAAGTCAATCATATGAGAAATCTTGATTTTTCTCTTTATCATTAAAGGGATGCAATATGCTTAATCTCGTTATCGAAAGCTTTTTAATGATAAATAGCACGCGTGCAAGCAATCATTTCAATCTCTGGAGCAAAGACCTTTTGTCTGAAATTATCTATTCCAAATGTTGATACTGCCTTGTTAAGATTTAGTGAGAAACATTTGGAGATCGAACAGGTAAGTTAATATACATGTATATGTATATGTATATGGATACGAAATACTGAAAATGATATTTTCTTTTTCTTTTGTTTCCCATTAAAAATGTTTCAGTTTTTGGTAATATCGACATTTTATAATAAATAAATTCGTACAATATAGCTCTGTCTCTTTCACTCGCTCCTTCTATTATTCACTCTCTTTCTCCCTTATTTTTCGATAATTCATAAATACATATGCACAGTGATTATCACGAATCGCCATTCGATGAATACAATATGTTGCGATCAAGACTGCTGAAAAACGAATGAAATCAAGACTTCATGAATTGACAAGGTGTGTAGAACAGTAGCTTAGTCTACGTATGCCACTATAAATACTTGGTGAACGGGCTTTTGACTTCAACGAGCTCAAGGCTCGTTTTTCGATATAGTGAAAAATAGCTAAATAACCTAATCAAGGGCAGAAATCTAATGGATGGAATGTTCCGAATGCAAGGTGTCAAAGATGTACCAGATATTACAAAAATTGAAACAACTTAGGTTTCATATAAATGCGCTACTCGGTTTACAGTAACCTGCAGCCAAGGTTATGTCTTGTGCGTCTTTTGTGGCTGTATTGTCAAAATCAGCTGCCATTGCTATAGCGTGCCATTCCACTAGCTTGCTTGTGACTTTTCTTTTCGTTCTGCTTAGTTTCTTTACTTAGTTTTTCCACCGAACCGCGGCCCGCCACTGCTGAAATTTCATTCAACTTCTACGGTTTCTCTTATTCTCTGTATTTAGAGAGTCGCATAGTCGTAGTACATAGACGTTGTATTCGTCTCTTCCCGCAGAATAAGCGGTACATTCTACCGAAGTTTTACTTTCTTTTTTTTATTTTTTTCCGATACGGCGCGATAGTTCATCTTCATAATTTGTATAAACATTTACATTATCCATGTTCTTAGTTATTTTTTTACATGAAAATGTTAAGTACAGTATTATAATATTCATTTAATTATTTAGATGTAGCATAATTATATACAATTATTTGAATTTTGCTTCGAAAAATTTACCCTGATAATATTAGATTGTATTATATCGATAATGTTTTCAAAATAATTTTCTGTTTTCATATGTTACAGGTTCCGGTGACTGTTATCGAGTCGTACATCTTAGGATAAGAGACCTAAGAAGCGGCGATTCGAGACTATCGTTAATCAGGATTTAGAAGATCGAGTTTCCTACCTGGGACTAAATAAACAGAGAAAAAGCGCGAATTTGGTGTGATCGCGCTAAATGCAGTGGTCGAAGGAGGGATGGACCCATCAATGTTTGTTGCGTATAATCCTCATACAAATGGCGTTCCACTAGAGTCCAAACTTGCTACCTACATGGTAATTTACGTTCTTCTGCAATTTATTCGATGAGAGCCAAACTTTAGTAAAAATTTTCATCTTTTGATATATATTTATATGGAAGACTAACTACGACGTGCTTCTATTCATAAATTTGCCCACTTTAAAACTTTGCTGCTTTCTTACCATATTTAAGAATCCTGTACACGTTTGTTTATAGTATTCTCATTATTTGTTCGATAGAATCGACACAGTCAAGGAGTAGTTCTAAATACCCCCGCACTTACAAAACATTTGGCGGGCCTTTCTTTGGATTCGCAGAAAAAAGTAACTGCTAGTCCAGAATTTGTACCAGGAAGGTGTCTTAATAACAGCAGCAGCAGCAGCAGCTCTCCGAATCTTTTCAATAATTCTTATCATTCTCAAGAAAATGTGGGTGGTACGACTTATTTTTACCTTGGGAATGCTGCCAGCGAGTCTGTGGGAACGGAGGAAGGAACTGAAACTGTAAGGAGAGCTTTGATTTTATACACCTTTTGTTCCAATCTTTGGCGAACTAAGAGAAATTTCTTCCGGCAGATTGGAACTGCAGGAACAAGTCAGATAGGATACGTCTATCCGGGCACGCCCTCGCATCTGCAACCTGTGAAACCAGCGAAACCTCCATCGTCCAATAACTCGTCAGCTCCGTCGACTCCGCCGCCTCAGGCAGCGCCTAGTTTCTTTATCAGTGAGAGCTTACGAATGGACATTCTTCAAAAGAATGCGTTAACGTTAGCACAACCCGACATTGCACAGTTCCCCGACTTACCAGACGAGGTAGACAATTACCATGAATTGTGTCCGCTAGAACCGATTCATAAACCTGCCTCAACCATGCTTGGGTACCAAACTTCAACGTACAAAGCTACGAGCATCAAAAGTGGTACAAGATACTGTTTGCGTCGCATACACGGTAAGTTTCCAAAGATTTTTCGCACAAATCGATCGATCGAACGAAATGCCTCCGACGAACGATATTTAAGTAAGCATTTTATTTCTCAGATTTCAGACTTGCCAACACAAAGTGTATGGTGCTGGTAGATATGTGGAAACGATTATCGCATACCAATTTGGTACAGTTGAGAGAAGTTTTCACTACCAAGGCCTTCGGCGATCATTGTATGTATTAATGCATCGATCCTGCAAAAGCACACTGTCTTCTCTATAAATTCTGTAACATTTCCCCAAATGCGTTCAGATATCGTCATGTGTGTAGCCCAGAATTATAAAAGTCGATCGTAATTATTTTGTAATAGCGAAAATTGTGTGCCCCGTACAATGTGCCCCGTTGCAGAGTTAAAAATCATGCTACGCGTTCTTAATATAATTTCTCTTATAACCTTATGTAATTCTCGTAATTTCAGCCATGGTATTTGTCTACGACTATCATCCTGGATCCGAAACATTACTGAACAAGGATTTCTCGGCGACCGAATTAAATGGCTACACGGATCCGTTCTCGTCGGATCCAAACGCGCCTCGGCCATACAGTCACACGAAGAACACGATCCTCAGACAACAACAAAGTAGTATGTTACCAGAGAGTGTAATCTGGAGCTACATAATTCAACTGACCGCCGCCGTTCGAGTTATACACGCTGCTGGTTTGTACAACTATAAAGTGGTTATCCCGCCCTTAGATCGACTCGATACTCTCTGTTCAACCACTAACCGATGAAATTTTGCTCACAGGTTTGGCGTACAGATGTTTAGACCCAACAAAAGTGTTGCTCACGTCGCGGACAAGACTTCGTTTAAGCTGCGCCGCTATACCAGACGTGGTCACATTCGACGGGAACGCTGCCACACCACTCTCGCTAATTCCACATTACCAGCAAGAGGATCTAATTGCCCTAGGGAAATTGGTGTTAGCTTTAGCGTGTCGTAGCCTCCTTGCCGTCCATCGCGACAACATGCAAGCCTCCCTCGAACTCGTCGCACGTACCTATTCCACGGATTTACGGAATCTTATATTGTTCGTATAACAGAATATAGTCTTTTCGTATCAACAAATTGATTTGTTTGCCGCGTGTGCTAAATTTTTATGTATAATCGTTCAGGTATCTACTTTCCAATCAAACACGAAGGAGCGTGACGGATCTCATGCCAATGATCGGAGCCCGATTTTATACGCAATTGGACGCCGCTCTACTGCGATCCGACGAGATGGAAGATGAGCTTGCCAAAGAGCTCGAGAACGGCAGGTTATTCAAATTGATCGTGAAACTGGCCACAATCAACGAAAGACCCGAGCTTAATATGGAACCGACATGGGCAGAAACGGGTGACCGATACATGCTCAAATTGTTTAGGGACTATGTGTTCCACCAGGTGCTGGCCGATGGAAGACCATGGCTGGACATGGCACATGTTGTATATTGTTTAAATAAGTTGGATTCAGGATCTCAGGACAAAGTATGTTTCATTCAAAATTATCTTTCTCTTGTAATATCTCTCTCTATATATATACTACTTGCAGCATTTATTTCGCGAAAGAGCTGATATTGTGTAGAAAAATCAATCGTGAATATAAGTTTTTTCTGATAATTTCTATACACATACATCATCCATATTCCTATATTTCTAGATATTTATCTATATTTCTCTGTTTGTCTATGTTTCTAGATATGTTTGACGTCGCGAGATGGACAAAGTGTATTGGTAGTAAGCTACGCCGAATTACGGCAATGCTTGGAAACCTCGTTTGGAGAACTGGTACAATCTGCGAAGGAAACTGTCTAGGTCTGTGTCGCGTTATTTTTTCTTCCTCATCGAACCGACCAGACAGTACATACTCCGAACCATAAATGTGATATCACCAGTTAGCGGTACTACCATTTTAAACTTTATCAAGAGACATAGGACAGTGAGTGACGTGGTCCGAGATTCGAATCATTAGTGAGAGAGAGAAAGAGAGAGAGAGAGAGAGAGAGAGAGAGAGAGAGAGAGAGAGAGAGAGAGAGAGAGAGAGATACCAGACCGAATGTATTCTGGTAACTGCCATTCGACTGCAACATATGTGCGCGTGTGTGTGAGAGTGCAAGGTGACAATTGTAAATCTGAAGAAAATCAACCGGCCGAATTTTTGCTGCTGACGTACTACGCAAGGAAACAAAGTAGGGAATACAGAACAGAACGTGTATACAACTTAATAATGCAATGAAGTCTTAAGAGGTCTCTTAAGAACACCTAAACACAGTCTGTGTATAGAATAGATCTTAGATTTTAGGATACAACTGTAAGCATTAATTTTGAAATAAATGTTTATTTTTGAAAGCAATCTTAATCGACGCTGTTTTCTTATTCCACAGAAATATCATCGAGAGAATAATCCTCCTTCATTAAATCTCGCGCTCGGTTCGTTCCACTGTATCCAGTTACCGATCCGTAGATTCGGTTCTTGAAGTGTCCTATCTGCATTTCCTGTTCCTCTCCACCTCTCTTCAACCGCTGTCCGCAATCAGTCAAACTTGATCTCATTTCCTTCGCACAATTGCGACGACTACACACCACGGACTCATGTTCTGGTCGTTGTTATAATTTTACTACGCGATACAATATTACGATTATGTTATAACAAATTTAACAATGTTAAAACAACTAGTATTCGTTTGGATCTTATAATACTTTGTAAACGATTAGGCATACTCTAAACTAATATTGACTCGATATTACTTCAAATTTCCATAATCTTTTGTTTTAGCGTTTCTTTGTTTGCTATTTCAAAATTTCGCAATCTCTTTTCCACTTTAGCCCATAGCAAGCTTTGGGGTGTTACGAGCCGAGGGCCAGGCAGCTTCGCGTGGCCGGAGGTTTCATGCGATTGGGATTTCTTCTGTAAGGGAAATTGCGTGGACCAGCCGATGCTTCTTTCGGCACGAGTGGCCACCCGTGATAATCAGGATAGGATTCGTGGAAATTGAAGTTTGGATGCCTCGTAACTTTCGCAAGAAGAAATGAGCGGTAAAGGTATATCTTCGTGGGTTTGTACCAACTACTGCTTCGAATCGGGAAATGGAATGATTGAATTTTGTAAGCAAAATAAACTGGTAAAAGATAGTATATTACAAGTTTTGGTTAAATACGATTGTATATGTATGAACGTGGAGTTACGGATTCAAGATCGTGGTTCCAGCTTGTCGCACTGGGTAAGCGGGAGCTTGTAACCTTGTAACACCTCAACGTACTCGGCCGATGTGTCCGAAAGAGAAATAAACTCGATCTTGCCAACGTTTCTTCGTTGATAGGTTGAATTTTCAAAATTAGTGTCACCCATATGTAACCGACACAGCGCACGAAACGCGTGTTCAAACAAATGTTGTCGACTTTGGTGCACTTATACTTGTATTTTTCTTTGTTTCTTTGATAATCCGTTTTTTTCTCGAGTCGTCGGTTTTCTCGTATCTCCTTCGCGTTGTTTATTTGTAACGTTCCCAGTTAACACTAAACCTACCACGGTCAAAATGACCGATTTTTTATTTTACGATACTACAAACTTTGGAGACTTTTTCGTGAGAAATGATCGAACAAATTACATTATTGGAGAAAATCTCATAATTAAAACTTTACAAAATCCAAATGAATAATAATCGTCATTACTGCTCGGTTGGTTTAGTGTTAATTTAATATTTTGTATTAAATACAACTGTATGTAATACAAAACTGATGATTTGCTCTGATTAAATAAATTCGCAATTTGCGAATAAGATTTACCGTCCGTATGTAATTTATAAATTACCTTTCTCTCAGTTATCGAAATTTCGCTACGATATTTAGGAACAATGTAATGCCTGAACAAGATATCGCACCAAGGCCATCCGAATATGTAAATATCTTGATTTTATACGTAAAGAATTCATACCGTACCGAATACCTTTGCGAAGCGAATTTCGTTATAATAAAGTTTATATCAATTTGAAAGTTTAGATATTCTGGTATGCAGTCCCCTTCGTAAGGATATCGCAACTTTCATCGTTAGGAAATAACAATCGTTTAAAGTGTAAAAAGGGCGCGAGTACTCCTGCGACTTACCGTAGCTTATAACAGTTACGAGATCATTTCGATTGTTCGTAACTTTTTCAGGAACCGAAGCCGATGTTGAAACTTTTCAACTTGTATGTTATGAAATAATGCTATGAAAAATATAAGTTCTTGGAAGAGAAAGTAAGTGTACAAGGAATAAGAGGATTACCCGATACCACTGAAAATTATTTTTGTCCGAACGTTGTTACCTGCTAGACCTTTTCGGCTTCGGGCCCATTGGGCCAGGCGATTTAGAACCCCTAATCTCGGCCCACGGAGCGAGCAATAACGGTTTGCACAAGATGGGGCGGTCCAAACTTCATCAAAGGCGCGATCCAAACTTCAGAATTACAGCCCCTGATGGGCCCAACCGATGCCCAACTTTCTACCTTTTCCGCTCGGAACCATAAAAGCAACAATAACCTCCTGGGTTTCACTATTTGAAACGTTTAGGTCATTTTCAAGACCTAAAATTCCTGCAAGCAGGAATGTTCGTTATTATTCACTCCAGAAATGAGTGAATACCTGCGTTTGTATAAATAGGCGACCAGTTTGCAGTATACATATTTCGTGTTCACGTGTGTCTATTTCGTCGAGTGTAATTTTCGGTTAACACCTTTAATAAGTTAGTGATTAAATCATGGACGAAGAAAATGTTGAGAAAGTAGTTTGGAAGGATTTGGTAAGTTGAACAATGTATTAGGGAAAACTATAACCTAAATAGAGTCTGTGTCCTAAATTGCATAATAAAACTATTGTACGATTTTTAAATATAAATATTTTGTATTGCATATAACTGTAACAAAACTATTCTTGTGAAAGTCTTCCTAAACGTGAAAAAACTTAGAGTTATGATGTCAATGTTGAAAATAATATATAAACAAAGTATAAGTGATGGTATTTCAATTTTCAGAGTAAAAGTATAATAACCGTTAGCTTGGAAGGTATAATTATTATTCATAAGTATCAAATTTATTACATTAATATATTTGTTTATAGGGACTTGTAAATGTATTATGCAAAGCATGCGAAGATCTCAAGTGGAAGTCGCCTACGAAAATTCAATGCGAATCTATTCCATTGGCACTACAGGGTAAATAAAAAATATTTATACGTATTAAAAATATAAAGCTATAGCTATATGCGATTAAATTACTTATTTTATGTTAAATATATAGGTAAAGATATAATAGGGTTGGCAGAAACCGGATCTGGAAAAACAGCTGCTTTCGCGCTTCCCATATTACAGTCGTTATTAGAAAATCCGCAAAGATATTTTGCTTTAATTCTAACACCTACCAGAGAATTGGCATTTCAAATATCGGAACAAATCGAAGCTTTAGGTAACAATGACGTTGCCGATGTTCTCTTCTTTTCTATATTGGCAATAATTTTCATGATTCTATCGCGTTTTAGGATCGAGCATCGGTGTAAAATGTGCTGTCATAGTAGGAGGAATGGATATGATGTCTCAAGCGCTATTGTTAGCAAAAAAGCCACACGTTTTGATCGCTACACCAGGAAGATTGGTCGACCATTTAGAAAATACTAAAGGTTTTAATCTGCGTTCGTTAAAATTTTTGGTAATTATTAATATTTTTCTTTTTACATACAGATTTATATAAATAATAAATAATTCGTATAACATTTTGTTCGCACAAGGTAATGGATGAAGCAGATCGTATTTTAAATATGGATTTTGAAGTCGAAGTAGATAAAATTTTAAGAGTAATACCCAAGGAAAGGAGAACATTGTTATTCTCTGCAACAATGACAAAAAAAGTTCAGAAACTTCAACGAGCGTCTTTGCAAAATCCAGTTAAAGTAGAAGTTTCAACGAAATATCAAACAGTTGAAAAGTTACAACAATATTATGTATTCATCCCAGTAAAATTCAAGGATGTGTATTTGGTACACATATTAAATGAACTAGCAGGCAATAGTTTTATGATCTTTTGCGGAACTTGTAACAATACGGTGAGGACTGCGCTTCTTTTAAGAAATTTAGGCTTTACTGCAGTACCATTGCATGGACAGATGTCGCAAAATAAGAGGATAGCTGCTCTAACGAAATTTAAAGCAAAAAATCGGTCCATACTTATTTCTACAGATGTTGCTAGCAGGTAAACGTTAACGTCTTGAATTCATGTATTTATTACAGCGTTTTCATGTAAACTTTTACTTATAGGGGTCTTGATATTCCTCACGTTGATATCGTAATAAATTTCGATATACCCACGCATAGCAAGGACTATATACACAGAGTCGGTCGTACTGCACGAGCTGGCCGTTCTGGTCGGTCCATTACATTCGTAACGCAATATGACGTCGAACTGTATCAAAGAATCGAGCAGTTAATTTCGAAGCAGTTGCCCTTGTATCCTACAGAGGAAGAGGAAGTGATGACCCTTCAAGAAAGGGTAGCCGAAGCAGGACGTATCGCAAAAATGGTAAATTTAATTTTTCAAGACCTAATCCGAATAAAAGCTACGTTACATCGAAAAAATTCATATATATATATATATATATATATATGATTTCAGCAAATGAAAGACATTGAAGAGAGCAAAAAATCAGGCAAGAGAAAGAAAGGGGACTATAATGAAGATGACGACACCGAGCAGTCGATTGGATTCAGGAAAAGAATGAAAGGCAAAATTAAGGGTAAAATTAAGGGTAAAATTAAGGGTAAAAAAGGTTGAACCGCTTGGTTAACTTATTCGATACATTTGTTAATTCTTAATAAGTAATCTCAATACAGGATAATATTTATTTTTATTATCATTGTTGTTTGTTTTATTCATAAATCTGATCACCATTCCTCTCATATGTATGTGCATTCAAAACTCATAGTTGGTATTAAAATCCTTAAGTAATTGTCAATTTACAAAACCACATTTAAGTTTTTTATTTGCAATCTTCGAAACTCTGTTCGAAATAGAAGAGGATTCCATTGATGGACAAATCGGTTACCGCAGTGTCAATTTATCACTATGTAACTAATCAAATTAAACGATAAATTCAAGCTTTTACAAACAAAAACCAAACATTTTAACTTTATAAGCTGTAAAATAAAGGGAAATGTCTTAATGTTAAGGAAATCAGTTATTCCATAATAATAGATTTCTTTAAGTATTTTTTACAAAAGAAATATCTATTCAGATAAAAGTATAAAATAGATCATAAAAATCACAATCTTTTAACCTGCGTCATTTATCACTTGTAATAATAACTGTTAGCTCATATTAATAAAGCAGAAATCATCAACCTACACAACCAATTCAATCTCCTGTTCATGTTCATATGTCTCTACATAAATTACAAAGCAGAACCTTGGTTTACTAGAAAATGCGAGATATTGATTAGGAGCATGTACTACATTCGAAGAGCAAAAAAGCATTGTAACAAATGCAAAAGTGTTATACACAGCACACTGTTGCAAATTCTTTTAAAAACTGTTCCTCCGAATTTCTAAAGAAAATCATTAATTAGCATTGTACACGATACTCTGGAACAACATCGTTCAGTTTTAACATTATGATTATAATGGGACTTCTAAGAGCTCTCTACAATGTTATTTAACTGTATAAAGTAATAACAAATCCTTATCTCTTTCTTTGCGTAATAACATTATACGATCGAATCTCTTTTCAAACATGTGAGATTTTTTAGTTAATATCTGAAAAAATAGTAAAAACGTTAACATTTAAAACAGTAAAAATTTTACATTTGGTACTGATCTGAAAAAAAAGACTCTGGCTTGTCAATGCACTACGTACGAGGTCCAAGCATAGGGATAACTCCGTAAACATACGAGATCAGATTGGTTCTGTGTTCTGCTTTCTCCTTTGACCGCCAGATGGAAACATGTTGTAACACGACCAGTCAGCTATCAAAAATCATCGTTCTAATTACCGCGTATCTCTCCTTATTTTGTCAGTTGGTTCGCGCAATCACCGTGCTGTATCGGGAGTGTATCCTGGCGATCGGAATTTTGGCGCCGTATCACCGACGCGACATCAGTGACAGCGTAAACGGTTATGTTAACGCGGCGTACATCTCGTACGCGTATCGTTATTGTTGCACACCTAATCGTGTTTTCTCTCACTTATAAGATAAGAGTGATTGTGTGATACCTCTTATGGAGAAAAAATGAAAAATGTAAAGTGGATGAAAAGAAAAACGTTTTTAGGTACTGTCATGTAAACATACCAATCGCAATTTCGTTTGTAATGATAGTATCTGCTTAGAATACATTTATTGTTTGCTTAGTAAGTAGATCTCCATCCTAGCACTAAGTCAATCATATGAGAAATCTTGATTTTTCTCTGTATCATTAAAGGGATGCAATATGCTTAATCTCGTTGTCGAAAGCTTTTTAATGATAAATAGCACGCGTGCAAGCAATCATTTCAATCTCTGGAGCAAAGACCTTTTGTCTGAAATTATCTATTCCAAATGTTGATACTGCCTTGTTAAGATTTAGTGAGAAACATTTGGAGATCGAACAGGTAAGTTAATATACATGTATATGTATATGTATATGGATACGAAATACTGAAAATGATATTTTCTTTTTCTTTTGTTTCCCATTAAAAATGTTTCAGTTTTTGGTAATATCGACATTTTATAATAAATAAATTCGTACAATATAGCTCTGTCTCTTTCACTCGCTCCTTCTATTATTCACTCTCTTTCTCCCTTATTTTTCGATAATTCATAAATACATATGCACAGTGATTATCACGAATCGCCATTCGATGAATACAATATGTTGCGATCAAGACTGCTGAAAAACGAATGAAATCAAGACTTCATGAATTGACAAGGTGTGTAGAACAGTAGCTTAGTCTACGTATGCCACTATAAATACTTGGTGAACGGGCTTTTGACTTCAACGAGCTCAAGGCTCGTTTTTCGATATAGTGAAAAATAGCTAAATAACCTAATCAAGGGCAGAAATCTAATGGATGGAATGTTCCGAATGCAAGGTGTCAAAGATGTACCAGATATTACAAAAATTGAAACAACTTAGGTTTCATATAAATGCGCTACTCGGTTTACAGTAACCTGCAGCCAAGGTTATGTCTTGTGCGTCTTTTGTGGCTGTATTGTCAAAATCAGCTGCCATTGCTATAGCGTGCCATTCCACTAGCTTGCTTGTGACTTTTCTTTTCGTTCTGCTTAGTTTCTTTACTTAGTTTTTCCACCGAACCGCGGCCCGCCACTGCTGAAATTTCATTCAACTTCTACGGTTTCTCTTATTCTCTGTATTTAGAGAGTCGCATAGTCGTAGTACATAGACGTTGTATTCGTCTCTTCCCGCAGAATAAGCGGTACATTCTACCGAAGTTTTACTTTCTTTTTTTTATTTTTTTCCGATACGGCGCGATAGTTCATCTTCATAATTTGTATAAACATTTACATTATCCATGTTCTTAGTTATTTTTTTACATGAAAATGTTAAGTACAGTATTATAATATTCATTTAATTATTTAGATGTAGCATAATTATATACAATTATTTGAATTTTGCTTCGAAAAATTTACCCTGATAATATTAGATTGTATTATATCGATAATGTTTTCAAAATAATTTTCTGTTTTCATATGTTACAGGTTCCGGTGACTGTTATCGAGTCGTACATCTTAGGATAAGAGACCTAAGAAGCGGCGATTCGAGACTATCGTTAATCAGGATTTAGAAGATCGAGTTTCCTACCTGGGACTAAATAAACAGAGAAAAAGCGCGAATTTGGTGTGATCGCGCTAAATGCAGTGGTCGAAGGAGGGATGGACCCATCAATGTTTGTTGCGTATAATCCTCATACAAATGGCGTTCCACTAGAGTCCAAACTTGCTACCTACATGGTAATTTACGTTCTTCTGCAATTTATTCGATGAGAGCCAAACTTTAGTAAAAATTTTCATCTTTTGATATATATTTATATGGAAGACTAACTACGACGTGCTTCTATTCATAAATTTGCCCACTTTAAAACTTTGCTGCTTTCTTACCATATTTAAGAATCCTGTACACGTTTGTTTATAGTATTCTCATTATTTGTTCGATAGAATCGACACAGTCAAGGAGTAGTTCTAAATACCCCCGCACTTACAAAACATTTGGCGGGCCTTTCTTTGGATTCGCAGAAAAAAGTAACTGCTAGTCCAGAATTTGTACCAGGAAGGTGTCTTAATAACAGCAGCAGCAGCAGCAGCTCTCCGAATCTTTTCAATAATTCTTATCATTCTCAAGAAAATGTGGGTGGTACGACTTATTTTTACCTTGGGAATGCTGCCAGCGAGTCTGTGGGAACGGAGGAAGGAACTGAAACTGTAAGGAGAGCTTTGATTTTATACACCTTTTGTTCCAATCTTTGGCGAACTAAGAGAAATTTCTTCCGGCAGATTGGAACTGCAGGAACAAGTCAGATAGGATACGTCTATCCGGGCACGCCCTCGCATCTGCAACCTGTGAAACCAGCGAAACCTCCATCGTCCAATAACTCGTCAGCTCCGTCGACTCCGCCGCCTCAGGCAGCGCCTAGTTTCTTTATCAGTGAGAGCTTACGAATGGACATTCTTCAAAAGAATGCGTTAACGTTAGCACAACCCGACATTGCACAGTTCCCCGACTTACCAGACGAGGTAGACAATTACCATGAATTGTGTCCGCTAGAACCGATTCATAAACCTGCCTCAACCATGCTTGGGTACCAAACTTCAACGTACAAAGCTACGAGCATCAAAAGTGGTACAAGATACTGTTTGCGTCGCATACACGGTAAGTTTCCAAAGATTTTTCGCACAAATCGATCGATCGAACGAAATGCCTCCGACGAACGATATTTAAGTAAGCATTTTATTTCTCAGATTTCAGACTTGCCAACACAAAGTGTATGGTGCTGGTAGATATGTGGAAACGATTATCGCATACCAATTTGGTACAGTTGAGAGAAGTTTTCACTACCAAGGCCTTCGGCGATCATTGTATGTATTAATGCATCGATCCTGCAAAAGCACACTGTCTTCTCTATAAATTCTGAAACATTTTCCCAAAATGCGTTCAGATATTGTCGTGTGTGTAGCTCAGAATTATAAAAGTCGATTGTAATTATTTTGTAGTTGCGAAAATCGTGTGCCCCGTCCAATGTACCCCGTTGCAGAGTTAAAAATCATGCTACGCGTTCTTATATAATCTTATATAATTCTCGTAATTTCAGCCATGGTATTTGTCTACGACTATCATCCTGGCTCCGAAACGTTACTGAACAAGGATTTCTCGGCGACCGAATTAAATGGCTACACGGATCCGTTCTCGTCGGATCCAAACGCGCCTCGGCCATACAGTCACACGAAGAACACGATCCTCAGACAACAACACAGTAGTATGTTACCAGAGAGTGTAATCTGGAGCTACATAATTCAACTGACCGCCGCCGTTCGAGTTATACACGCTGCTGGTTTGTACAACTATAAAGTGGTTATCCCGCCCTTAGATCGACTCGATACTCTCTGTTCAACCACTAACCGATGAAATCTTGCTCACAGGTTTGGCGTACAGATGTTTAGATCCAACAAAAGTGTTGCTCACGTCGCGGACAAGACTTCGTTTAAGCTGCGCCGCTATACCAGACGTGGTCACATTCGACGGGAACGCTGCCACACCACTCTCGCTAATTCCACATTACCAGCAAGAGGATCTAATTGCCCTAGGGAAATTGGTGTTGGCTTTAGCGTGTCGCAGCCTCCTTGCCGTCCATCGCGACAACATGCAAGCCTCTCTCGAACTCGTCGCACGTACCTATTCCACGGATTTACGGAATCTTATATTGTTCGTATAACAGAATATAGTCTTTTCGTATCAACAAATTGATTTGTTTGCCGCGTGTGCTAAATTTTTATGTATAATCGTTCAGGTATCTACTTTCCAATCAAACACGAAGGAGCGTGACGGATCTCATGCCAATGATCGGAGCCCGATTTTATACGCAATTGGACGCCGCTCTACTGCGATCCGACGAGATGGAAGATGAGCTTGCCAAAGAGCTCGAGAACGGCAGGTTATTCAAATTGATCGTGAAACTGGCCACAATCAACGAAAGACCCGAGCTTAATATGGAACCGACATGGGCAGAAACGGGTGACCGATACATGCTCAAATTGTTTAGGGACTACGTGTTCCACCAGGTACTGGCCGATGGAAGACCATGGCTGGACATGGCACACGTTGTATATTGTTTAAATAAGTTGGATTCAGGATCTCAGGACAAAGTATGTTTTATTCAAAATTATCTTTCTCTTGCAATATCTCTCTCTATATATATACTACTTGCAACATTTATTTCGCGAAAGAGCTGATATTGTGTAGAAAAATCAATCGTGAATATTATTAAACGGATGTCGTTGCATTAAAATGCATGTTTATATTCGTTATTATAAAGTAGCTTTTTCTGATAATTTCTATACACATACATCATCCATATTCCTATATTTCTAGATATTTATCTATATTTCTCTGTTTGTCTATGTTTCTAGATATGTTTGACGTCGCGAGATGGACAAAGTGTATTGGTAGTAAGCTACGCCGAGTTACGGCAATGCTTGGAAACCTCGTTTGGAGAACTGGTACAATCTGCGAAGGAAACTGTCTAGGTCTGTGTCGTGTTATTTTTTCTTCCTCATCGAACCGACCAGACAGTACATACTCCGAACCATAAATGTGATATCACCAGTTAGCGGTACTACCATTTTAAACTTTATCAAGAGACATAGGACAGTGAGAGACGTGGTCCGAGATTCGAATCATTAGTGAGAGAGAGAAAGAGAGAGAGAGAGAGAGAGAGAGAGATACCAGACCGAATGTATTCTGGTAACTGCCATTCGACTGTAACATATGTGCACGTGTGTGAGAGTGCAAGGTGACCAGTGTAAATCTGAAGAAAATCAACCGGCCGAAATTTTGCTGCTGACGTACTACGCAAGGAAACAAAGTAGGGAATACAGAACAGAACGTGTATACAACTTAATAATGCAATGAAGTCTTAAGAAGTCTCTTAAGAACACCTAAACACAGTCTGTGTATAGAATAGATCTTAGATTTTAGGATACAACTGTAAGCATTAATTTTGAAATAAATGTTTATTTTTGAAAGCAATCTTAATCGACGCTGTTTTCTTATTCAACAGAAATACCATCGAGAGAATAATCCTCCTTCCAAAACTATTGTACTTCTTTCATTAAATCTGGCGCTCGGCTTGTTCCACTGTATCCAGTTACCGATCGGTAGATTCGGTTCTTGAAGTGTCCTATCTGCATTCGAGTCGAAATAAAAGGCATATCAGACATCTGTCGATGTCGAAGACACGTCGACCGACCGCTGTCCGGCCTGACCAGTTCTCCGCCTAATTGTATTAACGCCGACGTGATTTACTCTCCCGCGCTACGTTACTTTTGACAATCACTCCCACGTGCACGTATCAACCGTGTACGCGTACCATGATTATTAACGAAGAACGCCAACCAATAAGAAGCAAGCTCTGCTGACGCAAGACGGCCGAGCCAATTTTTCGGCTTGCGTTTTCGCTAAGGAGAAAGTTGCTTCAAATGATCTGAGGAATCCTCCAGTTCCGGATTCCGAGACATTTTTGAGACACCCTGTATAATACACGTTTTGTATTCGCATAAATCTAAAAGTGCCAATCGCCACGTTGCAACTAGACCGAATCTTACTATATAAAATACATTTTGATACATATGTTAAATAACTTTGAATACGTGTAAATTACACTAGATTACCAAATTTCATATTCTCAGGATGTGCACTTTGTATTATTAAATCATATAGCAGGACAAAAAAAAAAGAAAAAACCAATCTTCTCAACTGTCTCTTGTTCGTCACTTTATTTACTACATCTTGCTCTGTTGTTATATTTATTCCAATGTCCTAAAAAGGCATCATTTCTCGTTATTATATTATTATAAACTACAGAATTTTTAACAATTAATTAAGTTCGGTATCGAAGCAATATCTTTGACTTTGATAGTGTTGACATAAAATTTTTGATCGATGTTACGAAATAAATAAAATACAATTACTTATCCATACACACACATATATAGTAATAAGTTTATCTGTAAAGCTGCATTTCTGATGAATGCACGTGTTCTGCAGCAATGTACGACTGTCAACGTCAAGCCGTCTATTTATGAAACGCATGCGCATGAAACGAGCATCGGCACATGGTCTACCTGATACGCATGCAGATGGCAGCCATATTGAATTTTAGTTCAAAAGTTCTTTCGTTATGTATCAGAGTTGTTCAGTAGCTTGAAAGTAAAATTTGAAACCAAGTTTGATGATATTTTTTATTATTGTTGTAATTTTTCAGTCTCTTAAGAATCATAGCTGTGTTTACACAATTTCAGTTTTTCGATAATCCGTGTTAATATGTTTCTACTACATAGGTATTTTAAAATACCTCTTTTGTGTAATTTTATCGTGATATGTTAGTGGGCATAATATCCACTTATTAAATCTATAATAAAATATTTGGGAAATTTTGGCCATGTCTTATAATTACGAAAATAAATGTACAAATCAAGATGCTGAATCTATAGACTTCAGCAAAATATTGGACACTGAATTTTCAACGCAAACGAAAAATGTTGAAGTTACGGTAGATACTACAGATTTGCCTTTACTGCTTATAACTAATGCAAATAAAGAAGAAGTGTTGAGATTTTATTGGTGGAACGCATACGAAGATCCGTACAAAAAACCTGGAACTTAATTTGGTAAGGTCTATGTACCGTCTACGAATACATAGTGTCCTTGCCATATACAAGTTGCAAATATTCCTCGAAGAATATATTTTCTTCCCAGAGTGCATGTATGATCAAATATTTATCAAGCTTGTTTGATAAACCAAAATTGAATTCAATGAAAGATGTTTATGAAGAATTTAATGAGTTTGCAAAGAAATCAGGAATAAAAGAATTTCATTGCAGTACAGTTACAAAACATTATGCTTTTGAACAAGAAGATACTCCATTAGTGTCTGAATATTTAGAAGTCAGATATCCAGCATGGTATCCAGCTATGCCTTCCAATTATTCTGGATCATCGATAAAGCGTGTCTTTGGGACTACAGTGAATGCTTTAGAAGTATTTATAATAGAAAGAAATATTAAAGGACCCTGTTGGTTAGATGTGAAACATCCATTACCAAGTCGTTTAGAAATTTGTTGGATTAAAATAAAGGTATAATAATTTAATCTCTTGATTTGATCTATCGTTAAGTTCTAAAGCTCAACAAATTGTATAACATAACAGGTGACTTGTGCGAAGATGGAAAACATATGTTTGTTCAGAGCCTCCAGCTTCACCACCATTAACAATCATGACTTTAAATGTACGAACATCATCGAATTTGGAATCTCGAGAGAATGAAATAGTCATGGTTGCGGTATTAATACATCACGAATTTCAGAGAAAATTTTCTTTCACTCTCCAGATAGAGAGGTAAACTTGAAATTATACTTATTTCGTTTTATCCGGTATATTAAAAGCTATAATATAGTCTTAATTTTTTAGTATTCAGAAGTAGAACTTTACAAATAACTGTGTTTTTATCGTTATCTATTTGACGCTAGTCGATCAAAGTACGAAGGTATGTATTCAAGAAAAATGAATAATTAAAACTCCTTGAAAGGAACGTAAAAAGTGCCATTTATGTGCTTTCAGACTTACTAACTCAATATCCAGAAGGTATGAGAACAGCATACAATCGTTTAAAAGGAGAAATAGAAAGGGTATTGGAACGAAGTTCATTTTATTTTGTAAACTTGGACACGTTATTCCAAACGGTATATTTACCACACAAATCAAGAGGTCGAGATTCACCTATTCAGGAGATACATTATGAATCAGATGATGAGATTTGATAAGTTCAATCGATATGCAGAATTGTTTGTTTATTTTTGGTTTTACAGATATGTGACATAAAAAATCATCTATTTAGTTGTATATTTTGTTAACACGATTGCCGTTAACGATTCACGTAAAAATGTGGTGCAAGAACACCATTACTATTCTCGCCGCACGAAATATGAATAATAAATATGGAAACCCAATTTGAAAATTACAAATATCCCAATACTTTATGAAATTTTTAACTTGACACGATATAAAACGCAATGTTCAAATAAATCACAAATTCAAATATATTAAATAAATAAAACTTCAATATATATTTGCACTTTCATCGTTTGAATATTGCGCCCAATGAATTTGTACTTTCCAAATGATAAAGAGTGTCGTAATGCAAATGAGGTATACAGAATACTCTATTCTGGCTAAGAAGATTCGATTTCTCAAATATCGGTAACGATGACCGTGATACAGAAATGGCAAGGGTGTCAAATTTACTCCCATATCTCGTCTGTGAAAATAGATTGGGTGTCAGATGTACTCCCATAGGACGTTTGTGTTCTGGAGCCCAATTTTATACAGAATGAACACATCGTGTCATCTATTCGAAGAATATGTAAGTTCTTAGTTGAAAAAGTTCCCGTAGCTTCTGTGTAGATGGCGGTCGGCACCATTAAAATTCAAGCTTGTATTTTTCGCGATTAATATTTATAGAACGAAGAGAATTTGTAAACAATTCATCTATCAAATTTACAGCGAAAAAGTTTTGCACATGCATTATTAGCGCGGCAAATGCTATAGAAGAAATAGCCGTTTAGTTTCATTTAGGGGATCGAAGGACATACATATTGGACAATTAATTAATCATTTATTCTTACTCGATACCATCGTTTATACATTTCACTTAGAAAATCTACGTTGTAAAAGTCAGTACATCCATTATCAACACAGACAAGATTGTTCGTTGGTTGTATTAAAGTTTACGCGTCCATCGTAAAATATTTTACAAAATAATTGTGCACAGTACCTGTATAGAAATATCGTAATTTTATTTGTTGAGCCAACCGGGCAAGACGTGTTCGGTTGCTTTCAACAAAGTGACACCGGTGAACGCAAATCGTTGCGACGACGCAACGGACTGTTAAATAAGGCACTTATACAAAAGCTACAGTACAACAGCAACGTAGAAAAATATCGTTTCTTTGACAATTTGGCGATTAAAAATTATTGTGCGAACATCGATAAAAAACGGTAAAGAGTAATATCAACAATTCGAAAAGCTCGATCGATCTGGTCGATTTCGAAAATCGCATGTGCTTCAACCCTCTTTCCATTCACGATCACCGTACTTAATAGTTGCAGTCTGCGATAGGGTTAGTTTTGATAAACAAATGACTTTTCCTACATTTTCAAATGCATAGTGGATACAAAGATTTTGCGGTGTATCGATACGTAGACTGCACATTTTATGGATCGAAGATGTCTATAATTTAACGCAATCTTCATTTTATATTCGCGTTTCCGTCCAAATATTTACATTCGACACTGGCGGTAAAGAGGATCGACCGCTCTCGTATACATCCTGATCGGATAAAGCCTCTGTGCTGTTCACGAAGAAATAAATAACTTGTTTACAACTGCGCCGATCCTCGCCACGTGGAATCGAAGCCACAGGCGGTATCGGAATCGGAATCATTGTTATGTTGCGATCTGGTGGTAGCGACGACAGTGGTGGACGTTGGTCGTCGATGTTGACTCGATCGGGACACTTTGCCCTGTAGCAAAGGTGTGCTGGGTTGGCTGGCTGTGTGATCCCGCGACGATCCAAAATCCTGTGCCCTTCGACTCCTCCTCTTCTTGATGGCTGCGTACTTCGGGGGTGGCATCATCTTCTGGTCCAACTGAAGAAACAGTCAAAGTTATTTTCGATTCTTCGGTTCTAGCAATCCCCATCGGGCAACGTTTATGGTAATTTCACTTAACCTTTTAGGCACGGCTGAATTCTGCGCGAGGCTATTTCTCTGTACGGCAGAGTCTGATATGTACTGTACAGAGTGTCTGTATATTCTGTCTGTATATTGTTAAGATATAGTTATATTGTTAGCAGTTATATTGTTAAGATAAGTCTGTATATTGTAAATCGATGCGAAGACAAAAGAAGTGTGAAACAATGCATATGAAGACGATTATTTGATTCGAACGACGATCGAGTGAGCTACTATAGTGGTAAGTAGTATAGTATAGTAAGTAGTATAGTAATATAGTATAGTAAGTAGTATAGTAATATAGTATAGTAAGTATAGTATAGTAAGTAGTATAGTATAGTATAGTAAGCCACTATAGTGGCGCGTCGTCCAGAGAGATGACATCCGCGAAAGCCACTATAGTGGCGCGTCGTGCCTAAAAGGTTAAGCTTGGAGGTTTCTTAATACAATCTTTTGGCGATTTTTACGTCTTTTCAAAGCTTCACCATTTCGTAAAGGATCAAATTTCTGGAAAACTCCGACTCAACTTAGTCGAAGTCATTGAATCATATTTTGAGAACGGATTTTTATTTTTCATGTCATGTTCGATTAACTTCGCTTCGATAGTGAAAAACTTCGAAGACACTTGCTCCAAGATATTCGATGTAAAATGGTTATAAAAATATTTCCAAGAAGCTCGATAAAATTTGTAAAAATTATTCGTTCGTCAACTTAAACCCAAAGTAGGATGAACTTTCCATTCGATCCTTTGTTAACCGAAACGTTAAACCCTTGCCGTACCATTATCTTCGCAGTTACATCCATTCGAACTATTTCAATTGCAATCATCTCTTAGAAGCGAAAGAAGATTTCTGTTCATTTCATGTCGACGTTTATTTAGACGTTTATTTCGGATGTTTAAACATTCGCGACAAGAGAACCGAATCTGATTCGTACCTATAATAATATTCGTACTCGTCGGGTTATTATTAAAAGTCTGCATCATGAATCGGGCATAGTCAAGGTACAGCAAGGGGTGAATGCCGACGAATTTACGAGCAAGAAATCGGACGGATCGGAGCCACCTTTTTACCATCGCACGGAATAGTTACTAGAAAATTCACGAAAGCCGAGTAAAACGAATTTTCTGGCCGAACCTCGAGATCGAACGTCTTCCGCGAGATCCCCGAGCGATTTAGCTCCCGGTCAGCTTCCCCGGCAGCCCGCGTCTCGCGAAAGTGCACCGTGCGGCGACCGCGATCCAACGTAATCATCTCTGGACGCTAAGTAACGATTTTCGATTAAAATCGTGCGACGAAGTATCCTGTTCGGACGAAGGTCGAGGAGGACCCGTGCCCGGTAATTTCCGCGCATCCTTCAGCGCCGAGGAAAGCGCGCGCGTTAATATTAAAAACGAGTTCGCGTATTCGTCGCATAATCGGCGGAGCCGGGGCCGCGTCCAGGGGTTGAATAATTATAGAGGGTCAAAAGCGGTGCGGCCCCTCTCGGAGCGCGCGTCTCGCCGGCAATTTCTCGACGGAAAGGGGGGCCCGTCCGTCCGCCCGTGTACCTGCACATTATCCGCCGAGCCCCAGCTCTTGTGTATCTTCTCGTGGTTGTTGCTGCTGTTGTTGCTGCTGGCACTGCTGCTAGTCGCCACACCCAGGAACTGGCTGAACGCTTCCGTCGTGCGTTTCACGCGCTCGTTCAGCGAGCCAATACGCAGGAAACCAAGATCTTTCTCTGCGTGGTGAATCAACGATCGTGTTAGTATTACGCGTTGCTCGCGAACGCGAACCCTGATGCCAGGTCTCTGTTCGTCCTTGGTCGTCCTTGGCCGACCGATTTCCGATTTCCGGAGATCGAGAACTTGGGAGAACGGTGGCGAGCTGCTCTCCCTACCTCGTCGCGCGAGAGATTAACCCTTTCGGTGCGAGCGCGTTGTCCGCCGTGACACTCCCACTGTACGGGGTGCCGCGCCGAAAATGCGCGCATAACGCAGGGTCGGTCCACTTTTGTACGAAGATTTTCTTAAGCGTTAAGCAATGATTGTGCTTAATCCGTTTCTAAATCTTTTGTTTCCTGTAAACATTCTGTAAAGGGCCTACAATATGTTCAAATCTATGAAGAAGTTTCGAAGAAAAATGTGACCTGAAATTTTTTAAATCGATTCAGATCAAACGACAATTATACCTGTAGCTGTTTTTTCGGAATCCTTGTAAGAAAAGACTTTTTATCCGTTTGAGACCCAGGGATTATTCAGAAAACACGGTCGAAAAATGCCGAACAGCGTGATAGCGCTGCTTGGGACTCGAACGGTTATTAGAATAGTTTCTAATATGTCAGAAATATGGCTTACGTGGATGCCAGATGTATTCGGCACTCGTCCATATTGGTCATCGGATGGATGCCGGATATATCCGGCGCTCGTATCGAAAGGGTTAATATCTTGTCAAGGTCATCGGTCTGAGAGAAGGTTATTTACTCCGTCAGCGCAAAGAATTCCATAATCGAATTAATTTCAAAACACTTTGGCCATAAGAATCTAGATATATTATCCGTTTTTCTCATCATTCAAGTTTTTGATATATAATTCAATTACCCGGGGAAAAACATCTTTCATTATTTAAAAGATCCTCGCCGGTCAAAACTTTAAATGTATTATACGTTTTAAAAAAAGTTTAGCTATTACATTTTTTGACCGTTAACCAGCCACGAGTGAAATGTTAATATTTTCTAGTGCAGGGTGTTTCTTTATGAAAGTTTATTTAAACATGTCGGTAGCTCGCCAGTGTTCTGCAATATTGCATCTGTGATCTGCAACGTTGCATGTTGCGATCTCCGGAAATCTTTGCTTCCCGAGCATTACTTTTGTTGTTTCGAAGGTGATCGATCGCATGCGTCTAATCTAAGAGGCCGGAAGTGGTTCTGGGGATGTTGAAATATCGAAGATACGTAGACGATAAAAAAAGGAAATAGATGTTTCAGGTATTGTTAAGGTCTTAAGATCGATCTAACGCGGACGAAGTAGAAGCGAATGTTACGTGTTACTTAAAATAGGTACAATTAATTCCAGGCCAGGTGTGGTTCGAATTAGACTGGATTAGGTCCTAGCTAGAATTTAATTAGTTTCTGTTAGATATATGGATTAGTGAATAAATAATAATGACTAGAACGGCAGGGGAAATATATATATATATAGATATATATATATATAATATAAATATATATAATATATATAATATATAATAAATATATATAATATAAATATATATAATTTATAATAAATATATATATAAATATATATTTATATAAAATATATATAATAAAAAAGATTTTGCTTTAGGTGTAATCAAATCCTATGCAGAACAATTCTAATTGGAATAGAACGGTCTTCCCTTGAAAGTTCAAAAACAATACTCGATCGGAACTTTAGATTATTTAAAAAAAAGTATCTGTTCGATTCGAATCGCACAGAATATCTGTACAAAAGAAAATTCGAAAAGTCTAGATTTCCGAATCGCACGCGGGAAGACGACTTTTCCGCGGTCATATACTAACTCCACCGAGCATGCATATTACATGTACAGCTCCATTGTCATTAGCTAGAGACGCTTCATGCGAATTACTTCTTACCTGCATGCTTTTTCCTTGCTTTTATTTCTGAAATAAAATAAAAAATCATTTGAGACTGTCTCGGTGGATCCGCAGCGCGCGGGCGTCGCAGGAGATAATCGTGAGAGTCGCTTAGAATCGTCAAGGTTAAGATGAAAACGGATTAGTCATTCTGGTTAGGTTACTGTTGTGTTAGAGCGACTGTAGTTGCGTTGTATCGCAAGCGTCGCTTTCGGTTAATAACGGGTGGAAAAAGAGTTTCTGTGATCGGTGCTGAGCAGCGCAACTACCGAATTTCTGCAGCGCTTGTAATATAAGACAGAGTTGAGCCGTTTATTTTGAAAGTGGCATAAGTCACTTTACCGTAATGGAAAGTGATGATTTTTTAATGTTTAAACGAAATTATTTATACCGAGAAAAATATCAGTATCCCGAGATAACAAATACAAGTAAATCTTCTCGAAAGTTAGCGTCCATATTTTTAAACGTGTTAAGACGCAAACCCTTGAATATATCGACTTAAAAACAAAGTGACTTATGCCACTTTCAAAATAAACGGTTTGTTGATAGACTGTAAACCTTTCTGCAGATCCTCCTGTTCTGGCATTATTACTAAAAAAATTGAAACAGGAATGATTGATTTGAAAAAACAATTGAAAAAACAATTGGAAACGATTGAGACAATTTCTTACAAGCGTAAAATTATCTGTGATTATAATTTAATGAATTTTTAAGCGCATTAAGATGTACAGTCTATTTATTTGAAAGTTAACTTGATAAACGGTCAAGCGACTATTTTTTTAACGCTGCTCAACAGAGACCGATCAAATCATTGATATAATAAAACAATTATCAGGCATCGATCTGTTCGCAGATCGGGAAAACGTTAGATTCGTCGACTGGACGAATATAATTCGATCAGGATTGTTAATCTGGTTAAAAAAAAGGTTGTTTGTTATCGGATCGAATGTCTGCGAAACTTCGAATCTTCAACGAGAGTCGACTGCTCGAGAAGAATAATGCATACATCGGTGTAGAATATTAGGCTACGTTTGTTTTAAATAAATATAGATAGGATATAGTCGGGTGTGTTAATCAGGGTTTTCGATAGAAGCTCGTTCTATCGAGCCACAGCGAATCATTAGGGATCAGGGAATGTGGTCGGTGCTGATTATGCGTTTCTCATGCTCACGTGTACATGCTTTATTATCGTGTAACAGTGATAACAGAGAGAACACTAAGAATTATTGGGTGGCGATGCGAAATAATTTCTACATTCCAGTTTCTTTTTTCCGATTATGTATTCCAATTTTATTGATTGCGTGTCGAGAAGCACGTTATCTCATAGAAAACAGAATTCAGAAAGTTTACCGTAGAAAATATTCAAATTGGAATACATCTTCAGTTTCTTAAATCCTGGATTCTTACTTTAATTATAAAATCAATTTTTTCGTTCTCTTATTACACCTTATATTCTATTGGGTTGGCAACTAAGTAATCGCCGATTTCAGTTATAGATGTCTCTCGCTCCCATTTTTATGATATCCGTAAATGTTATATTATAAAATTATTATTATGTTATTTTTTATTATCCGCGAATGTTGGCAACTGGACAGATTGAATGCAGCGGTCAAGGAAAAGCGAGCAGAATTGGTCGATCGTAAAGGTGTCATTTTCCAGCAGGACAATGCTAGGCCGCACACGTCTTTGTCCACTCGGCAAAAATTGGTGGATATTGCTTGGGAATCGATGTTACACCCACCATATAGCCCTGATCTCGCGCAATCGGATTGCCACTTATTTCGATCCCTGGACAACTCCCTTCGTGGTAAAACTTTGAATGACGACGACGCTGTAAAATCTCACTTAACTCAGTTTTTGGCCGAAAAGGATCAGACTTTCTACGAGCGTGGAGTTTTCAAGTTGTCGGAGAGATGGCAAAAAGGTCATCGAACAAAATGGAAAATACATTACAGATTAAACTTCGTTCCAAGTAAAAAAGAATTTTTTATTTCATTGAACAAATTGACAATTACTTAGTTGCCAACCCAATATTTCTACCATCGTTTGCTCAACTATTTATTAAAGCCAATGAAAATATTCCACAATTTAAGATTTCAATTATTACGAGAGACAAAGTGCGAAAACTACTGATTAAATTCAGATCGTTTTATAGTAAATAATAAATCAAGAAGAACGATAGTTCGCATCGCCGGCTAAGGGTTAGCTCGCATCATCTACGGTGCTAGGGGGCTAAAGTCTTTAAGTACTACTGCCACTTCGAGTCCGTTTAAAATTTGCTCAGAACGTTTATTCGAATGAAAGAAGAATCTTTTTCTCGCGTATGTCTCGCAGCCGTATTCCAGTTACAACGACAGTTAAAACTCTGCGTTCGAATGAACAGTCGTTACTTTCTTCTTGATAAAATCGTTTTCTCCGTTAGCAGTTTAAGCACGGGGCACGCATGTAGCTGAACGATCAAAATTCTTATTCGCGATCACAATATCGATACAGTTTGACGCGATCACAGAGAACGTCACAAGAGCACTGGTTCGCGAAATTTAGTGTTGATCAAGCGATTACAAGTACAAGAATTACAAAAATTCTCTTCGGAACTTCGGGAATGAACGGGTCCACTGTGGTGCGTGAATCGATCGGAATAAATAACGGGTTTGTTGCGGACGGATTTTGCAAGCTTTTGTTTTAAAAAACGATATTCTCGACGATCGACGACCAGAGCATACATCGATATTAAAATGAACAATTTTAATAAGCAATAAAAGAGCTTGTCGTATCGAAAATGCACAGACGTTGATACATTAATTCGTAAAGCTACTTAAAAATATTGAAATTTCTCGCATTCACGATTCAATTGTATGTATATTATTTAAAATTAATTATTACGCAAATTTTTCGTTTGTAAACATCCAAATACGAAGACCCTGGTACGCTTACTTTAAAACATAGATTCCAATAAATTATTTTCTTCACTTCGAGATACAGATATACATTTCCACTAAGAAAATATGTTCCAGAGTCTATCGTCGCTTAAAAATGATTAACAAAGAATTGGAGATCCTAGACCGTTTAATAACATTGTTTCGAATCTTTCTAACACACGATTCCACGTCCGATCTCCGTGCAAGTAATCTCTTCGCTGTAGAACGAATTCTCGTTGAAAAATCCGTCATAATTTGTGCAACAACCCGTCGACAACAAAATGGCCGCCGCGGTGCCAAAGAACCGGTGAAGATGGACCCGCGGATTCTCCATGGAATACTCACGTCAGCGTCGACGAAAGTGACAGTCATACGTTACGTTTTTAAGGTGCGGCTACTTTAATCTTGCGACACAAGCGCTTTACTACTTTAGCAGAGGTGTGCTTCTGAACTTGCCTGTGCGTAGCGGCAGCAGTAATCCCTACAACAAAAGAATACTTCCAGAGGCCCGATACTCACCAGAGAGAGAACAGAAGAGGACAGAGATGGGGGAACCATTTTATCCATTTCACCACCCGTAACCATAATCCATCCTCGCTATATAATATCAACCATGATTCGTCGTTCCACACCTTGAACACCTTGGACACCTTGCTCGCTACCTATCCTAGGAGGATCAAGCGTCGCCGGTGCATGCTGACGCGCATTCAGAGGATCTAGCGATACGATGATCGAGGCCGCGCAAGATCTTGCGAGAATTTGGAACGATCGGGACGAGTTGGAAGACAAGACGAAATGAGAGGCGTTGGGGATAGTAAGACAAGGATCTTGGTCTCTGCTAATTTTTAACGTTTTTTTTGTTGAAACATCTCCGTGTTTAACCAGTTAGATGTGTTTTACGAGTATACTCGTCATGGAGAAGCGGCGGTATTTTGTGTCGCGACGAGTATACTCGTCGCGCGTAAAAAATAGTAACCATTGGCTATTTAAATTGTAATTTCAGTGAAAACAAAAACATATTCTCAAATTTCAAGATGTTTAGAATATTTTCAGGCCGATCTTACACGCGAAGGTGTTTACATTGTTATAAAAATAACCTTTCCTTGTTTTCCTTGCTTTGCCGAATACCACTTTACGGCAGCAATTTAAATTTTTAACTTTTACAAGTATTTGATTTTTTCTGCGTTTTTCGTTTATCATGTATGTAGTATATGTTAATGTTAAGCGAACAAGTAAATATTGGTAATAATTTAATAATTAATTTAATAATTAATTAAGTTAATTTCATAAAATAAAACCGTCTTTTCGATCCAATATTTTAACTCTTATTCTATGTTTGACGAGTATACTCGTCATCGCCGCAGCTAACTGGTTAATGATCGGGGAACTAAGGAAAGATTCTTCGAGCTCGCTAATTACACAGTATTATCTTTGCGATCTACGATATGATGTTAGGACTCGCTATACAATTTTCGAACATACCGGGGTGTGAATAATTATCGACTCGAATTAACATCTACATTTGTAGCGATATATAAACGAGAACCTAATAAAATATCATATTCGTATATTTCTACATTAGAAATAATATAAACTAGAAACGTACAGATACGATGTTTTTTGTTAAGTTTTCGTTCGGATCTCGGTAATATAAGAGAAAAATTACATCGAGTCTCTGATCATGTACACCGCTGTAATTTGCTAAATACGGATGTCGTTCGTTTCCATGAAATCTGAACGAAATTCACTTCGTCTGAAATGAAAACGATGAATATAAATTCGATTCGAATCAGAAATGTTCCAATTATCGTAATATCGATGGAAATCATCGAGCAGTTTCGACGAATTATTTATCGGCGCTTTTGTCTTTAATTTGCGTTTGTATTCTGACAAGAGCACGGGTAGGGAAGCGAGGAAAATGGGAGGCAAAGGACAACAGCAAGCGTACATCGTCGAGACGAACGACCGGAACATGCACGCGAGCGAAAGAGAGCCGACAGTGAAAATAAGCGAACAAGATGGAGGCCGAACCAGAGCCAAGCGCATGAAAGCGGTGCAAACTGCGGTATATCTGGGATCGTAACTTATAATTGCTTTATCGTGCCGATTCAGCATCGATTCTACACGACCACTCGGCTTCTATCACCGATTTAAATTTATCGAGTCGATTGTTGCGCACTTTTTCAGCCGACCGGTATTCAATTAAGCGAGAATATCTTCTTTTCCCGCACCATCGACGATTCTAAATCATACAAGTTCGAAGTATTTTCTAGATCGGAAAGAGACTCTATTTGCATCGATGATCAGTCCCTATTCGATATGCCTGAATTTATTATCGACAGAATAACAAAGTTCTTTCTGAATTATTCAATGGAATTTATGGAATCGTTGGTCGCGTTGTCGTTCGAAAGCGATGCTGTGAAACTTCATCGATCCATGCGGTACAACAGCTTTTATGTCGCAATTTTGTGCGATCTACCAATAATAGTTTCAGATCTTATATTTGAAATAAATGTAATATATAGAAGAATAATATATAATATAATAATAATATAATATATAATATATAATATATATATTATATTATATTATTATATTATTATATAATATATAACAATATAATATAATATATATATTATATTATATTATTATATTATTATATAATATATAACAATATAATATAATATGATAATAATATAATATATAATATATAGAAGAATAATATAAAGAAGAGAAAACATCGAAAAAGAAATCGAAATTTGTTTCGTCATTTAGCAGAAAAGAAAGGCGTTATTTTGGAAAAAGGTACGATCGAAAGAGGCGAGAATGCCTGTTTTATTCGACGAGATCATGCGGGAACAGAGACTTTCCCCCGCTCGAATGTTCGCCTTTTAACGTTACACAACTATAATTGTGAGCGTTCGGCGACAAAGCTATTGTTCGGTCGTTTAAATGCACGTCCGTAGACCGCCGCGTTTTTCTCAGGCTCGCGATTAATGTGAAAATTAATGGAACGACGCGATCGCGCCAACGATAACGGGGAGACAATGATTCTCTTCTGTAACTTCTCCCTACCGCTGAATGGCGAAGGAGGTATTATAAATACAGCGACGAAATGTAATTCGCGCTCTCCGATCAAATTGCGCAAACGTTGAGAAACTTTTATGCCGATTATTTACGACTCTTTCTTGTGTAAACAGTTTTACAGCCGCTCAATTGATAAAATCGCTAGACCGTGGATATTTATTTATGCATTTGCTGATTCCAACAATTATTCAAGAGGAAGTGAAATCAAATCTTGTTTACACTGAAGTAAGTTAGGACGCATTGCCGATTAGCGAATATCGTTTAACACTAAATTTACCGAGAAACAAAAGCGATCGATACGTGTCGTTTATAAAAATGATAAATTTAATTTATTTAAATTCTTCGCGATTTTCATCGTAATATCTACTTGGGAATAGAGATTTATACTACCATTTATCATGATAGCGAATTTACAATTTTGTAAATTTAGTGTTAAAAGCTTAGTTCCTCCGAATTTGCTTGCAAAATTTTGAGTTTGCATTTGTCTGCAGTCTGCCGATAAATAGTATGTTTTAAATAGAAAAATATAATAACGAGAATATATATATGTCGATAAATCATTGATTAGAAAATGAATTCCTAATTTTTCGGAACGAAAACCTGGAGGAATTGTGGTTTCATTTTGAATTGGACCTAGAATATTGAATGAAATGGGAATGGTTTGACAAAATTTGAACTGAATCTCAAGAACGTGGTCCATCGATTACTTTAGATTAAAATCGTAGGTGAAACGAGAATGGTATAGTACTTACTGCGGAAGGTGTCCTGACTGACGGCGGCCTCTTGCGAGACCAGATATTGTCTCGCTTTCTTTCCACTGTAGTCGCGAATATCCTGATTTGCACCTACACAGTTTCATGGCAGAATACATGTTCAGTAAAACTATCGCTACAAATTCTCTTTGCGACGCCTACTTTCGAGAACTGCATGTAATGCTACACATTTAATTTTGCCAATAGTTTATATTTATATAAACTAAAATAAATAAATATTATATATACTATATATACTAAATAAAAATATACTATAAATATACTAAAAATATATATATATATAAATAAAATATACTATATATACTAAATAAATATTTATATATATTTGTTTAATAATTAACACACTTGCGCTAAATTAAACATTTGACTCACCGTATACTTGGACTAGAAGGTTGAAAACGTTCTCGTGATCGAATTGCATCGCGATGTGCAGCGGCGTGTATCCCTGCAACATTCAATAGTTATTCAGACTTCTGTCTGAATCGATATATTTCGAGATATAAACAGAGTTGGACATTATTCGAACTGTTACGGATATATAAATATTTATCTAAAATAATTATTCGAACGAATTCTTTTTAGTCGAATATTATATTCGAATAACAATTATTCAACAAATTATTCTATCTATTTATTCGAATAATTTTGCATTTTTTATACCAATAAATTATACAAATAGAGATTGCAATATTATTTGAATAATAATGCGAAAAACCGTTGACCGTTTTTTGACGTAATTTTTTCAGCATTATTAATATTTAAGGGTTTGCGTTTTAACACGTTTAAAAATATGGATGCTAACTTTCGAGAAGATTTACTTGTATCTGTTATCTCAGGATACCGATATTTTTCTCGGTATAAATAATTTCGTAGAA
Organism: Megalopta genalis; assembly: GCF_051020955.1. Taxonomy (NCBI): domain Eukaryota; kingdom Metazoa; phylum Arthropoda; class Insecta; order Hymenoptera; family Halictidae; genus Megalopta; species Megalopta genalis. The sequence continues at coordinate 23,628,411 of NC_135013.1, read as the reverse complement.
ACATTAAAAAAATCACCACTTTTCATTACGGTAAAGTGACTTATGCCACTATCAAAATAAACGGCTCAAATGTACAAAATATTCGGTTTGTATAAAGATCCGCGATCTACTTGCAACGGAACGCGCGCTATTGAGTTCTAAGTAATGAAACCGTATCGAAATATTGGGTTGTCCGGAAAGTTCGTGCCGATTTTCGGTAGGTAATATATCACAATTATTGAAAACAAATGACATGTGTACATATTCTAAAAGAGATAACTTCAGCCATATTTGGAAAAAGTTTGGTTACGATTCGTTAATTTTTATCAGTTTTGTACGCCTTAGAATATGGTGGCAAATAAAGCGCATTATAGACATTTAATGCTTTTCTTTTTCCGAAAGGGCAAAAATGCCACACAAGCGGCAAATAAGATATGCGCTGTTTGTGGCGAGGATGCTGTAGCCGAAAGAACTGTGCGGAAGTGGTTTGCTCGGTTTAAAGCTGGAAATTTCGACCTCGAAGATCAAGAACGCCCAGGTAGGTCGTCCACCACAGACGAAGATACGATTAGAACAGAAATCGAGAATAACCCACGCTCAACATTACGTAAATTAGCAGGAATGCTAAATAAATCAAAATCAACCATCCACGATCATACTGTGAAGCTTGGCTATGTAAAATCGGCACGAACTTTCCGGACAACCCAATAGTAACAATCGTATGAGATAGAAACTGTACAACAGAATAATCCGCCAATAATGATCTGTTTTCCCGAACGAAACAGAAAACAGCATAAAAATTCACGCGATACCAAGCAGCTTAAAAAGCCAATTTGCATAAAGGTTCACAGTCTAATTATTACTAATCGCAGATCGCGATTCGCTCCCTCCTCGTTCCCACGCAGCCCGGATCAACAATAACGGCTCCGATCGTAGCATGGGGAGCTCTCCGAACAACGAGCACGGAAAAAAGGCGCCAATCCGCGAATAAATCACCCGATCGGCGTCTTATCGTGTCTCCGCTCGCTCGCTCGCTTTTTCTGTTCCACGAAAGAGACCGGCGGAAGGCTTGCGGGACGACGGGAGCGAGGCAAAGAGAAAGAGATGAAGAAAAAAAAGCGTCGCGTCGGCGCGGTCCCCGCGGGGACAATGAGGAATTAATGCCGGCCCATTATGAATATCACTCGGAGCGTGCGAATTCGCGTTTCCGCGACAACAATATTATCGCCGGGGGACCGAGTGTGTGCGTGCTCGGGCAAGATTGAAACGCGATCCCGCAAAAACGAACCTCGCGTGCGATAGATCGACAAGCGTATGAACTTTCCGACTTTCATCCGGCCATTGCGCGCGGATCCCCGGCGACGAGGAACTGAACGTTACCGATTTTCACCAGGATTTTCTCCGACGTTTTCTCGGCGTTCCCGCGGAAATCACTTCGTCGGAATGACAACAACCCTCGTAAAATTGTTTTCTTGCGAACTGCACAACGATCAGAAATTCGATGAATTTCATATCTTTACATAATTTTTTCCGTAATCTTGTTTTCTTCGAACGTCGTTGCTGCGAAGACGGTTCTGTATTTGTTTCGTTGATTTTTTGTCAGAAATGAATAATATCTGCGATTTATTCATTGGTTATTTACAACGAGACATTGCGAAACGTAAAGAAAAATTGAAATGTAAATTGTGCGCAAATATTTGACTCGTGCTCTTTTTCTGTCAATCGTTAGTTTCCATGTCGATAGGGTTGCAGCAACCCCCAAAATTGGAATTGCAACAGTTTGCTGAACGTTTGAGAAACTGTTACAAAAATAATCATCGAACATCACCCCCTACTTTTTCTCATAATATCGCGCATAGGATAGAAACATATTATATTAGATATCGTATGAAAATATATTATAAAATTTCGTATAAATATATCATAAAAATATATCATGTGGATATCGTATAAAAATATGCTTTCTATAGAAAGTAGAACAGATTGGCGGATTCACGAGAACAAAATTGATTTTCAGTCATGCGAAAATTATTAGCCATCGTGTACACGAAAAACATTCGCTTAACACTTTACCGACCGGCAGTCGATTAATCGACCTTTTTATTTTCCGTTAGATTCGATTAGGTTAGACTGGCAAGTAGCGAGCAGCAAGCATTTCTTATTTTGTATTCTGATACTCGTTGCTTTGCTCCGAAAGCAACCATATTTTTATACAGTTCATAAAAATTTAGCCTTCGCGACGAATGAAAAGGATAGCGTTGGTGAGTTTTATCTCGACGATCTGTCAGATTGTCTTCGCTGCTCTTCGGCAAGTGGTACCGACGACGAAAGTGATAGCAGTAATGTAATGATTCGAAAGCGACGTTCTGTATTACCACTGATATACAATGATTCGGAAGACGATGATACAAATAATAACGTTGAAGACAGCAGTGGTACATGGTCGACGAACGACAAGACTATAATTTTGGAACTTTTCGAAGGCAGCCCCGGCGTAAAAATTATGCCAAGTTCCCCTGAAAGTGTAATGGATATTGTCAATTTATTCATTGGAAATGACCTGATCGAGCACTTGGTGAGGGAATCTAATAGATATCATTATCGAGCCATAGAAAAATATAGATTTATATCAAAAACGAAAAAATGGACAGACACCGCGGTATCTGAAATGAAGAAATTTTTGGGCCTGACAGTTCTAACGGGACAAGTAAAGAAGGACGTTCTCTACGACTATTGGTCCACGGATCCAACCATAGAAACGCCATTCTTCTCGAAAGTAACGAGCAGAAGCAGATTTTTACAAATAATGTGTCGGTTAAAATAATAATGCCGGTGTCTCGGACGATATGCGGCTGAGTGGCCGGTGAGAAGGGCATAGGATTCTCGAACCGCTACCGGTCGGTAAAGTGTTAAATGTGAATACGTAGTTGACCGAAGCACGTTATTTAAGTCCATAGCTGATGAACAGACGCAGTCCGGTTCAACGGAGCGGACGTAAATTAACAAGCTCAATTTGCCGAGCACACTACACACGATTATACAAATGTGCGAAAATAACCGATTACGAGAACGGTTAATAATCCGCCATATTTTACAGCGCCACGTTTCCGGGATCTATCGGGGGATATCACATATCGGATACACGGAATCGCCGTGGACACCACCGTGCGCCCGCTCGGTCGACAAAATTATTCAGGAAGATTCGGATCTTAATGCCGAGCTGCTGAATTATTAATTATTATAGGCGTTACATATTGAGAAGGCAATCGAGCCCGACCATGATACCACATATAATATATAATAGTATCTCGGTAAGAGCGCGCGAGGATCGCGGGCAGATGTTTCCTGGCGGCGGAAAAGCGGACGCCTCTCTCTCACCTGCCGCCCTCTGCACGATACTAATTGCGAGATAACGTCACTCGAATATTCCGCTCGCTGCTACGTAATTTCTAGAAAGCACACCGTCGATTTCTCGAGTGAGAACAGATATCTCGCGCCGCTATCGATTAGCGTCGAACGTATAATATTTCACTCCCGGAACGTGGAGAACGTCTTTTCTTTAACGGCCGGTGGATGTAGTCTGCGGTGACCGGGTCGAAGGTGACCCGAACATCAATTTTCTTCTTGGCAAGCAAATTTTCGTATCGGGCTTTTTTTTATTTAGGAAAGCGGTTAAGGTAATTGGTAAGATACGTGAACCTAATACTGTGGGACTACGCGCTTTACTGCGTTTTTGAAAATAGAATTAAAATACGTGAGAATAAATGATTAGCTCTCGATAAATAGTTATCTATAAATTATTATTAGCTCTACGATTCAATGAGAATGTATTCTCGTGTTCCCGGTATTCTCGAAGCAAAACATGTTGTCACTCATTGTTGTCGAAAATAAAAAGAAAAACTCGAATGAATGGAGTTTTAAAAATGAAAACGAAGAAGAATTCAAAAAGAAAAAGAAGTTCACAGCGCTCCTAATTTAAGATGAGTCCGAACTAGAGATAGTAAATATATTATCTAATTAAATATTTATTAAAAGCACGCATTTAGTTATTTAGATATTCGATAATAGTATTAAAAATGAAATATAATATATTATACTATAGTTCACAAATTAATAAGAGTTTTATTTATTTAAAATGTAACAAATAAAAGAATTCTAATCACAATATGTAATCGGTATACAGAACCCTTTTTCGTCTGCAGTAACACGTAAAAATTAAATCGATTTTATTGTTTCATATCTTCTTATTTATTTTCTTAATATTTTCTTTTTTAATATTTCTTATCATTAGGTTTTAGGGGCCACTAATTTTGTCTGTTATACGGAACATTTCCTGATAAATTAGGATAAACATTAAAATAAAGTAATCGGTAAATTTGCCCTATGTATTGCATTGTAAAAGAGTCAAGCTTGAATTTATTAATATAAAAATACATAATGTAGTAAAATGCTGTGATGTGAAAGAAAACATAAATAAAAATGACAGGTGCGATAATTTTCTATAAAATAATTTTATATTTTAATATTATAATATTAATTATTATATATAATATAATTAATTTAATATTATAATAATTTTATATTTTATATAAAATAATTTTCTATAAAAACGGAAAAGCGAATAATAACGGCAGGTGGAAGAATTTTCTTGGAGACTAAGAAACCAGATAATAATAACTGGCGCGTTTGACTGGTAAAAGTCGCAGCGTATCGTCCATTAATTACAAGAACAAGCGTAGGACAAGCCGAAATGCTCCGTCGCCGGCATATCCGCCGTAAAGAAGGATTAAACCACTCGTCCCTGCCTCCTGCGACAATGTAATCCCTCATCGCGCTCTAATAACACGCTCTTTGTCCGTATATTACACCGGTAGTCGCTATAAGACGCGCGACACGCAATTATGATGCAAACTACAAGGATGCAACGCGACTCTTGACCTTTGCACCGTTGTTGGGGTTGTTCGAGACCCGATATCGCGCATAGAACATTTTTCATTTGAAAATCGAGTCTTCGACAGGAAATAATGTCCGATCTACGAAAGACTCCAACGAGCATTGTAGCTATTCGAAAAATGGTAATTGTGCACTTGACATTTAAATAGAATAATGTAATGTTATCCAGGTTAAAATTCCTACAATATCAAAGTCATTTAATTAATGAAAGCGAACCGGAAAAATTAAAATTTACCATGGAAAATATTATTATTTATTATTATATTTGTTACATTATATTTATTATATTATTATTATATTTATTATTATATATTATCATTTATTATTAATATACACTTTTGTATTCTGCAAATTAGAGGTTCTGAAGTTCATTTTAGGCTTAACAGCCTCGGATTGCGATGATCATCTGATCATTCATGATTATTCAATTTTTGGTAATTAAAAAAGTCATATTGTTGTTGCACGAGGAACAAAAGAGAAAGACAGGTTTGTAAGAGGTATAATAATAATAATATAATATATATATATTATATATTATATTTTAGATAATATATAATATAATAATAATAGTATAATAAATAATAATAATAAATTCGAAAAACTGACGAATGAAGTTAAGAATGTGTAATCTAATTTAATGTTCACAATGTGTAATTTAATAGCACTTCGCTCAACTTGATTCCAAAAAATGATACCGATCACCGGCATCGAAGTACTTTTCCGCACTGCCGTAAATAGTAATAATTGTCATAAACATCATGATATCGGAGCGACTGCCAAGCCACGTGTTGCTCGTAGTCGGAGCAGAGTCCTCGACCACCTTGATCGCGAAAAATAGTAACCGCGGCCGACATCTAAATTAATGGATTACGCGCTGCGGTGCGCGAATCACCGTAATCGTTCGCCTTTTTTTCGCAATTAGTCTTCGTCAGGATAACGTTTTAAATAGCCGAAGAAATTCACGGGCGTTGCGCGCTGATAGAATTACAATCACGCGTTATCGTAAACACACAGATAAATGGCAGCCGACTCGCCGGTACCACGCTAATGAACGCCCGCGACGTGCACTCATTAATTAGCACCGTTTAGTCACTTTTATGGCGGCACAATTTGCTTGGCGCAGATCGCCGGCGATTAGATAAGAGAAAAAAAATCGGCGGGACAGGTCGGGCCCTGGTTGCAAGAGCCTCGACGGAGCACCGACGACGTGTAAATCGCATTAATTCCTCGATGATCGTTTTATTGCTCAATTCCGGCGACGTGGCACGTTAAATCGGGGCAAGTCCGAGGACTTAATCTCCTGCCGATCGAGACGAGATCGATCCGTGTGGTCGAGGCTCGGACGAAATTGCGGGACCTTGAGGTATCCGTATGCAAAGTGGAAACTCTCTTGGCGACGCGATGGTCGCCCGGGTCGAACCGGTACCCACGAAAGCGAGTCCACGATGTGCTCCGAGCACGATGCCCGGGCTCGATAAGTGCGACAAATTGCGCGTAATCGTGTGCGTGCACCGGTCATTATACGGCGGAGGTGAAAACGCGGCCGATCCGCAAGATCGCGCCCTCGATCCACGGACGCTGACGGGAGCCGGGAGATCGTCGATCACCGAGCTCGGGATCTCGGAGAGAAAACCGATCCGCGTCCCCAATCGCCAACACGTGGCCCGCGGACCTTCAAAATACTTCTCTCGTTTCGGAGGTTTTAAAATTATCAGTAAAAAAAAACAATTTGATTAACGATTAACGATTACAGCCAACATGAAATCGTGTCCACGATTGGAAGTGATTAATGTGCGTGCTCTTTGGAGCGAATTAAAAACTTTCTTCGCGAATTGCACCGAACAGAAAGAAGATAGAAATTTCGAAATTTCGATAGAAACTTTGTTTAATGATTTTAGTCAGTTGTTGATAATATAACGATGCTTTAAAGTTCCTTTGATATCTGTACAATTTCAAGTTCTACAAACTTATTTTGATCATGAATGCATAAAATCCGCGGTCTGCTTATCATAACGTAAGCTTCAACGAAGAAACAGTTTTTATAATTTCGACATTTTGAAAATGAAAAACGCGAGACCGGTGGTCATTTTGATCGACATAGCAGGTTTAGTTTAAATGATTGCGATTACAAAGTATAATATAATTTTTAATATATTAATACTGTATAATTATATTAATACTTAAAATTAATTATTAATACTGTAAAATTAATACTGTATAAGTATAATATAATAATTATACAGTATTAATTTTACAGTATTAATAATTAATTTGAAGTATTAATATAATTATACGGTATTAATATTATAACATATACGGTCAAAGGCAATTTAATTCATTTAAATGTACATTTCAGAAATATAAGTACCCAGTTACATATCCATATCCCCACAGATTCTTCGAATTTAATTAATAAATAAACATTTTGATCTGTCCTCAAGAAGAACGTGATCTGACGTAAATTATTTTCTGCAGGCGAATTACTATATTGCAATAAAACCCGTAGGGCATGTGCAATGATTAATCGTTCGAGGTCGTTCAAGGTCAACTACGATGAACGCAATTTGGTTCAAGGTAAAAACCACAACATGATCTCACGTTTTCTCTTAGAACCAGCTGCTGGATACATTTTTTATATTATTTTAATTTTTGTACTTTTTATATAAAATGATAACCATCCAGAAACAATAGAAATTTTCCATCTTGCGAACTTGAACCCACTGGTACCATTGGTAACGTTGTACACCCTCCACCAAAAGTATTAGGACACCTGCTTAATTTTGCTAATAATTAGTATTATAATTATTTAATATTATAATTATTATTAATATATTAATTATAATTAATATTATAAATTATAATTTAATTAATGTCTGCGAGTTTTATGCCATTATATTGCCATTATATGCCATTATATCGTCGAAAGTACATGTTAACATATAACCATTTGTCACTTATGAAGAAGTCATAAGAATTTCCTGTCAGCTTCTCAAATATACGTAATTTTCTGTAAGGATGCCAATACTTTCGAATGGGGTGCATATCATTAATCCTTTGCACTCGAAGCCATTTTATTTTTAAATCCAAAATATTTTTCCTGACTTACAGCACTTCTATTCCACATGACTTATAATATTTTACGCGCATGAAATCGAGTCTTGCGGCTCGTACAACAATTAAATAAATTTCAGATAACATAAAAATTATTTTGGAACCTGACAGAACAATTTTTCGAGTGCCTCAGAGCCACCACTCGAGTGCAAAGGTTTAATATCGTCTTCGAAAAAATTCGTCTCTAAAGAGATCGTCGACGCGTTCGTCGCAAAATTGTCACAATTTAAAAAAAAATGCCGCCAGTCGCGATCTCACTGGCACAGGGATTCGGAGAAGCCAATATCTGGGGGTCGATCGAAATACAAAACGGTCGAGGAACCAGTCGACCCGCCGAAACCGTTATGATTTAGCGACTCGTAAAGGCGGGCCCGATGTAGGAAAATATTAAAATTGAAAATCCTCAACGGTGATATACGCGTGCGTGATATTGGTGGCCGGCAGCTGTCTCGTTCCCGAACGTTTTGCTCGTCGCCGAGCGAGGAAACGAAGAAGTAGAAGAAGAGAGAAATGTCGGGCTAGAGGGTGCGAGAGGCGTACGAGAAAAGATCCTGGGAAAAGTGTGAAACGGGGGTGGGTCTGGAGGAGAAGGGTTCACCGACGGTTAGGGGATGGCGGACGCGATATTGTCTCGAGGCGCGGCGGTGACTCCGCGTGTCCCGACATTGCTACTTTAAAATATATTGTCGAAAGTATAATAGGGATGGGGATGGGATCGCGCGCACCGCGTAACGTCGACTACGACGTGCACGAGGAAATAGAAAAGGGTCAGAGGAGAGAAGGGAAGAGAGCACGAGAGCGAATGTGTATGTGTGTGAGAGAGAGAGAGAGAGAGAGAGAGAGAGAGAGAGAGAGAGAGAAAGAGAGGAGAGAAAGAGCGAGCATGCGTGAAGGAAAGGGTGTCGCGCCACTTGTCGCGAGGACACACGTGTCGCACGCTATTGGAGTTGGAAAAGGGCGCCCCAGCACCCCATACGTGACGTTCCCGATCCCCCCGTGCTCTCTATATGGCTGACTTTCGCCCACCTATACGCGGGGACTTTAAAGTGAAATAAATTCGAGCCGACGCGACGCGAGCCGAATCGATCTCTCTCTTTCTCCTTCTTCTCGCTCTTGTCCGACCATCGCGTCGGTGGCAACCCCTTTCGCAGAGAACCGTCAGACGACCCTCGGTAACGACGAACGTTGTGATCGCGGCTTCGACGCATTTGTCACCGCGTTTATTGAGCGTCGCGTTATTACCAGAACGATCCTTTAATGCACCCTGCGATTTCGAACAGTCTTTCGAGCTATTCTTCATTTCAACGAATTTTCAGACGTTTACAGCCCCGTGCGATCGAATTAGAGCAACCAGCAAGAACTTAGTCTTCTAGGTATAAACCTATGTTATAAATTGCACATTGTCTTCAATTGCTTAAAATTTTATTACAATCTAAAATGGCTGTATGCACATTAGTTTCATCTTTTATTGTCACTTTTCTATATTATAATATACACTTTATATATACTTTATAATTATATTTATTATTATAATTATAATACTCACTTTTCTATAATATAAGTATAATAGCTGATTTGAAAGAAAATGTTATAGATGTTTGTACTCAATAAACATTTTATAGAAGCGCGCTCAAGCCTTGTAATTTCATTAAGAGTATTTAAAAATTTGAAAATATATTAGGTGGCTCTAATTCGATGCACGGGATTGTAACTACTAAATTATCCCTAATTGACGCCTAGCTTGCACACAAAATTGGATGGGTCTTGCGGCTCGTTTTTATAGTTATCGATTGTAAACAACTATAAAAACGATCCGCAAGGTTATTTATCGTACCTCCTCTTTCCAAATTGTGTATTTTTGTTTCCAAGCTGAGCGTCAATTAGGGAGAATTTACTCTATTAATGAACTAAGAACATCAATCTAGACTCTCTCTGAATTCAATAATGATATTCAATATCGTGATATATCGAAACAGTGGGCCCCACCACTTGAAGGCTAAATATCATCAGTTCAGGAATGATGCTTTTAACGGAGAGATCGTAGTACATCATTTTCTGGCTAGCTGCAAGGTGTTCTTGACTGGTCATGCCTCGGGTGTCTCTTGATTCCTCGAGGACATTGTTTGGATTTAGTCCTGTGGTTTCCAGGAAGATCCGAGTTTTAGGTGCTCTCGGTGGACCAAGGTGGACTTGTATTGGGTTACTATGCGAATGAGAACGGGATCATTCGTCTTTCTGCGAGTGTGTCGCGTGGATACGACGGGTAGTGTTCGGTTTTAATCTGTTGTCGATTGTGCGCTTTCGGAACAAACTGATCGGGATGTCTGATTTATAGTCTGCTACAAATAGTGTGATCTGTAGCGTGTAATACAGCACCGTTTTCAACGATATCTCCATTTAAAACTGGCTTTAGAAGAACTACCTCCAATTCTTTAATTTTTCATAGTCGCACTAGGAATAAATAACTATTGTAGAACGATGAAATTTTAATGCCATTCCGATGTCTTCAACGCTGACATTAGAAAATCGTAATATAATATAATTGATAGTTTCTAAACTTCGTCTGGTTCGGTGTCTCGTTTTTAAAGTCTCCATAAGGTCTCCAATTATCGTCTCATCGTTATACTCATTTCTGTTATCAACACTATCGATTCTTGCTTCAATCGTGTGTTTCGGTACTCAAAAAGTGTCAATATCAGCATTATAACCAACAAATACATACAAAAGGGTACAATCCTTCTCAACGGGTACCAACTCTCGATGCCGTTTTAACCTGCGAATGACAAGACTTGTGTTCAATTGACCCAGGATTATGAATATTTCAACGAAATTCCAATATGTTTTAGTAACCAGCTCCGATCTTTCACTAAGCACATCATCGTCATCGACCTCGAAGAAGAAAGCTAAAAAAATTTATAGAAAAATTGATGTATAAAGATCCGAATAGACCTGAGAAGTGGCTGCCATGAAATCATCGAAAGCATTCGCCTAAAGAAGATTAATATGCTTCAAGGTCATTGCGTCGAATAACGTTCCGTAGATTTGACCCGGTGGTCGCTGTTTAAGAAAAACTGATAACATTATGCAAATAATCAGCGTGCAACCAAATAAAGTTCGTTACGGAACTAAACTTGGATTTGTGGAATCAGGTGCTCCAGTTTCGTCTTAGACGCGTTCGAAAAGGGTCACCCGATGTACGTGGAACAGATTCCGCCGGTGTCTCGGGGGTCCACCGGTGGGATCGCCATTGTCGTTGGGCTGTCGTACGCCCGGCAAGGATGCAGGCGCCACACGGGCGGCTTACGGTCCCCATGGGGAACAGGCACCGTTTTTTGCGGGGATTAAATGCGAGCCGATGCCGCGATAAGCCGTAGAAAACTACGGTGGAAGCGGTACCGGTGACAGATTACGCTTGTGACTCCGATCCACCGTCTGCGACGTTATACTCTAAGCGTTCGTCGTCGCAGCATCTCTTTCACTCTTCCCGTCTCTTTTTCCCATTCTTTGCACAGCCGATATCTAACACCGCCGAAACCAGCCGCAAGAACTGTTCCGCGAGAAGAAACACCGCGACGAATTTCGCCGTGATGTGTCTATCGGCCGCAAACGAGGCACGCCTGCGATGCCGCGCACTCTGAAAGAGGCCGAGATGCACTTTGTTTTGCACCTCTTCTTGCTCACCTTGCCCCCCCCCCCTGGAAATTTGAGGAAGCAAGGATAGTTCGATATACCAAGGCTTGCTAACATAATGAGACAATTTTGTGAACTCTACATTATGGTTCTCGATGCGTTACCGGAACGTCGATTTTATTTCACTGAAATCAGGAGAATAAGAAGAAAACGTAAGAAGCATTTGGTCTGGGTGAATGTTTTTTTTTTTCATTCATCAAGAACATATATTCAGACTTAACATACTTAAAATACTAAAATGGTCCCGAAATAAATTTATTACTATTTATTACTATTTCTTGATAATTTCTATTAATTTCTACTCTTTATTGAATCTTGTTCCGAGAGAGACTAAGATGCACCTTGGCTTGCAATGTCACCTTGCACACTTTGTCTCTTGGAAATTTGTTTTTTTATTTTGACCACAGATACCGTATTTTAGAAAATGATTTAATATGCAGTGAAGATGTCCACACTCTTTGGTTATTGCATTTCTGTCTATGTTTTTACGTGTCATGGTATATTAAAATCACTTATAAAAATTTTTCATTTATCCCAAGAACCTTATCGATGTCTCGATCTCAATATTAAGGACATATCTGTAGTTCTACTCTAAAATAATTTCTGTTTCAACGACGATCAATTGCAATACCGAGGACGTCCGTCTTGTAATTATCGCTAGACAGTGGATATTGATGCATTTATCATGTACAAATATTTTTACATCATTGCGAATACATTAAGATCATTCTTGTAGGAGAGAAATTTCAGTTTTATTTAAATCTCCGTAAAACGTACTTAGAACACCTTGTATGTGTAACATCCAAATCTATTATGTCATAGAGTAAGTATTGGTATTACTGTGGTTTCTCAACGAAGGCGAATTTTACAGAGAAAATAAGACATTTCACGCCAGTAAATTGACAACTTGAGGTATACTTATTATCCTTTAACTTGAATATTTACTTTCCTCGAAATATTGGATCTCCGAAGGCACAAATTTCATTAAAAAGCGTAAGAAACCATACGTGTGCATATATTGTTGCGGTTATGTATCTATTACTGCGAGCCAAATACTGCGAACGTTCCAATTACTGCATGTTAAGATTGACATCTTTTCAACGTACACACACACAGCTACAATTCCTAGTTACACAGGAATAACGCACACAGTTAAAAATTATGTGCGTCAAATACTGTATTAGTAAATAATATTTGAGGATAGATGATAGCGAGAGTGTACGTTGATTTTTTATCAAAGTAATGATAATTACTTTATCTAAAAATAACGGTAAAATGAATAGTTTATTATTAAAATGCCTTTCGAATCAGTGTTCACAGCTGCGATTACGAGTATTATTCCATAAGAGTCAATGTTTTCATAAGCTTACAAATATCAAAAGTCGATAAATGAATTAAACATATAAAAAAAATTATAAGATTCATTTTCAGAAGATCACACGTTATTTTATTACTTTTATAAAATTCCGCAGTATTTGGAGCGTCCGCAGTAATACCCACACTTACCCTGCATAGTATCCGGATCTTTATGCGAAATAAAGTAGTTCTGCATCAATTGCAAAACAGACGAGCCAAGTGTAATTTTCTCTCTTTTTTCAATATATTTATTTTCTTATTATTATTTTCTTATTTTATTTATTTTCTTCCTATATTGTCAATAAGTTGAACTCGGTACACCTACATTCTTAGCTGTTAATCTTTTCACTGTTCTCAATTTCACCCACCCATTTTTATCATAAATGCATAAAATGCGCGGTCTAATCGTAGCGATCGGAGTCAACATAAATATTCTTGTTATTATAACAATGTTAGTATTATTATATAGCAAAAAGTATAAAAATCGGATTAACGATTTTTAAACATTTTCACACAGAAAAATGCCTCGAAAGAACAACAAAGTCTAGCACTCTAGCCACTGTTAGATCGTCAACATAAAACATAATAAAATTGCTCGAACGAATGAACGCTTGAACAAACATCCTCCGGGAACGATTCTCCGTCAGCTTGCAGACATCGGACCACCAATCCCGATTACAGCACCGGTGCTTTCCAGTCGTCCGCCCGCGCCGTGCAAAAACCGGAGACCGCCCCCAACGATTCGCAACAAAGAGAAGCTTAGGAGCACTTTGTAGTACAAGAAGCGGTGGTCGCGGGCGCGAGAAGAAGCAGCGTGTCGGATGCCGCGTGTAATCGCGAGGTGAAAAAATCTCGGGGCATGGGATTCTTTTCGATTCGGGACGGTAACACGGAACGGGCGGATATTACACGGTGTAAAATCGCGGAGCTGGTGCCGAGCCGAGAAAGACACGCGGGGAGGATTGCGAGCGGTGGCTCACTCCGCGCGGTTTTTCCCTCTTTTTCGTTCGAGCGGTGGCATTAACGCGCGCGGCCGTCCCCTGACATCGACGTCGGCGTCGGCGTCGGCGTCGGCGTCGGCGTCGGCGTCGCAGGCCGACGGATAAGCCGTAGAAAACTATGGCCGGGAGTGGTGGCTGTGACAGATTACGTCCCACCGTCTGCCCGGCAAAGCCGCAGCAAGGAAAAAAACGCCCAGAGGATGGATCCGTTCCCGAACTGGATTAGCCCCCGGCCGCCGTTGTTGGTACCTACACGGATACACGCGTATTTATTAAATCGAGCACTAATCCCCGAAAACAGAGAGTCTGGCGAGTGTCCTGGGGGAACGGGAGCCGTGTTTTAAAAGAATTTAACCTGTCCCCGTGATTCCTGTCCGAGTCGGCTAACTTAGGATTACCCCGAGGCCCCGCTGCGATTCCGCTCGCTCTATTTATCCTACGTGCTGCTCTCTACCTTCTCCTCCCCCTTTTCCCTGTTTTCAGAAGTGCGTGCTCCGATTCTGCCACTTGCCATTTTAGATCCGTTAAATTATTACCAGACACGGACATTATTTTATGTCGTTTTTTTTTTGGAGAATTTATTTCCTGCTTGGGGGGACCGTCGATCATAATTTGTCTTCGTTGATGTTCAGCTTTTGACAGAAATTGTGTGTGCACTGTCTCCCTTTCCAATTGCCAGTAATCAGTGTTAGCGCATCAACAATATCTTGGAAAGTAAAATATTGGGTTGGCAACTAAGTAATTGCCGATTTCAGTTACACTTAACTCAGTTTTTGGTCGAACAGGATCAGACTTTCTACGAGCGTGGAATTTTCAAGTTGTCGGAGAGATGGCAAAAGGTCATCGAACGAAATGGAAAATACATTACAGATTAAACTTCGTTCCAAGTAAAATGAGATTTTTTATTTCATTGAATGGCAATTACTTAGTTGCCAACCCAATAGATCCGGCTTGGGTGCAAACGAAAACGTTGCTTGGAATATCGTTGTTAGTAATATATTTCAAAATTGTGCTGATCGGACAGTGTGTGAAACTTCGGCAAGTTCATCCAAGTTTCTGTTAAATGAATTGAAAGTTTCATATGTTTCATAAGGTCTATAAAAGAACAAGCGTATCCAGTGGGAGTGTTTTAAAACATACGTTGACAAAAATTGGTGAAGTAAATTATAAATGACACCAAACATACTCACTCCTGGAGTGAGTGCCGGTAAGCAGTTTTAATATTGTATGTGAAAATGTAGTATCGATCGTTGTCGATGTCATGTTTCGGTAGCAAGATATATGTTTACTGTTTCTCGTGTGACGTGATTGACAATAACCAGTGTTACTATTGTACACGAAAATGTAGTATGTGTTGTAGACAGTGTTGTAACAAATGTTGCAAATGTCGTTGTTGGTGTCATGTTTGAGCAGAAAGATTTAATAGCAATTGAATATTGGCATGTTAAATAGTGTTTTCTAGTTTATGCGATTGTTAGTTAGGAATGTATTGATATTGTACGTTCAAATGTAACTGCTAAATGCAGTATAACGGCCAATGCGCGACTACGGTACCTAGTTTATTCGAAATTAGTAGAAGTTCATGAACAATGCATTCTTATTATTATTATATATATATATATATATATATATATATATATATATATTATTATTATTATTATATATATATTATTATTCTTATGCAAAACGCAAAACCGTAGACGTTCGGTTAGAAATGAAATTAGAACTTTGTTTCCTGCTTCGGAAATTAGATCTTGGCCGATGTTTAACCCGTGGAAAGGCAACTCGGGTATCAGACTCGCATAATTCTCACTTTTATCGCAATCCGTTTATAGTTTCATTGAATTGCACAAGATTCTTCCGTTGGCTCCGCGCATCGGAGATCGCAATTAAGGAGATTAGAGACTTAATGGCCGCAGATCGGATCTAATCGCGATCATATTCGCCGGTCGGTGAATCTTATAAATATCTCGAAACAGATTCGTGCGTCCGCATGGTTCTCAGGCACGGTAAGATCGTTTGTCTTCGCGGTGTAACCCGAACCGGCCTGTCGTCACCGTGACACCTTTTTCATCTCTCGGGACCCCGGTCTTCGCATATTTCTTAAAAACCGGCGAGCTGTCGCTGTCATTTGAATTTCGAGGAATTACTCGTTCGACGCGCTAGCCACTGCCGTTTGGTTATTACGACGATTTTCATAATCGCGACGGAGGAGACAAAGTTCGTCCACTATCAGGCATTGCTAACGTTTTGAGAAAAATGTCTGATCTCTATATTATCGATCTGCGCGCGTTACCAAGTCAGCAGTTTTACTTTATCGAATTTAATGAAATAGAAAAACTTAAGAAACATTTGGTCCGGATTAATGTTCTTCGTTTATTAAGGATACCTATACAGACTCGATGTTCCTCTTCGTCCATTTATCGTAATACAGTAAATTCTCCCTAATTGACGCTCAGCTTGGAAACAAAAATGGACAATTATTTTATATATATATATATATAATATATTTATAATATATTTATGCGGGTCGTTTTTATAGTTGTTGTCCCTATTTTAGAATGCCTATTTGGAATGCCCGTTCCAAATTAGGGGCATAGAATATGAAGCAGGAATGCCAAATATTCCATAAAATGGGACAATGAAAAAATTCAAGTACGCAATATGATACAGTACGATCTTGCTTAAAAACGCCCGTATTTGAATAAACACGTTTTTGTTACTAAGCAGTATTTCTGCGACTGAATTTATAAAAAACAATGTTCTAAAATGTGGGTAAAATATTTACATCCCCTGTTATATGCTCTATTTTCGATTGTATCTGTTTATGTTGCCGTTTCAAGCAGGTAGTCACAATTGAGCGATGTTTCATAACAGGTACTTTTACCTTATTGGTATTGGCATCGAGGTTTGGTGGGCCTACTTTTCTTTTCCCAGCGGCAGGACATCCATCCGGAACGTCCGCGGGTAGTTCAGCGGTGTTTGTCGCGAGCCGCTAACGAGCAAGGTGTCCCCCTCCTCTACCTGTCCCGATCCCCCCGCGAAGGGCACTACTCCGGCTTATATAAGTCTTATAAAGAGCAAAGCGGCGGACCACACACATCCGATCCTATCTGGGGAGGCTTCTCGGCGCGCTGCGCCTACCTTTCCTTCTCTTTTCCTCTTTCCCGCGCCACGAGGACGAGCCACGGGTTCCCTGCTCGGTACGGGAGACGCGCGCGGGCCCGTGGGCCCCATGGGCCCCGCTTGAATGCGCGTCCTGCGCTCCTTTCGCACGCCGGCCACTTAGAGATTACGCTCGATACCGTCGCGATACTCGCTCGCAATTTATTTTCACCGGTTAAACCCTCTGCCTCGCTTCCAGACTATATCGCCCCCCCCCCTTTCACGTTTCGACCATGCTTTGATGTTATTATTCGTTCTCATGGTCGTCGATTTCGACCGCGTCCAAAATTCTAATCAATTTTTGGACATTTTAATCGGTTCAGCAGTTGACCGCGCGATTCGATGAAACATCTGCTATCGCGACTTTCTATGGAACAAATCTCATCATCGATTTTTGACTGTGGTTCTAAAATTCTTGAATTATTAGTAAAAGTATATGCGAAGCAGTGATTCGATGGTGTAATAGGCCATTACCATTTCAACGCTAAAACTACTTTCAACTAAAAGTGATACGTATAATATAACCTAAAAACTAATCTAACCTAGCCTAATCCAACTCAACTCAATCTAACATAACCTAACATAACTCAATCCAATCCAACATATTGAGTTACGTTAGGGGTAGTTTAGGGTAGTTTATGTTGTTTTATGTTGGGTTAGGTTGTGCCAAGGTTATGTATTAATTTTAACTAATTAAAATTATTTAAGAAAGCAAAAAGAAGACGATTTCTCTGATCTTTGAGATTCGATGATTCTTTTATGAAGGTGTCTTTATAAATTCAGCAACAGTACTGTTACAACTTGTATAGTATGTTGAAACTTACCCCGTTCTGCGGTCATCAAGATAACAGCAACACCGGAAAAAGACAAAGAAAGTAGGAGTTAAAGCTTCGGTTTATCGAAGGTAGAAACGCGATGAGCTTAAAATATTTGATCGTATATCTGAATCGAGCGGGTATTATGCGGGTCGTAAACTTATTCCCTCCTATAGGGACGGCGCCATGTGGTGCTAAAAAATCCATGGCCGCTCTCTATACGTCTAACCTTCGCATAATGTTTGTGTAAAAAGATATACTGGCCCTGGCAATTGGGAGGAATACACGGAACAGACGTCGCAGCGAATTGATCTGTTCTGTTCTCTGTTTTGGGGAACTTCAGAGAACTCGACTGATCTCTATGCTACTATTTACGTACTTGATCATCTTGGAAAACAAATCTTCATTCGTAACTTCAGTTTCTAAACATTTGTGTAAAATACCGTCGTATGGTTTCCGTATATTAACGCATTGACAGCCGGCGACCTAAGAGACATTTAAAGCCTGTGCGCCGGCAACGTATCGGCCACTTAAACCCCGAACGCCGGTCTTATTCGTTTGTTTCTGATCACTGAATAGTCAAAAAAAATATCAAAACATTATATATTTTCGTAAAATAGTACATTTTATTTGCATATTCTTCGTATACAAATTAACGGTTATTAAAAATTTGAACAAAATCGAAATTTTTAATTTATAATTATAAAAAAAAATACAGTTTCTCATTTCATGGTGGATTATTACATGTATATAACGTAAAACGAAAACAAAAGTTTTAATATTTAAGGCAAGTGTGGTATTTCTCGAAACATTGTCCAAGATGTAAAGGTACTAAGCATTCAGCCCACATAAAGCTACTCTCGCTTCTTTTTTGACCAGCAGAGCAAACTTTACACGGACGTCGTACGTATTGCTTTGCTACTCAAGCAACAGACTCAGAAATCCGCGTTTTCGCGGGGCCGGCTGTCAATGTGTTAATATATTTCTAATGTAGTTTCAGTCCACAAGTTTGTGAAGTTTGAAGACCCATATTTTTGTACAAGAACTTAAATTAAGAAAGGTATAAAGAATGGAATGTTTCGAGCTGCTTACCGTAGTCTCATTGACACTCTTGATGTAGTCCTTGTACGTGCCCGCGATCAGCTTCACGATATTCTCGTCTCCATGCTTTGCTGCCCAGTGCAGAGCCGTCTGTAACAAACAGAATAACATTCGATAGAATAAATCAACCTTTTCTTTAGCAAATAATATTATCAAATACTTTCTTCGACTGTCATCTCAAATCAGAATCGGTGATATGTTTTTGTGACTGCACTTCTCGCAAATTAATGTAATTAAAATTACTTTGATAACAAATTACTTTAAATCATCACTGAAAAGCGTAGAACGAATCTTCTTACTTTCTCCAGTTTCTTACATTATTAAGAGAAAAATGTACAGAGCATAATTAACAGAAGGGTAGTTTAGCTAAAAAAATATTTTATGAACGTTGACTTCTTTACCGACACAGTCTCTTATAAGGCGAACTAAATTAAATTGTTAATGTTTACCTACGATAGGTTCAGTGTTCTGTGTATTTTTCTTCCTTCACCTTTGTATATTTCTTTTTTTTCTATCTTATGCTAGTCCTTTTATCATTGTACCGGTTAACATTTTCGTTCGTTTCCTGTACGTACTTTTATAAATAAATAAATACAATTTATTTCCAACAAAGATAGCAATGTCTGAACGGACAGGGTAAACCACCCGGATGTAATTATGTATTCGTTAGAATGTAACCATAACCATTCAATTCTAATAGATAGTAATATTAGTAATAGTACTATTAGTAGATAGTAGTATTAGTAATAGCACTATTAGTAGATATAGTAATATTAGTAATAGTACTATTAGTAGATAGTAATATTAGTAATAGTAATACGGATAATAATATTTGGTTAATAAACCAAATGGTATCTGTTCGATCGTTATATCGGCAATACAAAAAAGCCATAAATCAAGCACCGAAGAGGTATCTTAAAAAGATGAGGCGAACGTACACAGGTCGAATCGGCTCGATGCGATCAGCTCTTTTATCACCGGTATAAAACGCCCGGAACGACTTTAGAGTAAAAAACGAAAGGGAAGGTGAGGAAAAGAGGCGCGGAGTGCGGGGAAGCGGCGTAAAAATACGCAACGAACGGAAATTTACGATCTTCGTCGGCGTGGCCGGGGTTGGTCGCGAATATTTGGGAAAAATCACGACGGTGGCTCGGTTGTAGACACGACGCGAGCAGCTGTAGCGTATTTTCAGAGAGCCCGGTGAAATATTCGCGAATTAAGCAACGGCACCGGGCTACGTCAACCGGAACGAGCTGGATGAATGGCGACGTCGGACAGCACTCGAGAGGAGGAGCACTTTGAGAGCAGTCGATCACCGGGTGGTGCACCGGACGGGGGTTGCAGAGAGGGGAGGCAGAGTCACCGCGAGAGAAACGGAGAGAGAGGGAGAGGAGAGAGAGAAAGAGAACGGTTCGCGGTGGAACAAGCCAGAAAGACCAAGTCGAGGATCGTTGTCGGAGCTCGAATTACTTGGAGGATCACGCCGCGGTCGAGGAAAAAAAGTCTGCACCGGAACTGGCGCGGACCAGTTGGATTCTTGGCTATGGTTCAGATCGACCGTGACGATACGAGGTTCAAACGACGTCGATCGATCGAACGGAGTCGCAAGAATTCCTCGTGCGAAGAATATTTTGCGTTCGAAAGGACGATGTTCTTTGGCTCGTGAGCTGATCTAGGAACTGTTGTCATTGATTTATGAATGATTTCGAAATTAATGCGGTCACGACTTAGGCGAACTTAGGGGATGATGCGTGGACATTTGAGCCATTTATTTTGAAAGCGGCATAAGTCACTTTTTCAAGAAAATCGAGTTAATGGTAACACTAATTACAATTGAACGGTATCTTTTCATTAAAAAAAAAGTGACTTATGCCACTTTCAAAATAAACGGTTCATTTAAAATCGAGTACAATGTACACTAAATTAAATATCGTAAACGCTTTTAGTAGGTATGACTAGCCTCGAGAACGAATCGATCTTCTAAGGGATGTAGAGTTTAATGCATTCTTGGTTGACAATGTTTCAGTTATGATCGATGAATATCTAACATTTTGAATTCTAGCCACAGACTACATTCGTTAGTCGTTTATAGTAGAATCAATAAGGGATTCATGCATGCCGAAGTACTGTAGATCTAATCTAAAATATTCTTTATCCGTCCCTAGCCTGTAGAGTTTGTGAATTCATAGTAAAAGTGGGTTGGTGAACCACGAAATAGTTACAGTAAATTCTCCCTAATTTACGCTCAGCTTGTGCACAAAAATGGACAATTTGGGAAGAGAAGATACGATTATTCTCAAATTGTCCATTTTTGTGCACAAGCTGAGCGTCAATTAGGAAGGGAGAAAGAGGAAGAAAGAGAGAGAGAGAGAGAGAGAGAGAATTTACTGTATATAAAATAATTTATTAAACATATTTCATTAGAAGAAAAACAAGTTTCTATGCAATACTGGAAATTTGTATTGCGTGTAATGCTCTGGAATCCAGTCATCACAGATCGGAACAGCTATAGCTTTGTGACGTCGATGTTAGAGGAACAAGAGATCGAAATTATTTTTCAAATATCACAAAACGAACAATACATTCTGATTATTTTATAACTGAAAGATCGAACGAGTTAACCGTAGGAAGTTTATGGGGAAGAGACGGATAAATATGTTTTTAATTTTATTCAATTTGCGGGTAATTCTCTGACGCGGCGGGAAACAAAGCGGCGTGAAAAGTAACGGGAGTAAAATATAAAGAGCGTGTTTTTAAAAACCAAAAAACGCCGCGTCCTCGGCGCGTTTAAACGTTGAGTTATATCCGCGGCTTCCAGCTTTGACATCGAGCTCTCTTCAAACGCCCCGGCTATTTCCATATAGCGGGTAATGCCACGGACGGATTATTTCGAGCATATCCGTTATTATTCTTTGCAGGTTACCGCGACGGCTCGTAAATTTAATGGCACCGCTGGACGGCTTTTCGGGAATAATGCGGGACACGCGTACGCTGCCAGTCTCACCGCGCTTAATATCACTCCCCGTTGATACTTTATGCGTGCGCGTTGTTCGCGGTGACACCCGACGAGACTCGCCTCGCTTCTAATAGGTTCCTTTTCCTATAGAGCTTTGAAGGATCAAAACGATGTCCTCGATGATTCATAAATCTCGCTTCAGAATCATTCTCGTTATGGTCGTGTTCCTCTTCGTTCAGTTCCTTGTTCATCCTTCGCTTCTTGATTAGAAAGATGGAAGCTATATTAGGATTATGCTTATAAGGAACAATGTACTGCGTTTGCTAATTTTGGTTGAAAATCTTGAGTCGATGCTCTTTGGTTGCTTCGTTGATCCACAAATCTCATTTCAAATTAATTCTAGTTCTAGTGATCTTCATCATTCGTCTTTCGCCGATTTCAGTTATAGATGTCTCTCACTCCCATTTTTATGATATCCGTAAATGTTATATTATAAAATTATTATTATTATTATTATTATTATTATGTTATTTTTTATTATCCGTGAATATTAGCAACCGGACAAATTGAATGCAGCGGTCAAGGAAAAGCGACCAGAATTGGTCGATCGTAAAAGTGTCATTTTCCAGCAGGACAATGCTAGGCCGTCGCAAACTTTTCGACGAAGGCAGCTACCCGAATCAACAATTTTTAAATTCTGGACGTATATAAAATATCGATAGACATGAAATGAATAGTTGAAAAAACCGTCGCAACTTTATTTATCAGTAAGATGACGGGATCCGGGTCTATTTGGACCCAGAGTTCGAAGCTTGTTATTCGAATACGAAGTTTCTGATAACCAATATCATATTTTTACATTATTTCATTAAGGTTGATAGAAACGGTAACGTGACTGGAAGAAGTGCCATAAAAAATATATTTACAAAAATTAACAAACGAAATTATATACGATCCTGAATATGTATTCTCAGGTATGCCGTTCATACATACACATTACACAATTACAGTTTCGAAGTTCTCCATCGTAAGACACGGAGTAGATTTCGGTGCGACCAAAAAATGGTTTGGTCACAGCATTCTTGAAAACTGGAAAAAGCAGAGGAAAGAACCGGTGCGAAATGTTGCCAGACACATGCGTCAAACGGAAAGAGAAAAATCTCCGGAACAGCGTAACAGCCGTGAAGGACGCGGATTATTCCGCGAGGTCCAGAGCGCGTAGGGTGGCTGGCCCGCTAAGGGAGAAATATACGGTCCGCGTCGGGGATATAAGCAAACGTCCGCGGACATGCATTTTAATTCCGCCAAGTCCGCGTTCCGGGGGAGTAGATTAAAAATAGTGTCCAGGTCTCCAGATTCGCGCGGACGTCATAGGGAAGCCGGAACGCGTCCAGGTGATCCGCACCCGGTCTGCGCTGCTCCGCGCTGCTCCGCGCTGCTCCGCTCCGTTCCGCGCCGGACCGTCTGCACGCCGCGCAGAGACAACTTGCAGGCCACCTCATTAGCGGCGGAAAAACTCATCCTAACGAGGCTACGTACCTAATGACGAGAACCACGCGCGCGCTCTTTCGTGTATGCCTATTTACCGGCGGCCCTGCCGTGCGGCTGCTACGTGGCCACCGTGGGCTGGATGGCAGACCAGACCGTCCTCGTGTCTGTACACTGCCGTTCATAAGTCACCGGACACTTTGCCGCTTCGGAACTTCGTCATTTTCTACCGAGACTCGCGCTACGATGCCTCCTCTTCCTTGCTGTTCCAAACATGGACCGTGGAACGGTTTGAAAAATGTCAGCCCAAGACGAATTTTATCCGAAATTATACAGGGTGTCGAATGAAGATGTCTCGTAGTCCGGAAATCGAGGGTTCCTGGGGTCGTCCGAAGGAACTTTTTCCTTAGCGTAAATGCAATCCGCGGCTTTGTTTACGAGTTATCAACGAAAACCAGCGACCAATGAGAGAGGTGAGATCAGCTGACGCGAGACGAGCCAATGAGCGGAACTGGGCTGCCTCGCGCCACTCGAGCTCGTTTCTTATTGGTCGGTGCTTTTCGTCAATAACTCGTGAACAAAGCTGCGGATTGCATTTTCGTTAAGGAAAGAGTTACTTCGAATGACCTCAGGAACCCTCCATCTTGCGGATTGCGAGACATTTTTGTAACAATCTGTGGAAAAATGAGATAGAGAGAACGAGGCGTGTTTCTAAACTCGATTTATCTAAATCTTCCGATCTCTAGCTAAACCCAATTTTATAGGTTTAATGTGTATTTATAAGTCGAAAAACTTGTTCTTACGTAGCAGTTTGAATATGTTTCTCTGTCTTCTACTTTCGCATCATAAGCATAGGAATTAAAATTGGAACGAAATTTCTTTACAGCGTCAGAAGATCGCGTTTATTCCAGAGAACGTTTTGGTACGTGTTGGTTGAATAATTTTCGGAAATGAATTTTAGGAGATTGATAATACCACGGACGTAGAATGTTCGCTGTGCAGTTGTTACATTATGAGTTTGGCTGTTTCATACGTCAGCATACTTCTTCGGTAGACGAAATACAGATTTTTGAGGATTTATCTTGAATTATCCTAAAAGCATTTTTCTGTAAATGTAATTTATCACGATCATCCAATGATGCCGATAGAAAACCGGATTCACCGTGCCGTTCCATATTTCTCATTTTAAAATCGTTGCAATTATAAAGGTACGATTGAATAAACTTCTTATTCAAAAAGAACATATGATAATAAAAATTAATATAAGCTTAATAATATAATAGTAATTAAAATAGCTTAAAATAATAATTAATATAGCTTAATTGAAAAAGGTACATCCCGAAGAACCCGAGGCAGTGATCGTTAAACAATGTTTAAGAAATTGGAAATTGTCTTGTAAGTTATTCTGTAAACCGTTTGGAAAAGGATCTGTCCGTCGCGGAGATTGTTTAACAAGCGTGCAAGTTTTGCAAAAGCGGCGACCGACTTATGAACGGGAGTGTACGTGTGGCCACGTGTGGGGTGCACCTTGTGCGCCCACTGGCCCTATACGTACTGGCTCTACGGCAAATTAACGAGCGACGCGCAGGGAGGATATACGACCTCCTGGTTGATATTAGAGGCACGTGGCGCCAATGGCGCTGCTGCGCCAGGATGCACTTGCCAAAGGATTCCGGGACCGAAACTCGTCGGATCGTTCCTGGACGACAAATATTGACGCTGACGCGCGTGAACCGCCTTCGTCTTTCAGCGGAACACGTTTACACTGGAAACAGCAAGTTTTCGAGGTAACTTCGCGACCGGTTGCGGGAGTTCTCGGATCCTCTCCCATTCTCCTATCAATCGAAATATTCTCCTCTGCGAAGCAGATAGTTGCTCGTAATAACGATTCAGCTTGACTCCGTGTACAATCGAATGTTAATTGTAGCACAATTTAATTTACATGATATGCGTCGAAATTTTGCGATCAGTGATCTATTTCTGTAAGAGATCAACAGACGACTCGAACGGTTATGTAACAAATTAGTATCATGTATCATATATCATATATATATTATTTTATTTATTAGTATATTAGTATATTAGTTAGTATTATTATATATATTAGTATATTAGTATATTATATATAACATACTAATATACTAATACATATACTAATACATATACTAATTATAGTATATATAGTATATAATATATAGTATATTATATAATATATATAATATAGTACATATATATACTAATATGCTATATATATATAATAGAATATTAGTATCATATATCATATAACATATAACATATATATAACATATCGTATAATTAGAACACATTGCGTAACAAATTAGTGGCCACGTGGCTCGATATATTCGGTATAATGCATCTTTAACTACAAACGATCGTAGATAAAACGCAGGACGCGCGTGAGACGATATCGTGTCAAAGAATCAGTAGATTGGTCGCGATTGTGGTCAGACAGCTATTAGCAGAGGAAGTAAAATCGATGTCTCTGTTCTAAAGTAATTGCGTACATAAACAAAATATGCGTACGTGTTCGATCGAAATCAGACAGTTGATTTGTTGCTTTGTCACACGAACTAGAAGCTGAGAATACTTGTTCACACAATGGAGTGCTCGCGTGATTCTTACCGATTCTAGCACGGTTATAGCTGTTCGTAGAGCGGCGTGATTTGAATGTGTACCCTGCTCTCTGAAGCCGATCGAATACTTTTAAAACAATAACGAACATCTATGCCAACCGAATAGCATTTGGACATCTGCAAAATTTTTATTACCGCATTTTTTATAACAGCAGTCTTTTCACGTGTCCTCGCAATGAATATTAACACGTCGAATGCCACGCCGGTTTTACAGAAATTGTCCGTGGCGCCACGATGAATTTTCTTTTATGCGATACATATAATGATGAAATATTAGCTGCGATAGATAAGTTACAGTGTATAACCATGTTTGACATGTTAATTGCGACAGGGGTCACTGTTCGAATCGACGATGGTAATAATACAAAATTTTAGATATTGACATTTCTTTTAAATTATATATATTTCTATCATGGCGTTACCGCCAAGTTAAGTACCGGTCACCGGTGACCCCCGTGGCATTCAACGTGTTAAAAACGAGTTGTTAGACTAACAATACTCTCTTATAAGGACCGACTGATCTAACTGTAGTGTAAATTCTCCCTAATTGTCGTTCAGCTTGGAAACAAAAATGAACGATTTGGGAAGAGGAGGCTCGTTTTTCTAGTTACCGATTACCGACAACTATAAAAACGAGCCGCAAGGCTGGAACAATCGTACCTCCTCTTCCAAAATCGTTCATTTTTCGTTCGAAGCTCGGCGTCGATTAGAGAGAATTTACTCTAAATTCAAAACCTGTAAATGTCCGGCATTTTCGATGCTATTGAGAATGGGTACTTTGTATGCTTTACGGCCTTGTCCGTTTTTCAGGTAAGACGGCCCTTGCGGCCCATCTGCAGGGAACGCGAGCGCTAAACGCGCGATTCGGCTCGAGTCGAGCAAATTTTGACTCGAAAGCGGATTGGTTATTTATGATAATTATTTGCAAGCAAAAATAATCAACAAAAGCAAATCTTCTAGAACCAAGAACCAAAAAACCAGGAGACCCAAAATGCACGCACGGCATCGCCCCGTCACGAAACCGCGATGAAAGCCACGGGATAACCTCGTCGAATGACGTGACAACACGTGTCGCAAGCCAGCATCGTCGAAACAGGCAAGGGCAGCGGAAGCCAGGCGGAAGACACGGGTTCGCGGAAGAGGGCGCAATGAATCCCTTTTACCTCGTATAAAGGAGCGCGGGTCACTAATCAAGATTAGGATCTCCTAGGCGACGGGCGAGTCTAGCTGGATGATCCAGTGGCCGGGGGTGGGTTGGAGGAGAGCTTTCCGGGCAGAGAATGGAGGCGGAACGAGGTACCAGGGGGTGGAACACGGTCCGCCTAATACGGTCCAGCGCGGAAGATGCAAGAATCCGGGGGAATTACACGAGCGGGTACAAAATGAATTTTTACGGTAGCCCCGCGAGGCCATCAGCGTTTCTAACGCGCGGCCCGGCCAGAGACCGAGCCCCGCCGGGGACCCGTCTACTTGCCGCGATGCTAACGAAGTTTTATGAAGCGCGATAGCGCCATACCTACGCCGTCCCGTGGACTTTGGCGCTCCTTAATTTGTGAACGCTGCGCGCGCTGTGTCGGCCGACGCGGTGCCGCAAAAGAATGGTATGTCGGCCGACAACGTGATATATCTTCGGTCCTGTGCCCTGGACCTTCGCCGAGCACCGCGGACCGCAACCGTGGGTATACGGTAGCCTACGTCTTCGCACTCTTTAGCGGATCCACCGCTCGCTATACTGGGTGCTCCGAGTGCACTTAACCGATAAACACGATTAATCCATTTGCATCCGCGAGCGTAATAATCCGCGCGCCGTGATCGTCGACTATCATCGATTACGGAATAGTACGCACGGTGTATACTTGTTTACGACCTTGTTGCGATACAGGCAGAGTCCGCGGTGCCTGCGTGGTAACAGCTGACTAATCTAATAACTAATCTTAAAAATAGTTAATTAATTGGTGATGGTTGAGATCAAATTAATCGAATTAATTCGATGTCTAAAGGGCTAAGAGAAATGCAGTCTCTTCGACGGAGTTGGTAAATTGACGCAAACTTAGCCTTGGGGTGCATGCTAATGTTCGGCGGAATCGGACACCTAGCATCGGAAGATCTGGTCGATATGTAGGCGTCGTACGGTTGCACTTTCGTAAGCTTTATGGAAACTGCTCGAAACGAACTGCTCATCGACCGTTTGAATCGCTTCGGCATAGTTATACCGATTAAACAGCTGTACATCGCGTGCGCGACATGTAGACAGATATTTTTCTATATACTCCTCTATCTCTTCGTACTTCCACCACTCGTAACACGACGACCAACGTTGCATCAACTGGTAAACGTATAAGCATTTTTTTATGGTCACGACTTCGAACAGTCAACATGTTGTTATGTTTCGGTGAAACTGTTTTTCATAGCTCCGCCATATTAATTTAGCAACGAGCATTGGACATCCACGAGTGAGGGATAAAACATATCGAACATCCTGATCGTCAGTTATGCCATAACAGAAATTCGAGTACAAGAATATCGGTGGATTTGCCAGTAATGATTCGACGGTAGAACCTTCGGATAAAATATCCAAATTAATCATGGGATCACATTGAACGATAAAACGTTCACTTAGACACTGTTAAATTACATACTTTACTGACTCTTACAATAAATACTGTTGTATATAGATCGTCTTTCATAAACGAGTATCTAATTAAACCTTCGCAATACCAATTAGAGCGAGGACATCGGAGATAACCTGTGAATACGTTGACTACCGCATCGACTAAACATGTTGGCTGTCACCTAAACATGGCCGATGGAAAGATTTGACCCTTTTAGTGGTAGTCGTAAATGTTGTGTATACTTGCAAGCAAAAAAGAAAACGAAGCCAAGTTGACGTAATTTGATAAGCTCGGAGCAAGAATGTATAACATAGCTGTGAAGAGTACTAATTACAAAATTCTCGTAAACACACACAGGTACACTAAGAAATGAAATTCTTATTTTTTAACCTTTTAGGCACGACGCGCCACTATAGTGGCTTTCGCGGATGTCATCTCTCTGGACGACGTGCCACTAGTAGCTCACTCGCTTATCATTTGAACCAAATAATCGTTTTCATATGCATTGTATCACACTTCTTTTGTCTTCGCATCGATTTACAACAGTCTACAAGGTGTCACAAAAATGTCTCGCAATCCGGAAATGGCGGGATCCTCGGATCATTCGAAGCAACTTCTTCCTTTACAAAAATGTTCTCCGAGGCACCGTTAACGAGTTATCAACGAAAAACAGTGACCAATAAGAATCGAGTACGGCTGACGCGAGGCGGCCCAGCCAACCAGCGCGCGAAGCCCAGTTCCGCTCATTGCCTCGATCGCCTCGCGCCAGCCGAGCTCGCCTCTCATTGTTCACTGTTTTTCGTTGATAACTCGTTAACGGTGCCTCGGAGAAAATTTTTGTAAAGGAAAAAGTTGCTTCGAATGGCCCGAGGAACCCGTCACTTTCGGATTGCGAGACATTTTTGGGACACCCTGTATATACAGACAGAATATACAGAGAAATAGCCTCGCGCAGAATTCAGCCGTACCTAAAATGTTAAAAATATTAAGAAAATAAACTTTTCTCAAATACAGCCATCAACGACATAACATTTTTTGGTACCATAAGGGTGAAAATGCATCTGGTTAGTATACATATAGAAGATGCAAGAGGATCGACAGATTACCCAGTATCGATATAAACGAACTGCTTCGAGTGTATACAATTTTTAAGTTCGTCGAACCGGCGATCAAGGGATCTAAGAATCAACATCAGAAAACGGGACACTCCGGTATAATTAATCACTTGCCCAAAAAATTTCCAGTCGACAGGCCCGCTACAAAAATGGAACAAAAGTTCGGCACCCCCCGGGTTAAGGGTGGGGCGAAGTTAAGTTATTCAAATCGTGCGTTGCCGATGAAAGCAGCTCGCGCCCGCTCGGATCCGCGCTCGTGGAAAGCTCGCGGCGGAAGGTCGCGTTCCGCCGTAGCCCGGGGTCGGCAGCTCGCTTAACAAGGATCCAATTACGCGGGTTTCGAATCGCCCGCGGGCGGGAACGCGCTTCTTTCCCCCGGAGAAGAGCCGAGGAGAGGATATCCCCCGTGCACGGTTCGGTCCGGGGCGGATCGGCCCGCGTCTTCGGATATTCCCGCGGCCGAATAATCCTCCCCGGCTTCCGAGTGGCATCTTAATATGGAAGTTGTCGGATTCCCGGCTCGATGCCGCGATAGCGCTCCTTAATCAGCCTCGGCGGAATTGACGAGGCTCGGGAGAGGACTCTCGCTAGCGCTCGGAGACGGAGAAGCCGAGGAAAGAAGGGATGAGAATGGCGGGGAAGGAGGATGAGACGGAGGGTGGTTAGGGAAAAAGTATTTGGGCCGAGTGCCGCGGATTTTAAGGGGAATCGCATACCAGCCGGGCCAAGGAGACAGGGTCCCACGGGAGCCGAAGGGTGGAAAGGGCGAACCAGGCCGGACCACGAGAGACGGCCACTAAATATTGTGTTCGCGCAGAGAATACAGCTCTTGGGACACGTGTAAGCGGGACCGCGGGATTCCGTATGAGCAGATCGGCCCGCCGATTATACGCTAATTCAACGCAAATTCCTTCCCGGAGATATCTGTATCGCTCGCATACATCAGAGCCCGCGGTAGCTGGATGCAGTTGCTGCCGGTTGCTGCTCCTGCTCCTCGCTGCTCCTCGTTGCCGCTAGCTCGGCTGCTGTTCCGCTGTTCTCCTGCTCTGCTGCTGCTGCTGCCTGCTGCTGCTGCTGCTGCTTCTGGCTTCGGCCTGCGCCGCCTCGCCGTGCCTCCGGCTCTGGCTTAATCAGTACCCACAAGGAGACAACTATATACCCAACGGCTACATAGTTTCGCACACATATGGCATCCACACGTCGACCCCGGGCCGGATACCGGGACCCGTGAAATCGGCAACTCCTTTTTGCACCGACTTTCGGGACCACAAAGATGCCCGGCCGCGCGCGAAACCGATGCCACGTACTAATTAATCCGCCAGGAGATTCGATTATGATATCGGGCACCGGATGCGCGCCGGCGACCGCTCCTCTCTGTCAAGTCTACTCTGCGATCGGAGCGTCCGGATTCGTGGTTTGTTTGGGGAAATTTGGAGCGGTTAAGAAGAGCTTAGGTGCTGCCTGACTTCGTTTGGGTTTTTCGTAGTCGGATCGATATGTGCGAGGGAATGTTTGTTTTGTTTAGAGAGACTGTTCGACGAGGTTAAAACGTTTCTCGACGATGCTGCAATTTTAATTCCTCCTTTTAGAGGGACACTTTGGTTTTATTCGGTAAATTATTTCGTTCGGTCGTTGATAACGCCTGGACTTCTCTGGGCGCCTGTGAACGACCGACAAATTTGATAAAAAATTATTATTATCATTATTGTGATTATTAACCGACGTTCCAGTGTTCCGACCATTTCTGTCGAAGGTTGTCCCTGCGACGGACATAATATTTTAAATTATGGTATTACATTGTTGTACGATGAGCTGCGCCGCATCTGGCGAGAGAGTGCGACGACTGTCTACTGTCTGCGTTGCCTTTTTCTTTGAGGCTCCTACGGCCAAAAATTTTGTCCTTTGGTTAGTTGCCTGCGGACGAGCGAGGTGTGTAGTTGTGCCTACCGAACCATTACTCGTAATATCAGTCAGTTTTATGTGTGTTTTCCTTTTCTTTGTTTTCAATAAAAATTAACTCTGTTACGATTATTTACGTTGCCTGTAAAAATTCAATAATTTCAATCCGAAGCTCGTCGTTCTAAGCATAGGTTGCGGTTGAATCATGATACGCAGCATGCACTGTGTGGATAAAAATCTGCCGTAGTCAACGGGTTAACCCCTTGACATACCATTTTCTTCGCAGTTACCGCGATTAGAAATTGTTCGATTGCAATAATTTCTTCGAAGGGAAAGAAGATTGATGCTTATTGCGAGCCTTTTACTCGAATGCTTAAATATCGATGACAATTGATTAGAATTTTATTCCAATTTTAAAGCACACAGAATAACATCTATACTCGATAAGTTATTACTAGAAATTTTCATGACGAGTCGGACTCGTCAAAGTACGACAAGAGGTTGAGCGACAATGAGTTTATTCGTAGGATAAAAATCCTAATATTATATATATATGTATAATATTATATAATATTATATAATATTCAATTGTCCAGCGTCGAAAAAAGCAATGAAACATCCTAGAACTGTTTCTGCCAGCAACAAAACACGCCAACTACATTCATCTTTCAATCCTGAGATAACGTAAGAACTCCCACGTGCTTGAATAATTACGGTTATTGCTGTATGGAAATATAGCGTGGAATCCAGTGGGAGCTAGGCAAGAGGAAGGTGGTCAAGCGTACAGTCGTCAAAAGCGTCGACAATGCCGGAGTCGGATACAAAAAGACAATATATCTCCCGGCCCGTGGTTAAAACACCGACCGACAATGCTCGAATGCACCGTTACACGTTCAAAGAATAACCCCTTTAATTCTCCGAGACACCAAGGAATGTCCGCAGCCCGGCGGAGTCTCTCGTTCTAGCAGGATTAATCGCGATCCACCGAACAAACCCATAAAGAGGAGAATCGTCGATAGGCCACGACCTCGTGCAACATAGTACGCGGAACAAAGGCTCGCACAAATCACTCGATACCACGCGGACGTTAAAGGTTCTCACGCATGACGAAGGCAAGGCTTGGGAGGAGCAGGTAGATACAGGGTGTTCGATTAGGCGCAGATTGTTTCACCGTTCTCAGCATCGTTGTCAGCACATTACGCGATCGAGGATTTTTCAATCTAATGGTACAACTAAATCGTACATGACATAGGTGATTTTATTATTAGGATATTCAATGACGCGACGCTGCAAAACTTGTTACAATGTTTATAAACACGATTCGGCGTCATGGAGAAATTCTTCCTGCACGCGAGCAATCTGATCTACTTCGGGTATTATATTCGGATTGTTAACCCTTCGTACCCCACTTTTAGTTCCAAATCCGAAATAATTTTTGTGGCCACAGTGTTTTCATGTTATATGTGACTACAAGGCAGCATACTTAAGTATGATACACGCCGATTTTTATGAAACTGTGGGATAAGATTGATAGTTTAGAAAAATATTCGAGACATATTTTTTTTATCGGTCTCCATTCGCAAATTGTGTGGGTCGAATATCTCAGAAACTATTAGAGTTAGAAAAATGTTTTAAATTGCACAGTTGTGTACGTTTTAATAAGAAGTTCTATATTTCACGATGATCTTCTACTCGTTGAATTACTCGCATTTAAGGTCTTCGTATTGCAGAAAATGCCAAGCTCTTTAAACAATGATGAGAACTTTACGATACTAAAATAAAAATTTCATTTCAGAATATTAAATAACATTTTCTGATTCATTGCTGTACATAATCTTTAGTTAAAATATGCTATCATTTTGCTTCACTATATTTTTTTAAAAACCCTTTTTACGAAATGTATAAAAACAAAATCTTGATTGTAACATTGAACAAGTAAAAATTACGTTAACTTTAAAGTGAACCACCATTTTGTCCCGGAACGTATATCGAAAAGTATTCAAAAGTGTTTTATCTAATAGCCCAATTTCCAATATGAGCGATAAAAAGAAAATATCTATCGTTATCCCGTCGCATCCATGTCTGAACAATTATAGCCGATCAAAAGAGCGTCCGCTGAATATCTCTGAATCTTAAAAAGGGGAAGCAATCGAGAGTATCTCTCCGATACCGCATGTTTGATCGAATCGCGGTTATCTGTAATCGAGCAGCCGGCCCTCTGCCATCGGCGGATCGATGAAAATATAAATCCCGGCAATGAAAAAGCAGCCTGGAAAAAAAGGAACAGCGAAAGTCGCCTAGCAGAACGATAACGGGCAACTGTCGTACGTTTCCTCGGCTGGTTCGCGAAGAAAAACAGCCGCGAACACAGGAGGGGAGAAATATACAATCGACACGCGGCCGATAATTCCTGACGGCGCTATGGGGGCGGGGGCGCGGAGGCGGAGGCGGCGCGGATCGAACGAAAACGTAAGCCGCGTAATCCTCCGTGAAATACCGGGCCGGATCCCCGAGAACTTTGCCGTACGGCCGAGGACATCGGGGACATCGATTATTCGCGGGGAACCGCTCGCGTTAATCGTTTAAACTCCACTCGAGGAGGACACGGAGGCCGCACCGCACGCCCGCCGGAATTTACCGAGACTCGTCCAAAAAATCGACTTTCTCGCGCACGCAACATCTCGCATGAATGTACAGCTTCGATTACACCAGGGGTGTCAAACTCGCGGCCCGAGATGAACATTTTTGATGTCAAGTATCAGGACGTAAACAATAATTTAACTTTATATATGTATTATATTATTATACTATATTATTATTTATATTTATACTATATTATTGTACTATTATTTTATTATATATATATATATATATATATATATTGAATTATATTAACTTTATATAACTATATATAACTTATATACTACTAAGTACTAAGTACTAAGTACATTGTAATAAACATATATAAATTTAAATTACTGTTTACGTCCTGATATTTGACATCAAAAATGTTCATCTCGGGCCGCGAGTTTGACACTCCTGGATTACACCCTACATTATCAACGATTTTTACCCGATAAATCGCGTAATGATTTCGCGTAGCGATTCGTGGAAGCATTCAGCCCTTTACGATTAACAAGAAGAGATGCTCATGCGTAACTCCGACTTTTTGATCAGCTTTTGCACAATGGTAGAGCTTCAAATACTGAAGCCAATGGTACCACCTTTCGCGACGGCAGATGGTTATTAATTTTTAACCATCAATTTGTCCAGTTGCTAACATTCACGGATAATAAAAAATAACATAATAATAATAATAATAATAATAATTTTATAGTATAACATTTACGGATATCATAAAAATGGGAGTGAGAGACATCTATAACTGAAATCGGCAATTACTTAGTTGCCAACCCAATAGATAGATAGTTCAATTTTGGAATTACTTTGTCCTAAATAAACGTGTCCTATTCGTGACAATGCTCCCCTACCGTTTGGATAAAAGAGGGCCTAGGGATCGGAAAAGGGCAAGGAGCACCGGATTTTCTTAGACAGAAACGGAAAGCACGACTCGCCCTAACAAGAGTCGTAAGAGTTAATGTGACGCCGCTGCCTCGGCGGGGAATAATGGGACGCGATATCTCGGCTATAGATCACCGGAGGAATTAAAGACTCCGACGCGGCCGCCGGATAAAAATCTCCGGCGGCAGTCGCAGCTCGTTTGAGCGGATGCCTCAAGTGATTCCAGTTACACCTCGTTTTGCACGATCCGGATACGTAGAGCGTCTCTTATTATTTCCTCGATCTAGGAAGCGGTGTTTCAGTCGCGTCGGATTGAAATTGCAGGCTCGATGGGGCCGGATAACATTGTGATCGCGATGCGAAAGAGAACGCTGGGTGTCAGAGGATCGGAGTGGCCATACCCGGAGCCATACGTTTGCCTGAACAATCGACCGACCAATTTCCAGCAATCAGTGCGTATCCCATCGTTCTTTCGTCCAGCCGAGCCGAGAGCCTGCGCAAATCCACCGACCACGTCCGGGAAATAAAGAAACCCGTGGATCAAACTCTAAATGAAATCCTACAACGCTCCTTCCTTCTCTTCTTCGATCAACAATTTACGTACCGGAAGCCTGTTAATAGAATTTTCAATTATTGATTCAACAGGAAGTTTAAAATTCTTTCGTATATGAAAATTCCAAACGGAACAATCAGATTATATTATTACAGACGACTCGTTGGTACACGACGGAAATTACTGTTCCCATCGAATAATTAATTACAAAGTTTTCAAATGTAATGCGCCGATTTCAAAAAATTCTAAAATCATCGCTGGTAGATAATCTGCCAAAATTTGATTCCGTTAAGATCGACTGGAAATAGATGTGCACAAGTATTTATGGCATTAATTTTCTCACCCTTTGAATCGATTCAACGTACTTTCATCGATCAGTTTCATTCTTTCATTTAATCCGTTCTAACTCTTTAAATGCTTAGCATCGCTGACTTTGGAAACTCTGGAAAAAAATGACCGCG
The DNA here is from genome assembly GCF_051020955.1 of Megalopta genalis. Classification (NCBI taxonomy): domain Eukaryota; kingdom Metazoa; phylum Arthropoda; class Insecta; order Hymenoptera; family Halictidae; genus Megalopta; species Megalopta genalis. Next base: position 23,591,980 of record NC_135013.1, on the reverse strand, counting down.
GAAAGAAACTACTTTTTGCATCGTATTCGTCTCTTGACACCAGTCAAATTTTGTATAAAATGTTTTCTGTAACATCGCTATTATTGAACGAGATATTTAGATGACCTGATTTAGACAGAACACCTTGTACAATTTGGACTGCGAACATAATGAAGTATAAGTATTATAATCAGAATGCCGTCCATATAATATGAATAGAAAAATGTAAAAAAAAATACCATAAACCGTAGATATTTCTTCTACTATATTTTCTCATTTTCGTTACCTCTGAAAGAGTTAAACAGATAAACTGGTAAAAGGGACACACTTTGTGGTATCTACCGACAACGAACGAGTCGATCTTATTCCGTAAAGAATGCGAATGATGAACAAATGTGGTCCAAAGTGATTTCGATCATTAAACTAGACAAAAAGCATATTTTACAAAATGTCAACTCCTCGACAGAGGAACAGAGAATAAAGCACGATGTTCTCTATTCGCATCGACCTGAAAATTCCAAGAAAAATCTAGCCAATTACAGCCGCCAAGGTGCAGGTTAGAGCATTCGTCCAAATTCCTCTCGCCGCGAATAAAGCAGCTTCGATTCGAAAGTTTCGCGTGGTCGCGGTTAAATATTTGAGCGGACGAGGCTAAATAGAAATTTCCAGGGAGCAGGCCCACCGACGCGAACGCCGAAGCAAATGAAGAGACATACGGAGTCAGGGATAGGTCGACGTCGAAGCGTCAATCGAGGAAACCGGTGTTCAAGCAATCAGGATAAACCACAGGTTCCGGGATCCGTGTTCCGCGAACAATCTCAGGAAACGGAACGGTGACACGAGAGGCCGGTTGCGGGCCCACGTATCATTAGTCCCGCCCGTGGCAGTTTAAACACGGATCCCTTGTCACTGGGTATTACGTTAATATTAGGCATCGCGTTAACATTAGTTAAGAATGGGCGGCCTGAACACACATCGGCGTTGCAGCACGGTTCGATGCGATAGGATCGGGACCGGCATTAGTCCCGAACAGTGTTAAGTGCTACCTTCGGGCTCTTGGCAGCTGGCAGCAATTTCGAAACGCGGATCCGCCGTCGCGCCGCGGCGCCGCGGCAATTGGCACTCGGCTATCGGGCCAGGAAAGTGAATTTCTCGCATCCTACGCGATGGATCTGCATAGGATTGCGGCCGGGGTCGTGTTTACCTGGCGTGCAGCTGGAATTACGAGCGGGAAGTAGGGGCTAACAAGAAGAGGCCGAATAAATCATAAAGCACGGCTCTTCCGCGCTATGCTAATGACACCTCCTGCATCCTGTGTGCATCCGCGGCCCGCGAAACTTTCCGAGTGGCACGCCGCGGCGGCGTTCCTTCTCTCGCTCCTTCTCTCCCCTGGATCCCGCCTTTTCGCTTTTTCGCCATTTCTTTTTTCTTCTTCGTTCCTTTCTTTCTTTCTGCGGCAACACACCACCTTGACGCAATTGCAGGAAATAAAACACTCCTCCTCGACATTTCCCCGCGTTCACCGGACAACAGCCCGGGGATCCAACGGCCGTGCTCGGCCGTGTAACGAGGCCGTCGCGCAAGAAAGAAATATCGCGGCGCGTCGGTTTTGTTCGAAAGGGAAATATGGCGCCAATTAAACACCTCGCGACCGCGGACCAGGTCCCCGCGACGATCCACGTGTTAAGGAGCCAGTGTACGTATAAATTCGTGCGCGAAGTCTTTCTCATTCGCAAGTGATTTGCCGGCGTATGTCGCCAGGGGGCCCCCTATAGAAATTGAAATGTTCTGTTGAAAAATCGCTTTTTCGAGCTGGGAATTTTTCCGTACGTTCTTCGAAGCACTATTTAAGACAGCTACATTTTTACATACCTTTGTTTAACCGTTTGGATATGCAAAACTATTAATGCTAGAACTACAGAGCCTTAATGTATGGTGTTCTATAAAAATAACAAGATTAAATTTACTTAAACTCCGCATCATTTCTATTATAATATACGCTTGAATGTAGAAGATTATCTGAAGAATTTGTAACAGAAATATTTTTAAAATTGTCAGGAAGCGTAAATGAAAAAATCAGAAACCAGTCATTTGACCTTACATCCTATCATTCTCAATTCTTTTCTTTCCTTTTATTTCTTCTAAACTTTCATATTTCCTTATATCTACCCTTATATTTGCTACTGCTATTATTTTTGTTTTGTATTTTATTTTATTATATTTATATCAATGTCTTTCTTACTTCTTACCCACTTAGTATCATTATTCTTGTTTCTTCTATATTATTTTAACTCTTTTACAATTACACTCGCGCGATTGTTTTTATGCCGCTTGTGGTACGAAGGATCGTCCCTTATATGTATACAAGTAAATTATTATTATTATTATTATTGTAAATTGATTTCTGTCTAGAGGTTGATACGTAGTTCTAAGCTACATAAACCATTTCAAGTCCATGTAAACAATTCGGGCTGTAAAGAGTTAAACGACTGCTGCAATTTTCACAAGAAACAACACACAAAATTCCGCAGTTTGGATCACTGTAGCTTACACCAAACTGTGGTGTCAAACTCGCGGCCCGAGATGAACATTTTTGATGTCAAGTATCAGGACGTAAACAATAATTTAACTTTATATATGCTCATTACAATGTACCAGTCAGAATAAAAATATTTGTTTCTATGAACATTGATTTTTTTTGCGACCCACCTAAAGTTAAGCATTGTTTATTTATTATTATGGCCCAAGTTAGCTTTCGAGTTTGACACCCCTGGCCACCACCCTGTGCCTCGCTGCACAAATTGATCTAGCCGCGATCGGTTGTATCCGCAACCGTCGTAGATCCTCAAAGCCCGTCGAAGGTGCGACGCGCTCGATCGAACCGCGGAGGCTCGAATTCACGAGTAATAGCTCCCATCAAAGTCGCAGACGATATGCGAGGGACATAGACGGGCCCGGTAAGATGGTGGCTGATCAACAGGCGAGGACACGCGCCATCGAGCACGCGCCGATAGATCTGACATCTCGACCGCCGACGCGGTACACGTGACCGGAGGCTCGTTACCCGGCATCCTCGTTCCTTTCCTCCTCGATCCTGCCGCTTCCTTTTGCTCCCTCCTGCTTCCTCCACGTACCCGTCGGAAGACACGCGCCCGACGTCTCCCTCGATTTCCCGGAATCGACGTTCGAGAGATCGAATCGCCGGCGGGATCGAGGCGACCCACCGCGAGCCCAGCCACGGGTTCGCAGAGGATCGGTCGCCGAACCGGCTTCTTCTTACCCCGGCCCGAATCTCGATCCTTCGAGATGAACGCCCGAGTTAAGGAGCCCTCTTCTACCTCCCCGCCTCCTCCCTGTACCGTCTCTCCTCGCTCCCTCGGCCACCCTCTTACCGGCCCATCGCCGGCCGAATCTGTTAACCCCGACGATTCCTCGGGAAACAAAGACATCTGGCCAACGATTATTCGCGGACGAGCCTGTTAAGGCCTGTTCGATCTCCGAGGACGATACTAGGAGACAATTTGTGGACCCGGACCCTCGCGATCATCTTCGCCGATGCTCCCTGGGCCGGACCGGAGCGGAGATTTCTATGAAATTTTTCTTAATTTCAGCCATCAAGGGAGGACTTTAGAAATTCGACGAAAGTACAGTAAATTTTCTCCGATTGTTCTTCAGCTTGTCAACAAAAATGGACAATTTGGGAAGAGAAGATCGATTGTCAACAACTACAAAAACGAGCCGCAAGGCTCGAATAATCGTACCTCCACGTTCCAAATTGTCCATTTTTATTCCCAAGCTGAGCGTCAATTACAGAGAATTTACTGCAATTGCATGTTTGAGAATTTTTCTTTAAGGGGAGGCTCCGGTCTACAAAATTCTTGAAATTATCAAAGTTATAGGGCTTTTTAGTGCTTTAAGACTTTAAACGCGTTTTTCGTGATCCAAAGACAATTTTTCGACGACTCCTATAGAATCAAGCGTTTATTTTTAATGATTAGAAAAATAAAAAATGATATAATCTTTGACATGCTCGGATGGTACGTAATAAAATGTCGAAATTCCCAGATTATCACCTCCTTTACTTTCGTTATAAAAAAAATGTTCAAAATGACTTTTACAGAAATTTAGTTTGGTTCTTCTAAATTTTGCAAAATGTTTAGAACGCGAGTTCCACGAGCAACGGCTCGATAACTCAAAAAGTATTCACAAATTTCTGCGATCTTCTGAGTATTTTGCATAAAATTTGCATCGAGGACTCTAAAGAGGCTTTTCTATTACGTAATCGCCCGACACGAGTAATCAGGATAAGGCAGAAGTGGGGCAGTCAGTATAGAGGACACCAGGAATACCGATCTTCGACTTCCGGTCTCCCACGGTCGCACGTGTAAGAAACGCTATGCGTACACGCGTGTTCGCTCCGGCGCGCCTATAATACTCAGGAAAATCATTAGCCGCTGATGCTCGTCGAGAGGAGTCGACGACGTTTTCCATTTAATGGACGAACCTGATGGCAATGTCTTGTCGCGTCGCGGCTCGACGAAGCCACCTGCCCGCGGGAGCCTCGATTTATATTCGCGATTCCGCTTAAGCATTTCTCGTTAGGCTTCTTCGGTCGCGTCGTAAGGACGCTCGCATTGTCATATTTCCCGGAAACGAGTCTTCCGAGCCGACAAACTTTGCCGAGCAGGTGACTCATTCCGAGCGAGTCAAGGTGACCCGCCTTTTGTTTCGCAATTTTCTTGTTTTCAAGATACATTGTTTTAGTCTTTTTTTATTGAAATGTTCTGCTATTCGAGTAGTCCGAGCATTTTTCTAGCGTTGTTTCTTATAATTTAACCTTTAATTGGTACACTGCTATAGTTGTATACGAGAAGTTTAATTTTTTGCCTTTTTATTATTTTATGCACTTGTCAAGAGTAAAACGCAATGGATTGTTTATCTAGATTTTAGATTAACGCAAATTTGGGACCTTTTTATTTGGGGTTTATCGTGATCCTAACAATTTCGAGTCATTTTTGTTAAAATCTATGTACCAGTCGAATGTTAACGATGACGTTAGTGTTGGCCTCAATTTTATTTATTTGAAATCAGTATTTTATCACAAAAGAATCATATCGATCATCAATGAAGCAATTTTGCAGATTGAGCTTCGGATAAATTAATTCCACAATTTCTAAGAAGAAATGCAAGAATGTCGAAGTTTTATCTGAGAATCTTTTGAATATGCAGAAAATTATATAATTTTTTATTTTATGTAACTATTACGACTTGAAGGACCGCATTCTATAAGGGTTGTCGACAAATTTTTAGAATTTCGATATTTCCTTTTAACCACATGTTCTTGAAGGATCATAGAAAGCGGAAAACGAAAAAGAAGAATTTATTTTTAAAAAATTCTAAACTGGTACCTCTTCTTAACGATGCTAGTTATATGATAAGTTATTAAATTATATATATAATATAATAATATAATATAATTGATATTTATGTCTACGCTAAATGTCGTGTGACGAGGATGACCCGCCATCGTAACGTAGTACACATCTTGTGTAAACTTGAAGACAAACTACAGTCCACGATGTTCGAGATCTTGTACCATATAACTAAATTAAATTATATATGATATATAATATATATTGTATATTATTATAGTAATATAATATAATATTATATATATAATAATATATAATAGTAATATATAATATATAATTTAATTTAGTTATATGACAGTTTGTCATCGAAGTAGACTACAAGATCTCGAACATCGTGGACTGTAGTTTGTCTTCAAGTTTACACAAGATGTGTACTACGTTACGATGGCGGGTCATCCTCGTCACACGACATTTCGCGTAGACATAAATATCAATTTACCTAAACAGTCCAGCGTCCCATAGAATCGAAATAGCCTTTGAAATATGGGATCTCCGAGCCGCCCTATCGAAAAGTCCGGGTCGGAAGGCAAAGGGAGACCCGGCGAATCCGACTCTTTCCTCTCTTCAGGTATGTCGGACCGCATGAATCACCGGTCGGAGAGGCCATCAGCACCGGCGAGGAGGCATTGTATACCAATTTGTCGACGGGACAAATCGTCCGACCGATGCCAACTGCTCTGGTACGGTATGAATCAACCTCGGGACGACGAAGATGGCGAATTCGGGCTCGAACGAACGAGGTCGACGAAAATACGTTTCAACAAGTGCGTCTCGGCTCGGAACTTTCTGCTGCGAGCTCGCAAGGATCCAGAGCGATCGGGGGAATGGAGGAGTATCTCGATCGTGGATGCGCCGTTTCTCGAACGGGGTTGACGACGAAAGGGACAGAGGGATGGAAGGGTAAGCCGCTTTGCAGAACCAACGGAATCGCGCAGCTCCACGAAGGAGGAAGGGAGTAAGCGATTAGGTAAACCCGGGATTAGTTGGACGCCGGTTCGGCCTTCGTTTCGGATCGGTAACCAGGCTCTGGTACCGGACCACCCCCTGCCCGACCACTCCTATCGCCCTAGGAGAGTTCGATTGCCGCCACTAATAATGCTACCCCTGATTTACATGATTGGATCGCCGTTGCGAAATTGAAACTGCTGCCCCGTTGCCCCCGCGCGTCCCTGTATCGGCATGCAAATGCTGGAAATTAGCTGGATACTGGACGGATATTGAACGACATCCAGTCTTGTCCAAGAACCGAATTACGAGGCGTGGCCGGAAAGTGGCCTCCGATCGGTTGCCGAATGAAAATCGGGATGTTTTATTTTTTAACTGGATTCTTAAACTATTGTAGTTTTCCGTACAGCTTTCATCGTTGAGCACTTTTTAATCTTCATTCGTGGCTCGTTTCGTCGGCTTAGTTACTGAAAAGGTCACTTGGATAAAAGCCTAAATTCTTTTTCAGTCTAAAGCGAATCGACTGCAAAGATTAAAGTCGATAAAATGTAGGCTGAGAAGTAAAGATTAATGATATTAACCCCTGTACCAAGTATGGATGATATTCTTGACTTTTACATCCAAATAAAAGTTGATTCATCTACTATTCATATTTAAACATTGAGGAAAAGAATGGTATACAATAAACGTAAATTATAAGAATTTAATTTTAAAGTAATTTAATAATGTTAATGACTCTATCAATTTTGCTGTGTTCTGCAGATCATAAAATTTGATACACTCAATCTACCAGTGCAGAAAATTAATTTTTAGATAAATAATTTCATCAATAAAAGCAGTCAATATATTAACCCTTTGCAAACAGTGATCTTTGAAAGTATAGTACAGACTCCTTTATCAGTACGTTTATTTTTACAGTATTCAAAATATCTTACAAATTTTTGTGCGATAACAAATTAGTGCATTTATGACCTCCAATCCTTACTGAGTGGTAAACAACCTCTGATCGTGGTGAACTACATTTGCCTTAATCGGAGCCGATCAAAATACAAGTAAAGATTATTTCTTGAAAATTATGTTCTGAACAAGTACTTTCTTAATAAAAATAATATTACTTAGAAAATGTATATTAAATTATTTTTTAAAGTGTAAATTGATATTGGAAGAGTAAGAAACAAAAAAATGTGAGGTTTTCAAGTGTACAATAAGCAAGAGTATGCCCAACAATCGTCATCATTTGGAGGTCATAATCGTTACCTGTATTTGTGTGATCGGCCCTTCTTGAAACAAATGTAGTCATCACAATCAGGAGTGGTGTACTCCTCGCTAAGGGTGGAAGATTATTTATCCACTAATTTGTTATCATGCAACAACTTGTTGGAATGAAATCTAAGATTACTTGAAGATTATACGAACTCCTTGCAGGTTTCAAGGGTGTCAGGTCAAGAAACCAAACGAACCGACGAACAATTCTGGCATAGTATTGGGTCCTTTAGCAGCGAAGATCCTGAAGCATCATTGAAGATTCAGCGTCCTCCGGAACGGAGGATCACCCGAACGAAGCAAATCATTCGGGACGTCGACGAGGAAGCGTGTTCTCGGTTATGGGTCGGTGAAACAGAAGAGAAGAGGAAGAGAAGAGAAGAGGAGAAGGAAGAGGAGCCGTCGGCCGAGGAAGCGGAGGCGGCTGGAGAAAGAAAGAAAGAAAGACGGAAAGAAAGAGGAGGAGGAGGAGGACGCTCGCATAAATACGTACGCAACGCAAACAAAAACCCACAAAGGGCCGCGCTCGCGGCAGATACGATCTTGCGGCATGCAGATACGAGCATACTAATCTCTCCGAGAGGTCTCTCCGAGAGGAGACCGTGTCCTTTTGTTGTATCCGTCTATGAAATATATTGGTGGCTCGGCCGACGTCCGACACGAGGGAACGATTCAATATCATTCCGACTTGGAGGATCTCAGACGCATTTTTCCGGGGCGCCGCGCCTCTAGATCATCGGGGACCGTACCGGAAAATAGAAACGCACGATCGCCGGAACGGGAACAAAGGAGAGCATTTTTTCCACGTTTAAGGTTTTACCGATGCACCGATGCTGACTGAGTTGTCGAGATATATGTATATCGCTATACGCGGAGCTGCGTGCTCGGCTCTACACCGTTTTGCTTCTCTCGACTCTGCTGCGATTCATAGTTGAATTATACATTCAACATAATATTGAGAACGTCGGAATATGTACACATTCGTTTATAGGCATCTCGGCGTTCAGGTACTTGCGAATTTTGAATAAACAGGGTAAGCGCGTCGATTACTGTGCCCTCGCTTGGTTGCTCAACCTTTACGATTATTTTACCTGTGTTTAAAGACGATATTATTAAATGAAAGATATTGAATTTCTCGAGTAAAATTTGGTGAATAATTTTTATGACCGAATCAATACTAATATCTTAGGAACTATTTAATATGGAAATGAATTCATTAAATATCTGACAATGGTTTGACGTGTTTTTGCCTTTATCTTGTTAAACAACTTGAGAAACACACCTTGCAAACGAAGGTGAGAAAAATATGAAAACGATACTGTTTGAGACAAAAATATTAATTATTATATTCATGAAACTCGTCCGAGTTACAGAAATTACAATAATAAATATCGATGATATAATATCGAACACGGGATTGAATAAAGACAGATGACAGATGCACCATTTCTGACTGAGATAGATGACAGATGTACCATCTCTGTTGTCAATTAAATTGACGTAATGAACCGTAGATAATACTAAAACATTAAGACTGCGTTGCCATTCAAGGCCAACTTCGCTATCGATATTAAAGATATCGTTCAGAATGAATTAGAATATAGAAAATAGACATCAAGAATGATCGAAATCGTAAATCATGATTTTGCTGCTTTCGGATTAGCTTATAAAGAGAAATACAGTAAATTCTTCCCAATTGTCATGACGAGTATACTCGTCGTGCGTAAAAAGTAGTGACCATTGGCTATTTGTATTGTAATTTTAATAAAAACAAAAACGTATTCTTAAATTTCAAGATGCTAAGAATATTTTGAGGTCGGGCGAAAATAAAACAAACAAATAAAAAATATGAATAATTTTAGATAAACTCTCGCGTTCCCGTATGCATTGGCTAAAGATGGCAAAAGGTCATCGAACAAAATGGAAAATACATTACAGATTAAACTTCGTTCGAAGTAAAAAGAAATTTGTTATTTCATTGAACAAATCGGCAATTACTTAGTTGCCAACCCAATAGTAATGAGAGCAGTTCGATTTTTGTCGAAAACTCTTTAACTCTGCCGCACGGCGTAGGGGGCCGAAATTTGAATTACAAAGCGCCTAGAAAGAAGCTATCCTCTCAATTAGAAGAAACAAGGAGACCAAATGATCCGCACTGGAGGAAGGAATCTGGGTTGGGGGCGTAGAGGGGTCAAAGAGGGTTCGGCAAGCCGGGTACCCGGACGTCCGTCGCGTTGGCGCAGCCCTAATCCCTACTGTGTACCAATTACCTCGTCCATTTTGGCTGCAGTTCATGCAAATTGGATTTCGGTTGCAGAAGACAGAGAGGAGGGCCGTGAGGGCCCCTTATTCGACCGCGGAGGAGGACGAGGGGCTTTGTCGTCGTTCGGGCGCACCGTGAGGATAAATGTGTCGCGCGCCCGTAAAGAGGGCCTGGCCTACCCTCGGCCAGCCGGACCAATTTTCGACGGTCGAGCGATCCCGAAGAAAAGGTCCGTGAAACGGTCTCGATGTACAGAGAGGACCCAAGGACAGCTAACGCGCCCTGTCCGAGAACTCCTCGGCGGCAATAGGCCCCGGAGAGGCAACGTTGTCGGCGACGAGAAGCCGAAGGCACAATGAGGCCGGGGGCGGACGGCTATGATCGGTTCCATTTTTCCGCCGCGAGAGAACCGCAACGAAGAAAGGTAAACGATAGGCGGCGGTCGCTGGAAGAAAGGTAAACCGTCCCGCCAGCGCGCCGGTGAAAGAACGAAAGCAGAACGTTACACGGCTTAGAAGGCGGTCGGGGCTAATCCAATCGATGGAACGACTCGTGCCGGTTTCCTTTTTGCTCGCGACCCGACGGACTTTCCTCTTGTTCCGGCCTTATCGACCGAGCGGAATCGCGAGCTCAATGGTAGTACCGAGTTGCATCCGTCGCTGGGACCCACTCGATGACATACATATAAGATCCCGGGCGCATTCACGCCACGACAGATGCAGGTATCGAATTGACCTATTTTTTTTCATCTTTCGGTGGTACTTTGATCGCAAAGTAGAAACTTCGAACAGAATTTTTGATGCTGCGCTAAGATTCGTGGGGGGATAAAATGATGCCTTTGTACCTATTTTTAAAAAATAAATCACATATAGGGACCTTTATAAATTGATATCTTACAAATTTACGCAAGTCATAATTTAATTCTTCGACTTTCATCGTTCAACCAGCTTTGTTAAAAAGAAACATATATAAGTATATACATATATATAATATTTATAAATAATTTAAACATATAATATTTATATATATATATATATATATATATATATATAAATATTATATGTTTAAATTATTGCAATAAATGAATGCAATAATAGTTTAGAACCTTGATTTAATGACCTTGAAAATGACCTTCAAAAAAAAAATATATATATATATTTTCAAGAAAATTTTTTTTCAAGAAAGAAAAAAAGTATATATATTTTTCTCGAAGGTCATTTCAAGGTCATTTTCAAGGTTATTAAATCAAGGTTCTAAAATATTATTGCATTCATTTCTTTTAACGAAGAAACTGAAACGAACGTGTTATCTGCTCTTGCGTGGCCGGGTCTGAATGGACCCAGTCTGAATGGACGATTTCGGAGGTAGCAGAGGGCTGAATAAGGGACGATCGTTTAAGGTGTCCGACGGGGATCACAGTGCAGAGGATAATACGCTGTGGCCGAGCCATGGGAAACGTCGATGATCGTTTCGTATTTCGCTGGGAAAGGAAAAGAACCATTATGTAAAGATGGACTTTTTGTGGCAATCTTTGCGTCAATTAAATTACGGCGATGCGCGTCCGGGCCCTCGGGTTCGATCCAGGCCTACGGTAAAGTGCATCGTGCGAGTGAGAATCGTTCCCACGAGAAACGTATTAAAGATATAGGCGCCTCTCTACACGCTCGAGAAAAGTAAATTGGCGGCGGTGCGTTGCAGCCGGTAATATGCAACTGCGCGCGCGCGCGTGAGCCACCGATAACCGCGGAATAACGTTCTGGCCTATTTGTCAGCGGAAAGTTCGGGGAAATTCGCAAAACCGCTGAAACGACCCTTCTTTCATCGAAAACGAATTCGGCGAAATTAAACGTGCGTAACATGTTCGAAATTTATTTTATGAGAGCTGTACCATCTTCTTCAGGAAGGGCTGCAACCTTTTAATGTACTATGATGAGTTTCATTCGTGATGCAAATTTTTTGTGATAACCAGTTTATTATGAATGTTATTCCGTTCTTTTAAGTCGGAATAAAATTAGGTTCGGTTGTTAGAAGTTGCAAATATTTAAAGTTCGCGAAAATAGCAATTTTGTTATGAATTTCAACCGAAGAGAGGCCATTTTTACATCTTTCAGTGGCTTTATCTTGACTATGCATAAACTGATTTCAAAAGATCTACGAAATGCATTTTTTTAAATTTTCGTTATAGATTCAAATAAAAACGTTGAAAATCATTATTGAATTCTTTTATCGTCTCAACCTATAGCAATTTTTTAAAACAGTTTGCCAGCCATTGTCTAGTAAACTAACCCCTCTAACGTTCCAAAAAGAATTTAGATCGCTTGGCCTAATCATGATATAGTTATTTCGTTTTAAATGGTCTTTGCACACCAACTGTAAGTTACATAAAAATGTCTTTTCTTTTTCAATGATTGCAATAAGTTGGAAATATTGTAACTGAAATATCCTGAAATTCTTTCAATGTCTCTATAGTTTTGTATTCGAATTTTGACGTAACTGCATAAAATACGCAGCTGAATAATGTCACTCTGTGTTAAGCAGTCAAGCAAGTGTGTACACGCATAATGAACAGAAGTTTCTTTTTTTATTCTAATTATTTTAGTCGACAAAATTGTAATCATTGTAACTGCGAAGAAAACGGTATGACGTTCATAACCAGTAGACTACGTATCATTGTGCAACGCAACAATTTTTTGCATTAAATGCAACGTACACTTCCCTTAGTCTTTCCAGCGTTACGTTTCATCCGCTCGTTTCTGTATCATTTTTGTCATGAACACGAAAGATCCGCAATTTCAAAACCGACGAAATTAGAGATTAAACGAGCTAGTAGATTCGATTCGATTAAGCTAGAAAACAACATAATTTTTTCCAACGCACTATTGTTTCAGTTACATGCAAAGCTTCCAACTATCGTTTGATCCGTTGCCGAAGCCAGACGGAGAAGTGCCGGTAGAATTTCTACAAAAGGGCCGTGGCTTGTACCCGAAAAACCCTAACAAAGAGAACTATGCACCGGTATTATGAAATTTTAGTGGAGTTTTTCTAGCCAACGGCGAAGTCAAGAGTTGCGCGGCGTGATGGGCGCGGACGTACCGTAGAATGGTAGACATTGTCCGACTTCTGTTGTAGATGTTCGTGCGCAGAACGTGTTTCCTGTTTAGTCGCGCTCTATTGTTGAACTTCACCGGTTGCACAACGCAAAGTTTCGTTGCGTTTGCTGTTCGTGACGAACGGACTGTTCGTTACAGTCGCTTCCCTAATACTAACTTTTCGGAGATCGCGATTGCCGCAATTACATTGGTACAGCTTCTGTGAATTTCATCCGCTTGGAATATGGCCGTCGGTCTACAACATTTAATACAGTAATGGTGCAGAGGAACATTTTCTCTCGGGCGAAGCTCTGATTTCAACGAAATTTCGGTTAAAGGCGTCTGGCAATGTTTGTGTACGTTTAAAGATGTTAACTCTTATTTGTGTATAAATTCATGAGCAACTTCGAAACGTTCGAACAAGCGCTGTGTTCGGAAGCGGAATCGCTTGTCCTCTATTTCCATTAATACTTGCAGTAGACTTGGTACAACTATTAACGACTACTATTAGTCGTTAATGTATGTAACTATAAGTCGTCAAAGTATTACTACTTACTACAACTATTAACGTGGGACATCGTAATTCTAGCATATCACTCGGATGTCCCCTCTCGTGGGACATTCAAGTTTATTAGCGATTACGGGGAACTGAGTTATTTCAGCGCAACTTTTTCAGACATGCATGTTTCCCTGAGGGTTTCTCTTGAAATGGCAAAAGAAATCGAATCAAAATATAGTAAAATTACTAAGATATATACAAGAAATGTCAGCGAGTTTCGACGAGAACGTGAGAGGCGTGCTCACGACGGTCCGAGCACTTCAAAGGCGCCACTTGAAAAGAACGATAAGGCAAGTTCGTAGAAGAAAGATCGGTATGCGAACATAGCACGCACTGTACAGTGAGATTTATACTCATAAAATCTGGAGGAAAAGATTTTCAAAGCTGAACTCGGTCTGGTTCGAAGCGTCGAGCGGTATAGATAGATCTAACGAGTGAGAAAATCGGAAAAGTGATTCTTCTCTTGGTAAATAAATTGTTTGGTAAAAGTTTTTTTGGTAAATATTATCTTGCGAGTTGGTAATAACAATTAGAAATTTTCAATCTATGTATTTATTCACATTTTTTTATTAGAACAATGGCAAAACGTTCGAACACGAACGAGTCTCATGACACAAGTAGTAGCGAAGATGAGCTCCGGATAGACGTTTATACAGATATGTTAGAAAGACTAACTGTAGAAGGTTTTCTTCTACAGTTAGTCTATCGTTTTGATAGCAGCGATAGCGATATCGTCTAAGCAACAAGGCGACGAGGGAAGAAGTTCGCATAGATAGCGATTACAACAAGAAAACAAAATTATAAAAAATAAAATATTGATCTTTTTGCAAATTTCTCGATTTCAGCCAATTCATATAAGTCCAATATCATTATAATATGATTTATAAATAATACGAGGGTCTATAAATGCCCTTTTCTGCCGAAAAGTGGCGCTGAGTAGCTGGTAGCCAACGTCCAGAATGGTTCGGAGTGCTAAGGGTTAATGATTAGACGACTACGGATCTTTGTGCATTTATGTCACAGGTGGATTTTTTAAATGCATGGAAATCTGTCTAACAGCATTTCCATTTTATTTTTAAATCGAGTAATTTTGTAGTTAACGAATTAAATCAGCCTTTAATTCTAACTTTTCTAAAATGACACAACTTTTTAATCGATTAAAACTCAATGATATTCGTATTTTACCGTAATGAATCTCTTATCGAAAGAAGACGATCTTTCTTTAGCTTTTCCAAAGTTCGGTAGAAAGATGGAAATTCGTACAACGATTCTAAGTAACGATTGGGCATACAATCGGACCAAATCGATGAGTCCCAAACAGCTCGCGGCAGCTTCTCTCGATCGGAGGGGCATCCAGTCAGGAATTCCCTCGTCCAGGAATTCTTGGTCGAGACGTGTTGCGGTATCGCGGCAAAAACAACCGCTTTTCTCGTGCGCGCTCGCGCGCACTCGCGAGCGTTTCTCGGTGACAAGCGGCCGTGCACGAGCGAAATTGAGATTTCACGCACGTCTGCACGGCAGCAAGGTAATTGCGTTAAACGGCGCGGTTGCGTATGCGAGTGCTGCGCCCACCTGTGTCAGTCCTGCGTCCGCTGTCCAAATAATAGAATTCATGACGCAACACGCGCACGACCGAGTGGAAGAAGGAGCATCGTACCCCGTCCGATGCGTTCGATCGCGCCGTCATCGGCATCGTCATCTCGCCCATCGACACGGAACCTTACGGTAGCCGACTACTAATCGGCCGGTGTGATTCACCTGCGTTTTGTCGACTTCGTCCAATCGGACGCTCTTAGATAGTAAAACGTGATCGCGATGCCATCGCGGCTTTATTTTGGGTCACGAATGTTTTCCGTGCGACTTTCTTTTTGGCCACCCGGGTCAGAAAACTCGTGAGCGATATCTGGGGAATTTTTATGCTCGATTAGTTCTTACGACGTTGCAAGACACTTTTCGATGTGTTCAAGCGTTTGCGTGGCTTGTTATTAACCGCTTCGCTGTGTTCGACGAGTATACTCGTCACGGAGAAGTGGCAGTATTTTGTGTCATGGCGAGTGTACTGTGTAAAAAGTAGCGACTATTGGTCAATTAAATCGTAATTTCAGTGAAAACAAAAACTTATTTTCAAATTTCAAGATGTTCAGAATGAGAAATTTTAGGGATCGTCTGTGTTTGACGAGTCTAAAAGTCTTCAATTCAATAGGTAACATACTTGTATCATTAAAATATTCGATTACGTTCAAAACGATGCAGCTCCATCGATCTTTCAAATTCTCAAAAAATTCTCGAAATATTCTAGGAAAGTGCATCAAAGATATTGATCTTCTAAATTCCCCAAATAGTTATACATGCTCAAAGTTTTCGCTCTAAAATCAATCTGCATTCGAAATGCAACTCAAGAACTTTTTCCAAACAGTCGTCGTCAGGAGGAAGTTGGTCGAGCACGATCGATCAAAAAATCCTGAAAAGAGCATCTCTCCAAGAAAAGACCCTCTGCCAATCCAACAAGCATTCGTGGACATGAAGATATCAGCACTCTGGCAGGGAGAAGCAACGCGGCACGCACACGGCGTACGGTAGTCTTTGGCGGGAGTCGGGCTAATCTCTCGGCAATTTCCTGGACTAGCTCTCGTCGGGAGGCTTGCAGGATCGTGGAAAGAGTAATCTAGCAAAGGGCGAAGAAGGCAGAAGCAGGAGGGACGCGGAAGAACGCGGTGGGAGAGGAGCGTGCGGCGCGGCGTCGCGGAGGTTTTCGAGGGGCGTTCGTTGGGTTGTCGGAGGGCTGGAAGAGGGCGGAGGGGGGCGTGGGTTAGGGGTGTCGGTGTGCAACAGCACGGGCACAAGGGTCAGCTACAGATTTTTGCGGGCAGCTCGAGCGGCGTTGGGCAGCTGGCGTGCGGTCAGCCGCTCCGGCCACAGCGCTGCGTCGGTCGTGCATCACCGGCCACCGTATTAACCCCAAGCCCCGACGTACTCGGCCAGCACCACAGGCCGCAGAGTCCACGGTCCACGGTGCCCCATGCCAGTCCAAGTACCTGGCTGCACACCCACCCGACTACCATATCGGCCATAATTGTTCACGGTTCCTCGCGCTTCGCCAGCACCGCCCTACGGCCACCTCTTTCTCTCTTTCTCCGCGACCCTCGATCAACCCCTTCCCTCCTCCTGGATCAGCACGCAACCATAAATGTCTGGACACTTGCGCGGTGCCGGGTGAAACATTCCTCCGAATAATATAAATAGCGGTGGGACCGCGCTCGTCCGAACCTATTCTTGGTGTGCGTTGCTTACTCGAACCGCAGTAAATTCTCTCGAATTTTCCTGCATCTTGTAAACAAAAATCGACAGTTTTGAAAGAGGAGATACGATTATTCGATCTTCGCGACTCATTTTTATAGTTGCCGATTGTCGACGATTATAAAAACGAGGTGCGGGGTTATCTCCTTTTTCCGAATTGTCTGTTTTTGTTTATGAGCTGCAGGAAAGTTAAGGAGGATTTACTGTAATTGGCGAGCGAACAATCGTTCAGTTAGCTCTCGAGGTTGACGATGGAAATTCATTTTCTCGCGAAGCTCAGAAGAAGATCGATATATATTATATATAAAGAATCGTTCTTCTATCTAAAAAATCATCATCATCATTACTATCATATTACCGTGCTCTTTTTTTAAACAAACGGCAGACGGCATCAAGTGTCAAACGGTCAAATCAGGCCTCGAGCTCTGGGTCCGAAAGAACCCGGTCGTGGCACAGCGAGGGTTAACATACAAAAAACTGATAAACATCAGATCAAAAAGATTTAATTAAAAAGATATATATATATATATATACTTTTTTTATTGTTCTTGAAGTTCATTCCGTTATCGATTAAATTCGAATATAGAAAAATAAAGAGACAATCTTAGAAGATATATATAATATAATAATAATATATAATAATATAATAATATTATATATATATTATTATATTATAATATTATACATATATAATATAATCTTCTAAGATTGTCTCTTTATTTATATATTATATATTATATTTATATTTATATATTTATATATAATATATATCTTTCTTTACTTTTCTATATTCGAATTTAATCGCTAACGGAATGAACTTCAAGAACAATAAAAAAAGGTCGAGACACATAAAAGATCGTTACACAGACGAAACCAGTAAGATAATTGTATTGTCAGCGGAGAGTTAATACATCGAACACGGATGATAAATAGCAACGACGTTAAGGTGTTTTTGTCGGATTGGTTCACCGAGTATATGGGCGAGCAGGCTCCCCCGTGTAAAGCGACGAACGTTTAACGCCGATACGGGAAACGGTCCCGCGGTAAATGGCTCGGTATTTAATGCGCCCGACGTTGTTCCACTCGATTCGGCCCGTTACGATATTCTGCGGTTTCGATCGTTTTTCCACCGTACCCCTGGCCCCGCCCCCGTTCCCACCCTCGACCGCCTGCTGCGACACTGATCAACCGTGTACTCGGTGAATAGTTGATCGATTTATTTGTTAGGATGGGATGTGTTCTGGTCGGTATTGGTAGGTTAATTGGGAAGCTTGGTGACCAGACACGGGCATCGGACGCTCCCGTTGTAGAGTTAGCCGGCTATTAGGTTAACACTTATCCACCACCGGTGCGGATACTTGCCGAAGCTGGCCGACCAAGACCTAGTTGCCTAGTTGGATGGTTTTTGGAAGCTGGTTCGATCAAATTAAAAATTGAAAAGAAACTCGATCGATCTGTACGGACTCGCTAAAATAGGACACCTGACTGGTTTTTTAACCTTTTAGGTACGGCTGAATTCTGCGCGAGGCTATTTCTCTGGACGGCAGAGTCCGATATATACTGTACAGAGTGTCTGTATATTCTGTCTGTATATTGTTAAGATACAGTTCTATTGTTAAGATAAGTCTGTATATTGTAAATCGATGCGAAGACAAAAAAAGTGTGAAACGATGCATATGAAGACGATTATTTGATTCCAACGATGACCGAGTGAGCTACTAGAGTAAGCCACTATAGTGGTGCGTCGTTCGGAGAGATGACATCCGTGGAAGCCACTATAATGGCGTTTTCAAACAGCAAGTCAGATATTTTATTTTTCAGGAATTTGAAAGCTATTTTATTTTCGTACCATTTAATAGCAACGTTATTTTTTCTACAATTTAAGTACCATCATATTTTTCTACAGTTTAAAAGCTACAATAAATTCTCCCTAATTGTTCTTCAACGTGTGAACAAAAATGGACAATTTGGGAAGAGAAGATACGATTATTTGATTCTTTGCGCCTCGCTCGGATCGAATAATCGTATCTCCTCTTCCCAAATTGTCCATTTTTGTTTCCAAGCTGAACTGATAAGCTGTTTTAACCAGTGCATACGGGAACGCGAGAGTTTATCTAAAATTATTCATATTTTTTATTTGTTTGTTTCATTTTGGCCCGACCTCAAAATATTCTTACCATCTTGAAATTTGAGAATATGTTTTTGTTTTTATTAAAATTACAATATGAATAGCCAATGGTCACTACTTTTTACGCACGACGAGTATAATCGTCATGACAATGGGGAAGAATTTACTGTATTTCTCTTTATAAGTTAAACCGAAAGCAGCAAAATCATGATTTACGATTTCGACCATTCTTGATGTCTATTTTCTATATTCTAATTCATTCTAAACAATATCTTTAATATCGATAGCGAAGTTAGCCTTTAATGGCGACACAGTCTTAATGTTTCAGTATTATCTACGGTTCATTACGTCAAATTAATTGACAACAGAGATGGTACATCTGTCATCTATCTCAGATAGATGACGAAATCCTGAACTTATTACAAAGATCATTATAAATTTGCACGACATATGCGAGCTCTAAAAGCGACTAGTCTTCGAAAAATGACAATCAAACGTATCTATTGGGTTGGCAACTAAGTAATTGCCGATTTGTTCAATGAAATAAACATATTTTTTTACTTGGGACGAAGTTTAATCTGTAATGTATTTTCCATTTTGCTCGATGACCTTTTGCCATCTCTCCGACAACTTGAAAATTCCACGCTCGTAGAAAGTCTGATCCTTTTCGGCCAAAAACTGAGTTAAGTGAGATTTTACAGCGTCATCGTCATTCAAAGTTTTACCACGAAGAGAGTTGTCCAGGGATCGAAATAAGTGGTAATCCGATGGCGCGAGATCAAGGCTATATGGTGGGTGTAACATCGATTCCCAAGCAATATCCATGAATTTTTGCCGAGTGGACAAAGACGTGTGCGGCCTAGCATTGTCCTGCTGGAAAATGACACCTTTACGATCGACCAATTCTGGTCGCTTTTCCTTGACCGCTGCATTTGATCTGTCCAGTTGCCAACATTCGCGGATAATAAAAAATAACATAATAATAATAATAATTTTATAATATAACATTTACGGATATCATAAAAGTGGGAGCGAGAGACATCTATAATTGAAATCGGCAATTACTTAGTTGCCAACGTAGATGTAACACAATTTTTCTCACGAAGTATATTTTATAAAAAGTCCACGAAATAGAAAGTCTTACGGAAAATACATAGAAAGAATTCGGACGGCCAGACGGATGACGCGGGGATCCGCGATTAATTTGCGCGGAAGATGCGTCGAACGGGGCCGAAACTTTTACGACGACCATAACCGCGCGCGTAACGCGTGTTAACAAGCGGCCCGGGCCGCGCGATTCGCCCGGCTAATCGTCGAACGAGCGTCCGCGAAGGACGATCGGTGGCCCGGGCCGACGAACCGACGTCCGAAATTAATAAATCACGTACAGACGAGACGTTTCCAAATGCGTGCGTGTCGCTATACAAGCAATATCCCTGATAATGACAGGTTACGCGCGACGATACACGAACTTCAATGTACCCCGGCTACCAGGAAATGTCCCGCGAAGTTAAGTACCGTGGAACAAGGTCCGGTCGTTTGCTCCGTTATTAGTAGCAGTGACCGCGTAGTAGAAACTTGATCAAGGACGGGGCCCCTCCACCTCCGGACACGAAACCGAGAGAAGATATGATCCCGGGAACAAGTCGAATTAAAATCTCCGCGCTTTCTTCGACGAACTTGTAATCGATCGATACTAGTAACCCTGTATACGTTGGAGACTTCCACTTCTTTATCACCCCCTTCGGACGAATCAGCGTCTTTGCGTTCTATAGCCGAACCTGTTCCCAATGACTCTGTCAACCTTCGTCATTCCTCGTACAGGATGTCCGAATAAAATCTTAATTAACCAGCTAGCAATATCTTTGAAATACGTGTAAGTTACTTTAATTATACTGTATATGTTTGATTTTATGATGAATACAATTTTAGAAAGAATATCAAAGTATATATACCTTTCTTAACCAATCATTGAGTATGCTCGTCGAAAAACAGCTGACTGGTTAAAAGAATTGAAATGACGTTTCACGGTTACTTTGACAGTTTGCTACGAAACTTTTGTCGAAACCAAAAAATTATAATCGAAAATGAGGTACAGAATACATACGAAACACAGGGCGATCAAGTGTATTTTTAAAATGGAATCATTCGACTGTGAATCTTTGTGGAAAATTAAATTGTTTTGTATAATTTGCAAAGAATGAAAGTTACATAGGAATTGATCTCTTCTCGTCATAGTTTTAACATATTCTATTTAGAACTATTTGGATCGAGCAGATATTTCGATTTCAACATTACAAAGTTCTCACCAATTGTACGACATCGTAACGTTCATTTTTTATACAAAATGTAAGGTACATTTTTGTAACTTTAGAAAGTTCTTATTAAACGAAATAACTTCTACTTGAAACGCTTTTCGGCCGATTGCAGGGACACCGTGTATATGAAATGATTCTCCAGGAATCGATCAGAAAGGTTGGTGGTTCTTTTAATATTGGAACTGGCAAGGTCGGTTTACAATTTCTTAGAAGGATTATTTCAGTATTTAGTACGGCGTGTGTTTAACAACAGCGACTTTCGTTGAAGCAAGCAGCACGATTAATTCGATCGAGCGTTTTAAGGAGTATGTTCGGTTCCGTTTTCGCGTAATCACGTACGGTAATTCGCGAGCATTCCCACCACGCCCATTAGATCGATTTGTGGAAACGATCGGGGATAACGAGATATTAATCTGTCCCCTATTTTTGTAACTTCAACAGTCTTCTGTACCTAGTATTGGCTACGAACGATCGATTCGACGAATTTCGAGAATTATTTTGTGTAGGTACAATTTCACGTTTACTGCCAGATTTTCTCTACATTAAATAACCTAATATGAATGGGTTAGAATCATAGTGACGTAAGTCACATTTTCGATAATTTTGTTTTATCTCTTAAAATGTATTCTATAGATGCAAAAATGTTAAACGGACAAGTGAAGTAAATTATAAAGTTACTATGAATTAATTTAACTCTAAATTGCCTTAACAATCAATTTGGTCATTAAACGATACACACGTTATTAAAGAATGACATTACCCCTTGTTTCGTACAATCAGAAAAATGTCACTTACGCCACTGTAATTCTAACCCACTTATATGTAGATCAAACATTGAATCTTCTACTGATATGTAAATTAAAAATAGTATAATTTACGGAATCACGTTTGATTCACACAGGATAATATTTTTCGATCAATGAACAATAGTGAAAAATTTCAAATCTTTGTCAAACTTTGCGAAGCATAAAACATCACATTTTCTAACCTAACGGAACTGTTACATTTTTTAACATTAATTTAGTAAGACCGTCTTATTTAATTCAATTTAATAATTAACTGTACACAGTAAATTCTCTCCAATTGACAGCTTTCTCAGCTTGTAAACAAAAATGGACGATTTGGGAAGAGGAGATACGATTGTTCGAGCCTTATATTAACTATTATAAACTATTATTCGTTTTTATAGTTGTTGACAATTGGCGACTATAAAAGCGAGTTGCAAAGCTCGAATAATCGTATCTCCTCTTCCCAAATCGTTCATTTTTATTTACAAACAGAGGGTCGATTAGAGAGAATTTACTGTAGCCTGCAAACGAGCAGATATTAAAGACAAATTGGAATTTTCAGATAGCCTATAAGAGCTCCATTAATAGCACAACTCAAGAGCAACAACTTCTCCATTTTTTACGGCAACAATGTTCTATAGACCAAGATCATAACGTAGCTATGGTACGAGGATCGACTTTATCCCTGATCGATAACCACCCTTCTCTCCATCCGAATCGCGCTAAAGCCTGAACTGTCGCGACCTCGGACAGCCCGGTTAACGCAAATTGGCCGCATAACAGCAAGTAATAGGCCCGACGCAGTTTTTCGGCGTTTCTGCAAAGACTGGCCTCCTACCCTCTGCCTCGGTTACGTTCCGGCGTTTCGTACGGTCGCGGAATCGTCCAATTACCAGCGATCGAGAGCGGCTTTATCGATCGTAAAATCGAACGGCTCGGAGGATTTATCATAAAGCTTGAAAGCTTCTCTCGGTCCGATTTCCGGCGGAGCCAGCGAAACGCCGTTTTTACGGGACCGTGAGGAGGGGCAGTTGGCCGGTTAGGTCGGCCAGTTTCAATTACGCGGCCGTGTCGGCCTGTCTGATCTCGCTGCCGCACTCATTATGTGGAATATGAGCTCGTGCTCGCTGTTCTCCCCCGCCCTCCGACGCTTGGCTACCACTCGCCGATCCACCCCACGATACCGCCGCGATCGTCGAACACCTGTGCCTGGATCTCGAACGATCGCGCCCGCCTCGAGATTCAGCCGAAACACCTCGAGACCCGTCCTTGTCATTATCGATCGCGAACGGTTTCCGGTGGCGCCGAAAATCGCTGGCTTTGGCATCCGGTCGCTTTCTAATCGGTTAGAACGATTTTCAAGCGTCGATAAACGCCTATCGCACTCGCTACGAATACGTTGCGATGGGTGGTTACAATCTGCTTAACCTTTTAGGTACGGCTGAATTCTGCGCGAGGCTATTTCTCTGGACGGCAGAGTCTGATGTGTACTGTACAGGGTCTGATACTGTATATACAGGGTGTCCCAAAAATGTCTCGCAATCCGAAAGTGGCGGGTTCCTCGGGTCATTCGAAGCAACTTTTTCCTTTACAAAAATTTTCTCCGAGGCACCGTTAACGAGTTATCAACGAAAAACAGTGACCAATGAGAGGCGAGCTCGGCTGGCGGGAGGCGATCGAGTCAATGAGCGGAACAGGGCTTCGCGCGCTGGTTGGCTGGGCCGCCTCGCGTCAGCCGCACTCGATTCTTATTGGTCACTGTTTTTCGTTAATAACTCGTTAACGGTGCCTCGGAGAACATTTTTGTAAAGGAAGAAGTTGCTTCGAATGATCCGAGGAACCCGCCATTTCCGGATTGCGAGACATTTTTGGGGCACCCTGTAGAAACAATACCTATGAAGACGATTATTTGGTTCAAACGATGAGCGAGTGAGCTACCAGAGCAAGCCACTATAGTGGCGCGTCGTCCAGAGAGATGACATCCGCGAAAGCCACTATAGTGGCGTGTCGTTCTGAAAGATGACATCTGCGAAAGCGGATACTTGTTATTGTACGTCATAAATTATCAATATTAAACATATAAAAAATTATGAGATTCATAGAAGAAGATTGCACATTATAAAACGTTAGATTTTATTACTTTTATAAAATACCGCAGTATTTGGGGTGTCTGCAGTAATGCCCACACTTACCCTAGTGCAGTTAAATCTCGATTACCCGAAATAGTCAGGAGAATACGAACCTTTGGATAAATAGAATAGTATATAATATACTATTATATTATATAATATATAATAATATATATTTATATATATAATATATAATAATATATATTATTATATATTATATATAATATAATATATTATATAAACTCTGCTAAATTAAATTCTTACCGGCTGTTAAAATAGATAAGGTTCGGATAATTGAGATTCACTCTACTGTATTTGCAATTACGACAAAGGAAGAGCCACTTATCTTACCGCGGAATCATAGCCAAGTACTATAATAAAAGGTATCAATTACTTACATACTGATGATGTGCCGCGTAACGTGCATAAGTGTCCATAATTGTACAGTATCAGTCACCATGAAACAGAAAATACAACTAGATTAGTGGTCATTCTTGATCATCGTAATAATTAAAAATGTTATATATTTTTTCTCGTTTCAGATAATTCGACTATGCTTAAAACTAGTCGATGCGACCAATTTTATCTACTTTTTAACCGAAACAGTTTTTAAATGGTACTGATGCATCCATGCAAGAAACCTCGTAAATGTGACTGCGGAAGAAAATCCTGACGAAAGTTAAACGAAAACGCAATTTATGCTGGAATATCCCTTTAGGAAAAACAGCATCCGGGAGAACGACTGTCACTCGGCAATTTCCAAGAAGTTTACAGCGGAAAAATTCGCCGATGTAGCACAGCATACGTACTTTCAAGCAAGGTATTCGTTTAAGTGGAAAGTCTATAGATTTCTTCGGAGAAGATCCCTAAAAATCGGATTTCTTTTTCGAGATCGCTAACTAGGCTCGAGTCCTTAAACGTTCCCCGGTCAGATCTATCATGAATGTCATTACCGCAAGGGGCGAAGGAGGTCGAAAGCGGTCGCGACCGCACGGAGGCGCATTATCGTCGAGCGTATATACGCGGACGATCGTTGACAGCCGGCAATCAAGTTACGCTCGGCCCCCGGGAATCGCGTATCGGCCCGGCAAATACGGTGTAACTGCTATTAACGTCCGGCGTTTTTTCGCAACGAGCATGATAGGGCGGTGGCGTGCCGACCGGCTGCGGAACAGGCCGATCGCGAAACCTCCGGCACGGAAAATCGAGGGAATTTCCGAAGCGAAGCGTGCTACCCGCTTCGGCCGATCCGTCATGATCAAGCCGGGACCTGTGATTTAATTGTCACTCGGCTCTGGAAACGGGGAAAGTCCAGGAAAGGGGCTGCCGCACGATTATTACCCCCCTTTTTTTCACCGATCAGTTTCTCGAGAACAAGACGATTTTTACCCCTCCGCAATGCTGCGTAACTTCTAGTCGCACACTTGTTTGCATTTCAGGCTGATCCCGTTTCTTCGATAAAATTCAATTGTTACGCTAGCTTTTTCTTAGCTGGAGAATTTATTTTACATAATTTCTTTATGTTTCTTTTAGTTCTTCCGAGTGGAGGGATTTTTGTTTAGACTGAACGCTGAAATCAGCGGTTCGATTTGACCGGCGCATCAAATTGATCGGTTTTACAGTTCTTATTTGAATACTGTTGTAAAAAACTCTTATAAATTTCTCACTTCAAAACATTATTATAAATTACATCTATGAAATTTATTCTCTCATCGGAAATAAAATTTTAATAAATAATCGCTATATTCTATCCTATTTAAAATGAATTACAATTCTTATTTTATTACTATTCCTATTCCGAATTTTTGTTATAACTTCTTAATAAAGTTCTATATGACCTGTTTACATAACATTTTTTTCTTACTTCGTGCCATAGAATACACTGACAAAGTTTGAACATTAAAACCTGGGACACCCTGTATCGGCAACCCATGTGGCACAGTGGAACTATTTGGGTCCCACCCTATAACAACACATTGAATTGAACTATTATTATTATTATTCTGTTTTTATATTATGTGATTCCTTTATTGATAAAAATATATCAATTTTGATTAATTTAAAATGCGATAAAATTTCTGTGCATCTGTTATCTCAAAGAGATAACCCCTTGAAATACAATGACGAGTTGCCACTGTAGACTTTGACGAATCTAACTCGTCAAGAACTGTTTTCAGTGGACGCCGTGCAATATATTATTCGATTATTCAGTTGCTTCGCTTGTGCGTCGATCCTGGTTTGTTTACAACAGGTTTACAACAGTTTGAACATTAAAACCTGGGACCCCCTGTATATGAGGAAATGTTTTTGAATACAGCGAATAGTTTATTGGAACGATCGTACATGGCTTTTAGAACTGTATGAAAAATGATTATACTTGCAAATAAAGCAAACAAGAAGGTTGACCAAAAATCCGGATACGCGCATTATTATAATAATCGAGAGAGGGCGACAGAGCGAAAGACCACGCTCTGTCACGTTCTAGGGGTGGCAAGAGGCGGCGAGGGCTTCCGCTCGGGCCGCAGTCGAGGTTTCGCGCGGGGTTTCACGAATCTCGCGGAAAACGACCGGCACGATACCCAGTCCGGCAATTATAAAACTGCTGTCGAGAGCCACCGGCACCGCGAACACATGTCGACTCGCCCTCTCCTGTACCCTGCGGTACCCTCCGGCACCCTCCAGCACCCTCGGCGTTCTCAGTGTTCTCCGACGGCGACACGCACGCACGTAGCACGCACGTACCCACGCCCCCGTACACCTCGTGTACGTACTCGCCAGGTTTGCGAGTGTTCGGGCTGCGTGCGTCGCAGGTCTGAATAATTTGACATGTTGTCGTACACGTTATTATTCAGATAGATCTTGAGATAGCGAGTCGAGCAGGCCTCCGCCTCCTTTGGACGAAGGAGAGCGTGTCCCTCTCTCTCTCTCTCTCTCTCTCTCTCTCTCTCTCTCTCCTCTCCTCGTGTCTGGTTTCTTCGCTTCGTCCACCTTCTCTGTGTTCGATCATCTGTCTACTTGACCGCCTGCGAGCTTAGGTTCAGAATTATGCGAAACCTGCTGCATTGTTAACCCTCGAGCTTCAAATTGTGTTATGGAGGGTGTTTTAAGTTATTTAAGGGGGAAACTGCAGTAATTGATTGAGAAAATCGAGTTCCTGTTTATTTGTGTTGCTCGTACGTTGCTTGCGGGTATTATGAACTATTTTAGTTTGTTAATTGGAAAAGAAATCCGTGTTTTAACTCTTTGCGACAGTTTTTGTAAGAGAGATTCGCGTTGTCCCAAATAAATTGAGAAATATTCGTTTTTATATAAAAATATGTTCGGGAGGGCGTACATAATGAATCTTGTAGTTTTTGCGGTTATAATAAATAATCGAAGTTCTCCCAAAGTATGTCCTTTTCTATCGTAGAGAGTTTTATTTGTTACCATTTGTCACCTTGCTCTTATTTGTCTGTCTGCCGGTTATTACTCTTTATTTTTCTTGAAATATGTTATATTGAAAAATATATCGAAAAATAAGATAAAGATAAATAAATATATCTGTAAGAATCATCTACAGCAGGGGTGTCAAACTCGCGGCCCGAGATGAACATTTTTTGCGGCCCAGTCAATATATCCGACGCAAAGTAGAAATAAAATAGAAATGTGAATTAGAAATTTTGAAAGTAGTCTCGGCCAATCAAATTTCTCCCGAAATAGGAAAGACAGTATCAGAGAAGAGATGTCAAGTATCAGGACGTAAACAATAATTTAACTTTATACATGTTTATTACAATGTACTAGTGAAAATAAAAATATTTGTTTCTATGAACATTGATTTCTTTTTTTGCGGCCAACCTAAAGTTAAGCATTGTTTATTTGGCCCAAGCTAGCTTTTGAGTTCGACACCCCTGATATATAGGTTGTCGAAAAGTGTGAAATAGTGTTATTCATAATAAAAATCGTACGAGGGCTGAAGGAAGCTCATGATTCAAGAATCAGATTTTGTAATCTAATCGACATTTTTGTTTATATTTTTTTTCCAACAAACGCTTTTCTCCAATTGAAAACTAAAAAAGAAGCAGCGTCCAAAGGCTTCAACAACGAGAAAGAGAAATGGATTTCGAACACAGAATTTCTCTATCGAGATCGGCATTTCGATCGCGGTCCTTGCGGATTGTCATGGCGATCGGCGTGCCCCTAATAGGCTCTATTAGCATGGAACGTTGTAATCGATTCGCTTTCGCATGCGCGTACGAAAAAGAATTCTCGAACGACGTTCCCTCTCATTATGCCGCGAAGAGGATACCAGCGACGCGTCATTAGAATAATACAGCCGGTAATGCGCTAAACATCGGGACGCGCATAATAAAGCGACTGCACCTGCGGCTTGCACGCCGTCTAATTATTCGGCCGGTTTTTTAAGTCGCGGCGATTTATATCAAGCAATTAGCTCCGGTTGTAGCGCTAATTGGAGTGGGACCGCGTACGCGCGCCCGGCCACGGCCTAACTGATAAACAGGGTCTATCTCGTTAGTACTACGCGTGGGGTCTGCTTACACAGCTTTCCATCGGTGTCGAACCACCGACTTTCGAAACGCGTGCCATGATTCAAAAACTGGCCCCGATATGGTTTAAAACGTATCGGAAGAACCTGCTTGATCTTTGGGATCCAAAAAAAGCGATCGTTGAGAACTTTTTGAAAGAACGGCGTTGAGTATTGCGATTCCAAAGACGTGCATTTTGAGCATGATGAAATTTTTTCTATGCGGTAACAATCGTTTAGCTCAAGATTATGGCGGTAGCAATGGAAGCTTTTAACCTTTTAGGTACGGCTGAATTCTGCGCGAGGCTATTTCTCTGGACGGCAGAGTCTGGTGTGTACTGTACAGAGTCTGATACTGTATATGCAGGGTGTCCCAAAAATGTCTCGCAATCCGAAAGTGGCGGGTTCCTCGGGCCATTCGAAGCAACTTTTTCCTTTACAAAAATTTTCTCCGAGGCACCGTTAACGAGTTATCAACGAAAAACAGTGACCAATGAAAGGCGAGCTCGGCTGGCGCGAGGCGATCGAGCCAATGAGCGGAACTGGGCTTCGCGCGCTGGTTGGCTGGGTCGCCTCGCGTCAGCCGTACTCGATTCTTATTGGTCACTGTATTTCGTTAATAACTCGTTAACGGTGCCTCGGAGAATATTTTTGTAAAGGAAGTAGTTGCTTCAAATGATCCGAGGAACCCGCCATTTCCGGATTGCGAGACATTTTTGGGACACCCTGTAGACTGTTGTAAATCGATGCGAAGACAAAAGAAGTGTGAAACAATGCATATGAAGACGATTATTTGGTTCAAACGATGAGCGAGTGAGCTACCAGAGCAAGCCACTATAGTGGCGCGCGGTCCAGAGAGATGACATCCGCGAAAGCCACTATAGTGGCGTGTCGTTCTGAAAGATGACATCCGCGAAAGCCACTATAGTGGCGCGTCGTGCCTAAAAGGTTAAGAAAAATATTTATCGCTGCGAAAGATGTTCGGAAGCCTGAAGTCAGACTTACGTAGTATTTTTGAGATACTCTAAAATAGATTAACAGGATCGATCGCGAGAAATAGGAGGACGTAATCGTCGGATATTTGTCTACAAATGCTGGCGTATAGATTTTATCAGGATAGTTTGTCGGTCTTCCAACGGACGAAGATCGTGATATCTCAAGTTTGAATGGACTGGAATGCTTCCCGAACTTTAGAGAATATCTACAACAGTATTAACAATGCTTAGAAAGCTTTGAGAGTTTGAAGTGCCTCGAACGTGTGAGAAGTTTCGTGAATCATGGGCGTCTTGAAAACTTCGAGGTACCGGCAGTCTTCGACGTTTCAGGATATCCGGAATGTTTCAAAGCCTGTAAACAGTTTCGAACGCCGAGGAATCTCCAAAATTTAGACTGCAGAGTGCATCGAATCTGCAAGACATTTTCGATACACCAAGATTCTATTAGGGTGGTGGGGTCGGTTACTGTGGGCTGACCAATCGATGCGCCTCTAGTTTCTTTTTGGACATAATTAATTTGATATTCAACGAATAAGACATGCTAAATTTTTATATTCCTTAAAACTAGTACGATCCCGTTCTATTTGTCGGCATAAGCAACATTATGGTTATACGCATTATAACCATAATGTATAATATAATTATATATATAATTGTATTATATAATTTTATTATATAATTATATATATAATACATATATAATTATATATTATATATATTATTTATATTATACATATATTATATATATCATATATTATTACACATTATATATTATAGGTTAAATATTATATAACCTCAATACTATTTACTGCAATACTAAGAAGTGGTTCTAAGGCTAAGTATTAATTATTAATAACATTTATTTTTTTTATTGTTTATTATTATTTACCATTAATTAATTACCAAGGGCATATACAATAAATTATCTCTAATCGAGGCTTAGAATGTGCAGAAAAATGGACAATCCGAGCGTCAATTAAGGGGAATTTATTGTATTTGGTCACCCCGCAGTAATCGGCTCCACTATCCTACTCGTCCTATTCGCCCGAAACAATAACCCATAGCGTCAATAAGCATAAAAATAACATTGAAACAAAATTCCGTTTTATTTCTTCGCGTTCCTAAACGGTTGCAAAAATTCTAAGAGAAATCGGAAGATAATCCAGGTGAAAGATGGTAACCGCCAATATTATATCTTCTCCTGAATCGAGCCGTGCAATGAATGTTAACGACCCAGTGCGGAAAAAGGGGGCCGTCGATGAAGATACAAAAAGAAAATTGAAGTGCGAGATTGAACGCGTGTCGGAGGGAAGCGTGAAGATTGCGAGGGTATAACGTGACAGGTTGCGGGAGGAGGAGCGAAGGAAATCCGCATTCCTCGTGTGAAAACGTAAATTAAAATACACTAGGAACTGCCGGGTCGTATCAATCAATGTCTGGCAGGTAGAGAAGGGTGGCGCGAAGATGCCTCGTCATTAACGGGCCACTTTTCGGGGAACCCTCGCCAACCCAGAAACGGGCAATTTACTTCCTGCTGGTGAAACTGCCTCCTAAACACCTCGCCCCGATGTTTTCTCGCTCTGTAGACCGCTCGTTAAACTATTTTTCGATTAACATCGCATTCGTCCCTTCATCTGCATGCGTGCCGAAGAAATAAGCCGCTCGCCGGGTCGATAAACTTTAGTGTTCGGTTATCCTTTCATAGCAGAACAAGATACAACTGTGCTTAAGGATGTTGTATTTTTTTCAGAAAACATTCTTGACACTTCAATTTCTTCAGAATAGAGTACAATTTCATTTAGGTCGCTCGCAAAGAAGATTATACTTGCATAGGAATATACAGGATGACCCAAAAATGTCTCGTAATCCGGAAATGGTGGGTTCCTCGGATCGTTCGAAGCAGCTTCTTCCTTTACAAAAATGTTCTCCGAGGCACCGTTAACGAGTTATCAATGAAAAACAGTGACCAATAAGAATCGAGTACGGCTGACGCGAGTCGGCCCAGCCAACCAGCGCGCGAAGCCGAGTTCTGCTCATTGGCTCGGTCGCCTCGCGCCAGCCGAGCTCGTTAGAATCGTTAAAACCAACATAACCTTGACATAACTACCAAAATTCATTTCACCGATTCTTTGATGCTTTGACAGCTACGAATAGCTAAAGAATCTTAGTTTACCAATCCAGATTGATTTTAACGATAATTTTTAACGATCATTTTCATGACTACCGATGCAGACAAATCTTCTCTTCAACAAGCAAGCGACGACCAGAAAAAAGGAGGGAACCACTAAAGGGGCACTACCGCATCTTCAACTACATCATCTCCCACTGAAACGGTATTGATAGAATTTATTAGGATAGCGAAGTAGGTTATTCGTGGGGTAACCAATTGCTGTGCCTCTGATTTGTTTTCGGGCACGATTAAGTTTATATTTAACAACTAAGGAATATTAACGAAATAAAAGAATCTTATTCAATAAATATACAGTTAATTATGTCCGAAACCGAATCAACGGCACAGCAATTGGTCAGCCCACAGTAACTAGCTTCACTACCCTATAGCCACGTTCAACGGCATCATGGTAACAGCTGCGTCCATCGGTAACGTCTCGAGCCATGAATGGCCGCGAACGCATCTTCAGCAACACATGCGCATAATGAATGGAAAAGAGAGAGGTTCGGGGGCAACGGAGGGGTCCAGTTGCAGCGTCGAAGAGATCTTCCGTGGCAGATATAGCGCCGGACCCTAAACATCCACCATTATATTAAATTGTGTATATTTCCCTTCATAATTACTCGAATTATATGCATTATGTAAATCGGTATGTTAATGCCAGGAGTCCACCCCCTCGAGCCCCCTCTAACCCTCGCGGTCTCTCCCTCCCTCTCTCTCTATCCGAATGGGCTCGCGGTGCTTCGACCGCCACTCCGAGGCGGAGGATTACAGCAATTTCGTTTAAGCGCGCGCTAAATGTTCCTTTATGCGCTTCTTATTCAGCCGGCATCCGGTCGCGCGGATCCGCTCGCCTCTGGGTCTCTTCGCGAGACCTATCTCTCTCCCTCTCTCTCTCTCTCTCTCTCTCTCTCTCTCTCTCTCTCTCTCTCTCTCTCTCTCTCTCTTTGGTTGGCTTTCCGGGAGATCGTGTTTTAACGCGCGCGCCTCTATTTACATAATATTCCGCGAGAGGAAAGGGAGATCGGTATCGAGGGCCCAGAGCGTGCTGGCGCAACGCACTCTTCGGGGTTCGGAGTTCGCCGCGAAAATCGCTCGGGTTCCCGGCTCTCATCTGGTCACGCACGATGACGCTACCAGCGATCGTTTATGGTCGGCAGGGACGCGGTTCGGTGAGCCGGCCTCGACTCCGTTTCTTGGGAAACGTTGCTTGCTTCGTTGCCTTGCGAAAGACCGGCTCTTCGAGATTTATTTCGCGAACATTGAAACGACGGGAGGCGCCAAGTTCTGGCTTCGGACTGTTCAGACCTCCGCCAGACCCTTCTTCAGACTCTTGCAGTCCTTTACCGAGTTCGGCACACGGAATGCTCGCATGGAAAAAAAGTTCATTGTGTATCCTTGTTACACGAAATAACGTTCACATTTTTTTAATGATTTCGTTTATCCCAAATGTGTATCGAAGTTCTTTTATTTATCAATTTTAGATCGTTATCTAAACAAGCGTTTTGCTCAACTCGATACATCGTGAAAAATAATTTTTATGTTCGGAAAAGGAACGCACACGTTTTAACTTTCAAGGACTACCGCGAAGTAAATTTCTACCCCACTCGGAATATTTGTATTCGTAACTCCGACGCGGCTTTGTCATTCGAGTAAATAAATAAAATATACAATCGGATCTATAATAAATATTATATCATATTTTATTGTGATATGCCTGTCATTTACTTTCCCTCAAACAATTATGTCTAAATATGAAGATAGAAATCTAGCGAAGGTCTACGAGGTTCAACGAATTGCATTTTGAATAACCGACGTAAACGCTCTCACGGAAAACAACAATTTCATACATACCAAGGTAATTAAAGAAAGTATAGGTTTAATCAGAAAATCTCGTTTTTCTCCAGCTTGGTGAAAAATCTGATTTACACGTTGCAAGATTAACACCTGTCGGATCGTATCGGCAGAGAAATGATTTTTAAAGCGGACAACGTCATCTTTCCGGTGAACAGTGTTGCTCTGCGTGCCGATCGGCCGTGTTTACTGCTCTATTTACATAATATTCTACGAGATCGGTATCGGAGCACAGATTGCGACGCCTTAATAAGCTGGCCCGATGGAATTAGGAACCCGAAGCTATTCGCGCGACGGAGACTTGCAGAATATCAACCTGTGATCGCAGGATAAACCGGCGTTCCTCGTTATTAGCGATAGGCATCGGTAAATAAAGCAAATCGGCGGGCAAGCGACGGTGATTCGATAAACGATACGTTACTTCGCGCGTTATTCCATGTTCTTCCCGGAGCTAGCTTATCACTGTACCCATCGTCCAATCGTTATCGATCTCTTGACGAAATATTTAATTCTTGCGCCAGAACGTTCGAAGATAAAGATAACAATTTGTTCGCGGAAGAAACGAAGTCTTTACGATTGTAGAAATTTCCATGCGTTCGTGTACAGCATCGTATATTTTCATTAGGAATTTTTATGCATCTATATGTAATAAAAATCAATAATAATAATAATCAGTGCGGGAAAGCATCTTTTTACAAGAATTTATATTTTTACCAAAGCACAGGCGAACATAAATAAATTCTGCACCGAACACGACCACTTCTTGACCGCAGATCAACCCTTCTGTGTGTACAACCGGCTACCCAGGTACAGTAATTTCTCCCTAATTCGCGCTCAGATCGCGCACAGAAATTGTTGTTTCTTGTTTGGTTTTTACGAGCATTTTCCCAAACCCTAGTAAAACCGTGAAATTCGGCCGGTTATTCTCGCATAGGCACCTCTTTTTCGCATGGCACTAAAAGGGTTAAGGAGTGAAAACAGCCCCCAAACTTGTGTGGGTCGAATATCTCAGAAACTATTAGAGTTAGAAAAATGGTTTAAATTGCATAGTTGTGTACGTTTTAATAAGAAGTTCTATATTTCACGATGATTTTCTACTCGTTGAATTACTCGCATTTAAGGTCTTCGTACTGCAGAAAATACCAAGCTCTTTAAATAATGATGAGAACTTTACGATACTAAAATAAAAATTTCATTTCAGAATATTAAATAACATTTTGGCAGTGTACACAAGAAGGTAACAGACAAAACGTTCTTTGGCACAAACCGATAGGTCGGACTACATAAGATTGTAATATTTTACACAGGAAAGGCATATTCCAAAACGATTTTTGCGTGTGAAAACGTGCGAAAATGTCGTGGATACTGATTTTATCGCGGCTAACATCGATTGACACGTCATTTCGAGCCAGAGATCGGCCGATCCCGCGGCAATGAAATCACGATATTATTATTAGGGGGGGATCGGGTTCCCGTTTTTCGGACAGTGGCCGCGGACCGATTACCGAGTAATCCGTGGCTACATTACCGGCGCCAATTATCGAATGCGCGACCCGATTGGTTGCGGTGGCAAACGGTCTGGACCGACTACCGATCGGCCGAGGGACATGGCCGTGGACGACGATCGACGACGAGAGCTGGATGACGATCGACTGCAATTTCGATGATGATACGGAATTATCCAGCGCGAACGGATCATCGGAGCCTGGTCCAAGGTCCGTGGGCCCAACCAGGACCCTCTCCTTCGCACCCTCGAACGATTTCAACAATGTTTTTCGTCTGACCGCGACACGAGGACATGTGGTGGTGTACACTGCGTTTCAAAAGTTCGCTCGTATCGTTACTCGCGCGAATAATATCTCAGTCGAATATTTCATCGCGAATAATATTCCATCGCCCCTTAAACACGGCATCTGTTCGCTAACACGCTACGCGTGGTGAGGTATTGATACCTTTTTAAAAAATTTAATTTCTTCTTTTAATTTCGTTGCGTATTTGAAAGAATCCCTCTGCGAAATCTTAAAAATCCTCGTTATATACTTGTCATCGAAACCTCATTATCAGTTTTACAAACGTCAAATCTTTTTT
Source organism: Megalopta genalis (assembly GCF_051020955.1). NCBI lineage: Eukaryota > Metazoa > Arthropoda > Insecta > Hymenoptera > Halictidae > Megalopta > Megalopta genalis. The sequence goes on along the minus strand of NC_135013.1, from coordinate 23,556,158 downwards.
AAAAAGTGGATTTATTCGAAATTCACTGATTTTTCCCCGTTAGACGTGAGAAAAGCTCGATCTGTAACCTGCAGATGGTGTGTTAATTATGTCTCTGAACGCGTTCACTGTCGAACCATCACACCACAGTTTACCACGAGATTGGTCTAATTTGATTAATGAGGTCAGAACTGTAGAATGAAAAAATAAAATAATATATATATATATATATATATATATATATAATTTAGTTTACGCAGTTACATTCCTTTGGATCGGTGTGAAAATAAAATAATATTCAATATTTTAAAAAGACAACGCGGAACGAGTGTTTACTATAACTAATTATATTTATTGTAATAAATTCTTAGCATACGCACTGTTATAATTGCTCGCACATGAACCCTCTCTCTATCTGTATCAACAACTCCCTGTCATTTTCATTTCTGCTCTCTAACTGCTACTACGCACTAACTGTCACTACTTGCTGCCTGTTACTACCCTATATATATACAAATGTACAACACTCAACAGAACCAATAAGCTTCGCGATCAATGAAAGAAATCGACAACAGAGAAGGGGTCAACATTCGCATTTAGAAACCAATGAAAAGTATAAATCTGAAAGTTTTGAACGGTGCAGCTCAAAAATTGTCAACGTTACATATTAATACAAAATAAATTAAAGATGCCGGAACGATCCACTTACAGAAGTAACCATTCCATGTATATTCGGGTTTAGGACTGTCCACATATCGGATCATTTTTGGTGGATTTTATGGAAGATAATAAACGAATCTTTGCTGAACGTGATCAAGACGAAAGTGGCCGAGGACCGAAAGATACTTTTGCAATGAAATTGTTTTCGAAGACGAAGACGAAGTCGAAACTTCTGCGGAGCAGTGTATGGGCAACGTTGCGAACGTCCGCGGAGCTTTATTACGCGCGTGGAGAATGTAGCAGGACGATCACGGATCCGCGGGCGAACTTCGTTACGGGCCTGTGTGATTTTCCATGCAAATTGAGTTGTTCGCCTGTCATTATGCTAATAAAAGTAATGACGCGTCGCGTATATACCGGTAATGCAGCTGCTGTAATGAACCACGGCGTATATATATCGGCGTCGGAGGTCCGTCGGCGGATCGTGACGCCGCCGCGCCGCGACGTTTCTGCGACAACCGACGTAGAAGGACAGCTGGACGAGGGAAAGTCCTACGAATACCTTTGATTATCGCGTGCACCTTACACCTATGCATTATACCGCCCCTGTCTAACGAAACCCGTTTAAAGGCGACCGCCTCGATGACATCTGCCGGTCTAATTAACTGTGTCACCGCCGCCCCGCGTTTTCGCGATAGCGTCGCTTCGCGTATTTATTCGTGCAAGGCTAGTGCAGTCGTTTCGAATCGCGTACAGAATTTTGTGTTTTCTGCGAAATAATCTTGTCTACCAGAATCTGCTGCATTTTCTTGTTCGAATCGAAATATTATATGATTCGTGCAAGAGTTGGGACAAATGCGAAGAACTCGATTTCGCACGGAACCTTGTGAGCATATCAAATTTTTAAATACAACCTCTCTTCACAAATATAATTTTATATATATTTGTATTAGAATATTTTATATATATTATATATTTAATATAATATATATATATAATAATAATAATAATAATAATAATAATAATAACATATATTATATAATATATCAAATTAATAATAAAAATTATATTATATATAATATAATATATATATAATATAATATATATAATATAATATAATAATAGAATATTTCGACTTATACCTCGGCTCTGTGTACACTGTTTAATTCCTTGCATTTCGATTTCTTTCATAACTGCATCGGCAAGATCTTCTTGGTGCTCGATAATTTCTCCGACAGATTTTTCTCTTATGTCTTCATTTACTTTCATCCCTAAATTTTGATAGTAGAAAAATCAAATTTTACTTCGAATTAGAAGAAATTAATAACATTCACGTTCAGTAGATCGTATTTGAAATTTTTAGACTTCTACAACAAGCTACTCTACGCGCGATCTGCCTAACAATTTATCTAATTGGAAGATGAAAATTGTAATTATATAAAATGATACAGAGTTTCTCGATTCTGACTACAAGATTGCAGCATCGACTCGGCCGGATATAAGCATGGACCCCCGATGGCCGGCCTGCTCGAAAAATAACGAGGCGAAATAATAGTAATTATCGCGAACGATCGTAACAATTATTTCGTTAGTGCCCTCCCGCTTCTCGACAGCGTTAACACGCTCGCAACGACCGTTTTCTCCTGGAATAACGGACACGCAAGGAATTAGCCGTAATAAAGATATACCTCCTTGTATTTACACTCGAAGCTGGGCGCGAACCGCGTGTACAACACGACCCGCGCAATTACTTTTTCAAATAAATATCAACATTTTTCTGGGCCGCCAAATTTCCAGCGGAATGTTGCACGGATAATGACACCGATGCAAATAGCTTGGAAACGTACCCGAGCAAAGATGTTATTAGAAAAAGGGGTACCTACTTCCTGGGATACTTTCTATAATTGATGTAAAATGCCGCGTATCTTGTAATCAGTATGGAAATCGCGAACGAGTCGGAAGAAGTAAGAGGGTGCATTTAAAGGAACGGAACGCTATAATCAGAACGAAGTCAATTGGTCGCCCAAGGCCGCTGTCCCCACCACGCTGCTAGATTATCCCCACCATAGTGTCCCCGGGCGGACCAACAGAGGTACAATCTACTTATCAAACAGAATGTCAAATCGTCGCAACACGAGAGTTTGCTACCTCGACAGAAGGCCCGGGGCGAGGAACTTGCTCCCACTGTAGTTGAGATCTCTCTATACTAATCGCACGCGAAATGACCGCTTTCGTCTCGGAATTCTATGACTAACAGGAATGATTTTTATCAACATGACCGTGCTTCGGTAGTCATCGATAGAAGGTAATTGCTATTTTGCTCTCACGATTGTTTACGATAAATTAGGATGCGGTAAAGCTAATCTATACTCTTTTGAAAAATTAAAAAATAATTCCTAGCGATCTCTTAGCTTGTTTCCCTCTACCTACCGCATAATAGGTAGTTTTTATTTTCTCTAGTTCCAAAGTACCGTAATTTCTCCCGGAAATGCCAAACTTCGGGCTGCTGTGAATTTCTCAGTACTGGTGCTACGCCTATGTAATTTATTACTACGTCGATGCTAAGGGTCGACGGAGTCGGTCAAGCGTAAGATGCGGCACGCGACGTGGATTCCTGGAAGACAACACAAAATGGTCTGTTGGGTGTGAGTTAGGTGAAAAAAACCGCGGAGCTACAAGGTACGTGGTAGGTACTAGGTACGTGATCCTCGAATCATCGCGTGTGACCTCCGAATTGCCTTCGAATCGTGTCATGTGGCCTGCGAATCGCCTTCGAATCCTAGCATGTGGCCTGCGAATTGCCTTCGAGAACTGGCATGTGGCCTCCGAATTGCCTTCAAATCGTGGCACGTGGCCTCCGAATTGCCTTTGAATCGAGTCATGTGGCCTGCGAATTGCCTTCGAGTACTGGCATGTGGTCTCCGAATTGCCTTCGAATCGTGGCACGTGGCCTCCGAATCGCCTTCGAATCCTAGCACGTGGTCTCCAAATTGGCTTCGAATCGTGTCACGTGACCTCCGCATTGCCTTAGAATCGTGGCAAAAAATAAGAAATAGAAGAGTCGAGTCTTCGTTTTGATTCTAGCATCGCTATGTATTCATATTAATGTACACCAGCATGCTGGCCACTGCCTCTTTTTGCCAGAAGACAAACTATACTCGTACTCAGTGTATCGTTTGCAAGCGAGAAATCGTTTAATATGAAAACGGAAGATCGAGTGCAAAAGGTATTCGAGTCTGGCGGCTCGAATAATCGTATCTCCTCTTTCCAAATTGTCCATTTTTGTGCACGATCCGAGCGCGAATTAGGGAGAATTTAGTGTACGCAGGTGGAACATCGATGGCTCGTTTCTCACAAAACGGCACTCGTCGAAGTCAGCTCCCGGTGCATCGTGGGAGTGAGTGCGGAAACGTCTGCCGGCGATGCTGTCACGTTACGTGCGTGCATAATGCATATCGCGTGACTTCGTCACGGATCCGGACAGTTACAGCATGTACACGCGTAACAATATCGTCTATCGGGGGGGAATCTTTTCTCCCGGCGTCTGGCATTTTAATCGAACTTGCGAGGGAGATACGAATTGCCAACGGAATTGATAACCCGCGTTCTAAACAGCTTAACGAACCCATTATGTGGCGTTTCCTCGTTAGAAGCACAGCGAAGGGAAGGGTTCCAGCGAAGCAACCCTTATTGTCTCGTTTTTGCCTCGGGGAAACTGGAATCGTCTGAGTGGCACTTTGCGAGTTCTATTCCCATGTTTTCATAGGCCGATCCCTATTTTGATAGCGAATTAACCCTTTGCGCTCGAGTGCTGACTCCGAGGCGTCGCTAAAAATTGTTATATCGCGTTCCAATATATATCATAATTTATACATTGTCAAATTTGTTTATATATTTGAGAAACTGTTAAAAGTGTAACTGTTGTCCGAATCGTAGGACTGAATTTCATGTGCATTGAACGTATCGTACGTCGTATAAAATTGAAATACCGAAGATCGGAAAGACTATTTTGGATTTAGAGTTAAAATAGCTTCGTGTACAAGGGGTTAATACGTTCAGTGCCGCGCGAGTCACGTATAGGTGACACTAATTTTTAACCGGGTTTCTGAAATTCATTTTTATCGTAATATATTGAACAAATTGAATGTTACTAGGATTTGTAGAATACAAAATAGCTGAACTAATAATTCCTATGGAAATTTTTCAGTTTCCAGTTTCGGTTTCATTAATTAAATGACTTTGATATTGCGTGAATTTTTTTCAGTTGATATTCGCCACTTAACGTGTTAATTTCCGTGAAATTGTAAACGGAAGATCTTTAATACAGCCAATTAATTTCAAATTGTTCCCCACTCTTTCATTTTGCTCCTGAAAAATGTTTCTATAGATGCTAGAAGATATTTTGAGATTTCTAGCACGGTAGTTCCAATTGGAATAGCTATCTTGCGAATTCGTTACTTGATAATTCCAGTGACTTCGTGTTAAACATGCGTTTATGCGTTATGCTTTGACACTGACGAACATTTATGGCCAACGATTATAAATTCGATGTGGCTGTATCAAAAGAAACGTGTTCTCTGAAAAATTAGCTCCGCAGATTCTAGATTACCGCGTTTCTCTGCCTCTCGCCGCGATCTAGCATAAATGTATCACGAATTCATCAAATTGTCGGGCTAATTGACACGAACGCGTGCCGGTTTTCTCTGCAGTTTTTCTTCCGCTTGTCGTCCAGCGAGACACGTGAATTATAATTTACAAGTGGAAACGGGCGGCGCTATCCTCGCGCCGATCAGTTTTAATAACACTACTCGGGAAATGCTTGTTATTCGAACGTTTTTCGCAAGACACCCTCCGAGAGTTCTCGCGAATCTCTGTCGTTCTCTTTCTCTCCCCTCCTCTCTCTTTCTCTCTCTCTCGCCCTCTCTTCCGCGAGCAACGATGAATACACGAGTTTCCGGGTTCCGGCCGGTTCCGCGCGTTATCGCATTTTCCCCCAATGATTCCCGCCGCCGCGCCAGTTATATGGCATTTCGAATGCGAGCGATTTACGATTGCGAGGTTAATTTATATACTGCCTCCTCGCAGTTGAAACGGACTTCCTAATTATATCGTGCATGTTTATCAACGCTGGCGTATCCCGTCTATTCGTCTCGCGTGTTAGGCAGCATTAATTAACCCTTTCGCGAAACCGTTCACCGATAATCTTTTAATGGTTGTGAGATTTCGAAAGGAAAAACCGATTGGATGGGATGCAATATGTGCTCGTTAATTTCAATTCTTAGCGGTCTAGCTTCAACTCTTTCAGGCTTTTGTTGTAGTAGAATAATAATGAATATATTCATGAGAATATTAAGGATATATCAATACTTTTTGCTTTAATATCATGAGAATATTAAGGATATATTAATACTTTTTGTTTTAATATCATGAGAATATTAAGGATATATTAATACTTTTTGCTTTAATATCATGAGAATATTAAGGATATATTAATACTTTTTGATTTGTATTCGTTATTCATGCTTGATACCAGTCAAATTCCATATAATGAAAGTCTTTTGCTATTGGAGGAGATATAATTTCGCGTTTCGTTTTCATATTTGAGCCGTTTATTTTGAAAGTGGCCTAAGTCATTTTTCAAAAACACCGAGCTAGCTTTTTTAATATTCACATTTCTACGTTATGCATATAATTTCATGTCGGCAAAGCTGAAAGAACGCAGTGACCCTTAGGAACAAAAAAATATTATACCACCATGTTATCAATTAGCAATATTTTTAAATTTATTAAAACGTAAAAACCTTAAATATCTGGATTTTCAAATAAATGGACTTAGGCCACTTTCAAAATAAACGGCTCATATGTGATAGAACAGTTGGGTTAGATTATGCTCCACTTGTGTTCCATAAATCGGGACAATGAAGAGATTGAATCGCACAACACGGTGCGGTTTGTTCTTGCTTAGAAACATCCGTATTCGAATAAACATTTTGCGTCAGTAGATCGTTACATAACAATATTTGCGTGATTCAGTTTACAAAGGACAATGTTCAAAAGTATGGCTAGGAATTGTACATCCACTTTCGTATGCTCTATCTATTTTTTATCGCATTACATGTGATACCGTTTCCAGTAAGGATCACGATCGACCGGTGTTCCATAATAGGTGCTTCCCATCTTAGTAAGTTTCCTAACAGTGGATTCGCGATTCGACGAGACGTGGGTGTTCAAAACAGAGGGCAAACAGTTCCGTGATCGAGGGCGGGGGGGGGGGGGGTAGCTCTAATTGAAAATCCAGCGACGGTCGCGCTCGTCGACTTGGTCCGGGCCCGATTGCGAGCGGAAAAACTGCGGCCGGGCAGGCACGCCTGCTGTTTTACGAGCTGCAGGTTTCAGCACGTTGGCCAATTACACCTTCCACGGTTAGGTGGTTCCTCCGTCTTAACGGGCAGTTAGTGCCAACATAAATGTCCCCGCTGCACGCTTTTAATTGCCCGCTTATAGCGCCGCCTCGCGATATACCGGCGCGATGGCGTTGGAAAACAAAAAGAAATCGGAAAGAAAAATGAGAGAGAGAGAAAGAAGAAGAGAACAGAGAAAAGGAGAGGAAGCGGGGAACGCTATGTGTCCACGTGCACGCGTGTTCACGAGTGTGAGACCGATGTAAAAGCGAGCGAGGCCGATGAATCGTGTTTTACAAATTGCTTGGAGTCTCGCGGTTGTATTATATGGAAACGTCAAGCGATTATCGCAGGAATATTCTATATGTCTGTGTTAACACATTCATTGCGGGTCCCGATTTTTACGTTCTTCCCGGACTGTCATTTGATCCGCGGATCAAGTCATAGTACGTACAATAATTTCTCCCTAATTCGCGTTCAGATCGCGCACAAAAATAGATCATTTGGAAAGAGGAGATACGATTATTCGAGCCTTGCAACTCGTTTTTATAATTACCGATTGTCAACGACTATGAAAAATTGTCCATTTTTGCGCGCAATCTGAGCGCGAATTGAAGAGAAATTACTATATTTGGTAAACTTGCGCTGGTGGAACGGATGTCGCATAAATATAGGTCATTATGTGTGTGTATGTACGGACAAAATAAAAGAACGAATGTTTCCTAGAAGCGCGGTAAACCACAGGGTAATAAGAAATTGTTGAGCATTGCCGCAAAAAAGTTTCGTTAAAAAATACCTAGTAGTTTTCGATTTATCACGATTTTACCGAACGACTAAATTCTCACAAAATTCGTCCGCTACACGTTTAAGTCTGCGGCGGAACATACCCGCAGTCAATGCGTTAATTGTCCTGTGAGACACCGTGTCATTACCTTCCTTCATCGGAGTCATTTCTTCCTCATTTTGCTGTCGAAAGAGTCCGCGGTGATTAAGGGAGTCTTGGTCAACGATTCCTGCGAATTGATTCGGCGCTGAGAACTTTACGCGTTTTGATTGCAATTATTACTAGTTTGTGGATTCTTGTAGAAAATAAAACTGATTTTGATCGATTCCCGAAGAGAAATTTTTTTTTATTTCTCCCTTCGATGATTTTGATAAATAGCGAATTTAAGCCGCAATAAATATACATTTCATAACATTATAATTATAAATCAAGATCAAAGCCAACGTACACTCGGGTATCTGTGTCGAATGGTTAATAACGTAACTAATCGTTTCTATCGTAGTCCTTTGCTAAGAAAATATAAACAGAGTCACCAACCGGCCGATAATAAATTCGCATTAAAAATAAAATGCATCCAGGTCCGCTATCGAATGCCTAAAAATTTGCCTAATCATTTCTGCCGCAGTCCTTTGTTAAATAAATGAAAAGGATTACTAATCGAACCTCGATAAATTCCAATCAAGACCAAAGTACATCCAAGCGTCGTTGTTGAAGGGTTAATAATTTAATTAATACTCCCAACGAAATGTACATTAAAAACAAAATACATGAAAACACCATTGCCGAAAAGTGGACAATCCGGTTGATCGCCAATCGATTCAATCGATTTTGCCGTACTGCTACGTTACAAAAAACTATAAAGAAGACGGCCAATCAAACCTCGATAAATCAGGCAATTTCCGAGTCACAGCATTTACATGTTCCAGAGACCGGCGTAAAAAAGAAAAACCTTAACTGAGACGTATCCCCCCGCTAATTAACATCCCGTCGGACACGCGTTCGCGCGTTCCCCGCGAATCGGTTTCCGGCGGCCGTTCGCCGCCGATATATTTTAATTAACGATTACGCCGTAAATATCGTTTATCGGCGTCGTAAGTCACCGGACCGGCCGGTGCGTAGAAACATTCGTTTTCGGGGCTCCGCGTGGGTGTGACGGCCGGGGTCTCGGGATCTCGGTCCCGGGGCCCGGAGTCCGAGAGGCTCAGGTGGCCTCCGGACCGATAACTCCTCGCCCCGAAATAGGAATAACTCGAGATTCGGTTATTAATTTGGTTCGGGGGGCCCCGACGGGGCGCTGCGACCCCCTCGTGCGTGTCAGCCGGGGTTGGGCCCTTCCTGTCTCGCCCTTGGGACTCCGTTGAGACAATGGCCGCCCGTGGTGCCCGATGTCTCCGACGACGTCTCCCGGACCCCCGCCGCGGCCGACGGCCGACGGCCACGCATGCCCGCCGTTTTACTGCTATAGAGACGTCAGATATCCGTCCCGTCATTTGGTATTCGTGGCCTCGCTCCGAGAGGGCCCCGGGGCCCACGCTTTTGTGCGCTCGCCGAGCCGCGAGCAGTTTCCCTCTCCGACGCGTGAAACGCGCCCCGATACCGATCGCGGAATTTCTGTAACCCCTCTTCTCGCCCACCGGCTCTTTTTCTTCTTGCTTCGTCACCGAGGACATCCGGTACTTTATGTACACCTCCTTGCGATTTCAACGATTCAGCTGCGCTTAAATTCATCTTCGTTGGAAGCTTAGAAGTGTTCGATTATTTCAGCCCCGAATTCGATCGTAAATTCAACCGCGATCTACGGCTGTTTTAACACCGGACTAAATGACTCGAACTTTTGCTTAACGTTGGAAAGGCTAATTTACCGTGCAATGACCAAAATACTTCTTTAAAATTTTGCTATTACTTGGAATGATAAAAAAAATATTAAAAAACTCCAGATTTATAACTTTTTCTCCCGAGTCTACAACGAAAATTTCATAAATGCGTTTTATGCGATCTTGGTTATTTATATGGACGTTGAAAATTTCATCGAAATCGGTTCACGCAGAGTCAAGTAACAAGCGTTAAAATATTTAAAAAGATTGCATATTACCGACAGTTGTTCTTCAAGAGTGTCAAAGATTTTCAATTGTTTACAACTCGTAATAACATGTCTAACAAAACGAAACCCCGTGAATACGGTAGCTTCGTAAGAAGACTCAAAGGTGCGCTGCAATCTCGTACATCTTCCGACCGATCTACGCCGTAGATCCTACCGGATCGATATCTTTCAGCCTCGTATCACTTCCCTAGATCATCGCCGCGCGTTCATTATCGTAGATCGGAAAAGGATCCGCGTCCTACAGGCTTCGCTGGCTACCAAAACCGGTATCGACGATGATCAAAGGAGCGAACCGAGATCCATCGTCACGTCATCGATCCGAGGAAGAATCGCCGGACGATCTCGGCGACGGTGTTCGTAATTTGGGAGGCGTGGACGCTTGACAATCGGTCGATAATCGCGAGAGGAAGGAAGCACCAGCTCGATAGAGATCTACCGGTTAATTGAGACCTAACCTCGGGCCTCGATCTCGCGATTGCGCGGCCGCGTGAACCGTGCAAGAGGGAAGACACGCGCGACTCGCTCGGCTTTCGCTCGGCTCGATCCCTCATCCTGTACGACACAAGGCGAACGAGCGAGCGGATCGGAAGCGCACGAAAAAGGAACTCGTCCGATTTATCGTGACGCATCGGGATACCGGCGAGAATAGCTGTGGGAAACGAACGGGATAACGATTCGCGTGTTTTCTCTGCCGTGTATGATGCATGATGCGCGTACAGCGTGTCGTGTAACTGGCGCGATGCGAGCGAAAAACCGACGACTTAATGTGGAAAAGTTGAAGAGCGGACGAGGGGGCTTTGCTCGTTAGGCGGCTTGAATACAATTTTCTTCAAACAATAATATCTTAATACCGTTTCGAAGCATGGACTCCTTCGAAATCTGAGTGTCTTCGGCTTCGTACAATCTTTATTTGGGCTCTGGTAATATTGCTGTAACATCGGATCGAGTCAAGATTCGATATGGGTATCGAATAATATGGGTATAAATAATAGGATTAGAATAGATATAAATGAAGCAACGACTCCGCCAAATTTATTTGGAATAACTCGAAGAACAGTGCGAGCAAATAAAAAGTATCATTCTGGTTTAATATGTTCCGGTGTAATTATTGGGTTGGCTAAAATAAGATTATTTGGGTCTGAAAGTATAGATGGGTATTTTACGACGATAATGATAAAAATATTAATAATTAATATATGTCCAAAAATATCTTTAATAAAACGATATGGATAAAATCTTGTTAAATAGTATTTATTATTAGTTCCTAATGGATTTGATGATCCTCCAAGGTAATTTGAAGTAACTTTTTCCTTAGCAAAATTGCAATCCGCAGCTTTGTTTACGAATTATTAACGAAAAACATCGACCAATGAGAGGCGAGCTCGTCTAGCACGAGACGGCCGAGCTAATCACCTCGGCCGTTTCGCATCGGTTGATCTCGCCTCTCATTGGTCAGCGTTTTTCGTTAATAACTGGTAAACGAAGCCGTAGATCGCATTTTCGCCAAGGAAAAAGTTACTTCAAATAATCTCAGGAATCGCGAGCCACTTTTGCGCTCTTCAGATTTTGCGTCGAGAAAAGCCAGGGCATTTGGCCGAAACAGACGACTTACGGCCCACCCGAAATTTGTCGAAACGTGCTCGGTCTTTCGGACGCGTGTATACGTCGCGCGTCGCATCGCTGTCGGTAATCCAATTTGCATTTTGTTGTTACCTATTCTAAATTAATAGTATATATATTTTCATTCGTAACGTTTTATTTTATGTTTTACGGCTTTTTTCGACGCATAATCGAAGGAGCGCTATCGCGCTCTTCGGCGCTTTTCGATCCTGTTTTTTCAGAACCATCTGGTACGCAAACGGTTGAAGCACACAGTAATTAACCTGTAAAGTTTGAAATCCTCGAATATTTTCTATCTAAAAACTTCGCGCGGTTCACTCCCATGATCTAAAATTTTCGAATTGCAAACTTTCGAAGCAACGGCCAGCTTCCGCCAGGATCTAGATCGAACATTCTCAGCTTCTAAGGGACGCTGTCGTGGAGCTCGAGCAGACGTAGGATATTTTTAAACAATTTAACCAGCGTTTTCGCCGTGGCATCAAGGATGTCTGTTGCACACGCGATCCGTCTCGCGTGCTCGTTTTCCGCGCGACTCGTATCGCCGGGGGAGGAAGACTCCTCGCGATAAATTCCACGGAAAGACCGTCGCTCCCTCGCCCGAAGGATTATCATTACCAAGTAATTAGTCGGCGGTTCCGCGCCGCTTTCCAGCGCCGCGGCTGGTTACGCGCGGCCAGAGGATTCAATAAGTAGCCGTGTTCACGCGATGCCATCGGGGCCAGCATTTCGAAAATTATCGATTCGTGCGTGTAAACGGTCGCGGCCCCCGTGTTCCCGGCCCCCCTGTGCCGATCGCATCCAACAGCCTTTCCTCTCGCTCGATTGCAACAAAGTAATCGTCCGCTTGTCAGACTCGTCCGAGACGCAGGTATATACCTGTACACTGTTTGCATTCCTGGCCGGCCGGCACCGAGCCGAGGGAAAGCGATGTTTAACGGCGCGTTTTGTACGCGACCTCGTTCGAGGCGCAACGATAACGTGCTATTACATCGACGCTGCTATCTAAATGCTACTTACGCCCTGAATTCGGTGCGGTTCCATGGCGGAGCGGCGATGATGCATGGGTAACGCATGGTTCGGCGCACGAGGAATATGAAACAGAAAACACAAGATTAAAAATCCGCTCGAGGAGCGGCTCCGGGTGGCGAATTAACCCCTTTGACGACCATCGAAATCATCGAGCCCCTTTTTTTTTATTTCGAAACGCATCAGCCTCGGAATTAAGGGATTCTTTTTATACCGGACGACTGCTTCTCTGCGCCGCGAATAATTCGAGTACTAGCGGAATGCAAAACTTGATTCTTGATACTACGAATTTGTATTTTAATACCGTACCTTCCGAGTCAGACAAAATGACCGGTTTCACTTTTCTTTTTTATTTTAATGTTGCTGAAATTATGAAGACTCTTCTATAGAAAATGATTCAATTTTCTTTTCAGGTTGGAAGGTCCAAATGGATGCAGTTTTTTTATCTTTACGAAGCAACACGCGTTAGTCGTTGATAGAATGGCCATAGAAGGTAACGGATCAAATTATAATATACACAACGATTAAATTTTAATAATATGAAATACAATTAAATCGAACGACGATAGCTCAACCAGATTCAACAGAAATATGAACAGTTGTTTACGATCTCAAAATTATTACCAGACTGCGAATTTTATGCATTTACGATAAAAATGAGTAGTTGCAATTCGACACGACAAAAGAACATTGAAAGAATTTGAAAGTACCAATATACATTACTTTCGTTACATTAAATATATTAACCTTTTGCACTCGAGTGGTGACTCTGAGGCACCGCTAAAATTGTTAGATAATATTTATATCATCGAAGCTTCGATATAAAAAGATTTTTGAAAGTCTAACCGTCGTATAAGTCGCAAGACCCAATTTCACACGCGTGAAATGCACTTTGTCGTATAAAATGGAAATACTACAAGTCAGAAAAGTTAATTTGGATTTACTGTTAAAATAGCTTCGAGCGCAAAGGGGTTAAAGAAAGAATGAAATTCCAAAATGGATCTTTTTACTAGTGCCGGATGGAGAAAATGTTCATTTCCCATAAAGATCCGCGGTCTGGTCGTCACAACAAAGGGTTAATTGACCGGCGGAGATATTCGCGGAGAATTTCGGTCGTTCCACTTTCAAGGCGTCGAAATCGAGCGACAAGGCTGCGGCGGTCGCAAACAAGAAACGCGATACTCGCGAGACTTTTTTCGGCGGCGAGAATCGAGTCCGCGACTGGAAAGAAACCCGTTCGCTCGCGCTAAGTCTCCGTCTTTCTCTCCTTGTTTCTCTCTTTCCCTCCTCTTCGATCCTCGCAGCCGATACTTTGCAACATTTCGTGATACTTAATAACCCATACTCACGGACGTCGGATCCTGCGAAGAGATGATGCCCGGCCAGCGCATGAAACAGAGAAAAAAAGCATCGTTCGTTATAGCATCTGTACCGAGGCTCCCCCGCGGTAGCCGCGGAACGTTCAATTTTCAATTTCGCGGACGTTCTACCCCGTGAATCTGCTTGATCATACACGGAGCGCGACAATTCCGGTGATCTTGGGGCGGAGATATGCTACCTTCACCTTCTTTAATCAACCCATGCATCTCGAGTTCCGAGTGAAAATTCAAGAAGATTCCGTTCCTACTGGATTATTACGGCACAAGACCCGTCGCTTTCGAACGCAGCTTTATTTTCAGAGTAAACATTTGTCGCTCGTGCGTTCTATTGGATTGTCCGGAAAGTTCGTGCCGATTTTCGGTAGCTAACGTGAGAGAGCTGACCGAATATATCACAATTATTGAAAACAGATGACATGTGTACATATTCTAAAAGAGATAATTTCAGCCATATTTGGAAAAAAGTTTGGTTAAGCAAAGCAACGAGTATCAGAATACAAAATAAGAAATGCTTGCTGCTCGCTACTTGCCAGTCTAACCTAATCGAATCTAACGGAAAATAAAAAGGTCGATTAATCGGCTACCGACCGGTAAGCTCTGTGGAATAAAAGTCGATTAATCGGCTACCGGTCGGGAACAAAAAGTCGATTAATCGACTGCCGATCGGTAAAGTGTTAATGTACACCGGTATGCTGGCCGCAGCCCTTTCTTCACCGACTGCCCCGAGTTTCTATGAAAACGAGCCGCGCGAGACCCGAAAAATCACGACTTAGTATTCTCAGAGATCTGCCGCGGTACCAATTCCGCGATCTCCGAACATTTCTGGGAGAAATGACCGTAGAACGCGCGGATAACGAAAATCGATCTCCAAGATAAAATTCCACTTCGAACGTAATTGTTAGGACTGGCTGGGTTTGTGGCGATTCGAGTATCCAGATGGTAAATAAACGGAGCAGAGAGAATCGAGATTCCGGATAGCCGGGGCAAACGTTTAATTTTCAATTTCGCGGACGCCCTATCCCCAAGGGGCTTATCCTCGGCCACTCTATCCACAGTCTCATTATCCATCGAACGCGACCCATCAGGCTGCTTCACCTCCCTCTTCCCGGATTCATAGGCAGGTGAGTACACGATGCCGGCGAACAATCAAGGTGGGGGTCGAGGGGTGGCATTATGCAGGAATAATAATTGGATTGTAATCGACGACGAGACGGAAACAGCCGTCTCTTGCCCCCGTGCTACGTGCCTAACGATCCCGGGTCCGGCATCAACGTATAAAGACGTTGAAGAGTCGGTCCTCGACAATTTGTTATGCATACCTCGCATGGACGAAAATTGCGTTTAATTCGCCGGTGCTTACGCGGTCCACGAGGGCCGGTCCGGGCCCGAGAGGATTTCGATCGGGCCCCGCGCCGCATAAATGTAGATGTTCCATTTAAAAAGCCATTTTCGCGTGTTTAGCATAATACGTAATCGCGCGAGTCGCCCGTACGAAGCCCGAGCCCGAGCGGCGAGCACGGCCCGACCGAATTATTCCGCGGGCCCGACGTCGTCCGTGGACGTCGAGGGCGGTTATGTTCGTCGGCGTCGGGCGTCGTTAGGCCCCGAACGATCTGCCGAAAAAACGGCCGGGATCGATCGAGATCGCGTTCCCGGAACAATTTCAAGCAGCCCCGCAAACGAGCCGAGGAAAAAATCGCCGGAGCCGGGCCCGACAAATTATTGGGCCGCGGTATCTGCCGCCGAGCGAAGCCGAGCCGCCCTAGCCCGAACACGGTAGCCGCTCGAGTGTCGTACACGTGTACCTTTAGTGAATTAGATGTCGAGCGATCGAGCTTTGGTCGCTTCTTGTCCTCCGCGAGACTCGAAAACAAAATGTTGGCCAGCTGCTCGATTAATTGGAAACGCTGCGGGTCGATGGCTGTGTTAACGCTACTTTCGTAAACGTTGCACTTTTATGTTCGATGCGTTTTTTGGTGGATCATAAGTTTTGAAAGGATTTGAAAAAAATTCGTACAACATATTCACACGTATCTAGACAGTAGATATATCATCCATTGTACTTTTCACCATTAGTTGCGTGTAGATTGCGAATTTTATGCATTTGTGACAAATATGAGCAGATGGAATATGTATCGGTACATGCAGGGGATGAATATATATATATATATATATATATATATATATATATATATAAATAAACTATAATAATAAACTAAATAATAAATTATAAAAAAATATAAATTATAACAACTAAATAATAATAATAATAATAAACTAATATATAAACATATATATATATATATATATATATATATATGTTTACCAGCTTACGTGGGATTTTTATTAAAACAATTCATTTAATAGCGAAGGAATAATTCAATATAATATTCGATATAATATATATATATTATATTGAATTATTCCTTCGCTATTAAATGAATTACTTTAATAAAAATCCCACGTAAGCTGGTAAACATTGGTAAACATTTTAAACACACGAGGCTGGTTAACATTTCGATTCCGGCGTTCTTTGTCACCATTCAGCGTCGCGAAAATTATCCAGCTGTCTGAAAAGCGTGCGCAAAGCGTGTTCGTTTGCACGGTCCGTGCCCAAAAAGCCGCAAAACGATTTGGGACCGTAAGTTCGGATTGGCACTGGGTTGTAGCGGACGAGGAAGCTAGTTGCGGTTTTCTGCGGCCGATTCCTGTCGCGCTTAAATATTCCATCGCGGAGGATACCGTTCCGCGCGTTTTCAATCACTCCTACGAGTAAATGGGCATTCGGGGCGCGCGTAACTCGCGCCCCCTCCGATATCCGTTTCACCCTCTCTCGTCGGACAGTTTTACCGCCTTTCGGCAATTCCGGTTGCCAGCCGGCGATGTACGCGTCCCGGGGAAAAATCGTCGCTCGGACGAGCAACCGGATCCTCTCCGCGCCGTGAATTTTATCGCTCCGCTCTACGACAGCCGTGGAAACAGTATGATCGCAGCTTTTTGCCGTTTTATTTCCCGACCGAATTTGCGGAATGTAATTATGGTAGCAGACGCGGGAATAAGAGAAACAGTCGCCGTACAGTTCAGTTGTTTAACCGCCTTTTCCGCTAATTTATGCAAATATTTTACTCTCTTCTATCACGTGACACGATCGTACTCAATTTTAAACTAAATTATAATATTAAATTGCAATGTAAAATACAGTGAAACCGAATAATCGTTTCCCAAACTAAATTGATAAATGTCCAACGCAATTAATGCACAACCGGTGTCTCGTTAGTTTCAAAAAGAGTACATGTTGCTTTAGTCGGGAGAGAGTTTCTAGGATCATCTTTGCAGCTTCTATAATTAAACCGCGAAAACTTCGCAGGGGTTTCGACATTTTCACCGGCGATGACGGACAAGTTCCGAAAAAGGAAAAAGCCCGTCGGACACATCGGGATTCGCGCGTCGATGGGGCCATGTCCCCCGCGGATGCTTTCGTGGTTCCCACTAATGATGAAATCGAGCGATGAACGGCGCCGATCCGTGGCAACGGGTCGCGGAGGTCAGCCCGCGCAAAAATAATAATCAATCGAACGACCGGCAACCGAGAGAGCCGGCAATTACGCGGTGGCGGCGGTGCCTGTGCTGCGGTTTGCCCGGGCCAGGTGGGACGAGGACAACCAAAGAGCCTCCTACCGCCTCTAATTCGCCCACGTCCCTCGCCCCCGGCTGCTCGTTCCTTCCGCGGCAGCTCCCTATCATAACCTAACAGCTCGAGACTCCCTCGCTTTATTATTAAAAGTTGAAATTCCGCTGGGAGCCGGGCCCGATCTTGCGGCGAACCTTCCGACTCGCTCGCGTCTTCTGCTCACCTGTCTGCCCCCTGCCCCTTGCTCCTGCCCCCGCCGTTTTGACTGACGTTCTGTTAAAGAGGTCGACGCGCTCGCAGCGCCTGGAAGCTGCTTGAATTTTTGGTAGGATCACCGCCGAGAAGGTACCTACCTTCTTCTCTCGAGTTAATATTTCTCAAAAGTTCCTTGCGTAGATTTACGAGATAATACTCACACGTTTGCATCGCAACTCTAATAACATCAACTGTCGTTTTAATGCCTGGTGAATGCAAGCTCCTAATATTGAAAGGCGCATGTGAACGCAATGCCGAATTCGGTTGTTACTGATTTGCACAATCAATTTCCATCACGAACGTATCGAGTTAATGAATCGGTCAGATGTTGACCAAGGAGTCTTTCAGTCAATGAACGAACTATTGGGTTGGCAACTAAGTAATCGCCGATTTCAGTTATAGATGTCTCTCGCTCCCATTTTTATGATATCCGTAAATGTGACATTATAAAATTATTATTATTATTATTATGTTATTTTTTATTATCCATGAATGTTGGCAACTGGACAAATTGAATGCAGCGGTCAAGGAAAAGCGACCAGAATTGGTCGATCGTAAAGGTGTCATTTTCCAGCAGGACAATGCTAGGCCGCACACGTCTTTGTCCACCCGGCAAAAATTGATGGATATTGCTTGGGAATCGATGTTACACCCACCATATAGCCCTGATCTCGCGCCATCGGATTACCACTTATTTCGATCCCTGGACAACTCCCTTCGTGGTAAAACTTTTAACGATGACGACGCTGTAAAATCTCACTTAACTCAGTTTTTGGCCGAAAAGGATCAGACTTTCTACGAGCGTGGAATTTTCAAGTTGTCAGAGAGATGGCAAAAGATCATCGAACAAAATGGAAAATATATTACAGATTAAACTTCGTTCCAAGTAAAAAGAAATTTTTTATTTCATCGAACAAAAATCGGCAATTACTTAGTTGCCAATCCAATACAATCCAGGGTAAAGAGTTGCGAGCCAGGCTACAGCCGAATTTTCTAACACCGTTTCAGCTGTACAGTCAAAACTCGCTAGCTCCTTTTAACAAGATGTAATGGGATCGCACGGCGCGACTGACAATTAGTCGAAACGAGAAGTGATTTTCGTTCGCGGCGTTCCGTTAGTCACGAGAGGTAGCTTCGGTTTAATCACGCAAATGTCAGGGATCTGCGATATACGTTTCCTAAAGTTGGACGCCGCAGCCTTAATGAATCTCTCACGCGCGTTACATACTTGGACACGAGGAGAACTTACTCGGCGTTCGGTTGGCCGGCCAGACCGGCCGGTCGGTGGCTGGGCTATTATCTTTATACACCTCGACCCAGCTGACCTTAATGCGCCGATCGCTGCCGCTCCTTGAATCATGTTATTAAACCGGCTGATCTCATGGACAAAGGTTGCCTCGCGACGTGGGTAACTGCGAAATCCGGCGGGAACAAGAATGTAATAGACAGGCATCGCGCGAAAGTAAAAGCATCGAACAACCGTCTAATGGATCGGCTTCGTTTCGCTAACAGGACGTGCCCGAGACCGCAGGAACTTCGCCGGTTTCGCCTTTAGAGCACGAGGGAACGATGCTTTTTCTATCGATCCGCTTCGATCTGTG
This sequence comes from Megalopta genalis, assembly GCF_051020955.1. Lineage (NCBI taxonomy): Eukaryota > Metazoa > Arthropoda > Insecta > Hymenoptera > Halictidae > Megalopta > Megalopta genalis. The sequence continues at coordinate 23,536,721 of NC_135013.1, read as the reverse complement.
CGCAGAGTCTGCTAATAAAACTATCGAACGGAGACCAGCGGAAAAGTCCCATTAATATTCGGACACGGTACTATTTCTGAACACTGGAAACTAATCTACCAGTATACAGGGCGAGTCTCGAATTAATCCCCACGACTTTTCAGCCCCCCTTCCGATGGTCTTGCAAAAAAATATTTCCTATAGAATTTAATAAGTATTTAACCGACAAGAGATCGCAATCGTTTAAATTTAAGAACAAATTGCAGTCACTGTAAGCGACCGACTCGTGCTGCATCGTAAGAACGAAAAGATTCAATTTATGTACAATGATATTCGGACGTCTTTTAAAACGCAATATCTTCTCCTGATTTTGCTATTACTCGAATGATGAAAAAGGACAAAAAACTGACGATCTTTTAAACGGATTTTTTAAATTTTCGTTGTAGCCCTGAAAGAAGAAGTTAAGAAGCGAGCTTTTCAAATTCTTTTTGCCGTTTCAAATAACAGCAAAGTCAAAGACAAAGTATATTACTCGTTGTCTAACAAACTAATTAGTCTAACAACAAGATGTCCGAATATTAATGTCACCGCGGATGTTTCGCCGTTTACATTGTGATTTTTATTCTTGTGAAATAATATTTATAATGCGAACAATCTCGAAATGAAAGATGTGAAACCGATCATTTTTAATTACGGTAAGTTTCGTGTCGATCGCGCAACAATGTCCCGTTAATTTGGCAGAGAATCAGGCGATTTTACGTTAGTCGGTTGAACAACAATTGTCAACATTTCAACTGTTCTAATTTCGTAAAACCGGATCCTGGAATAGCAATCCTGGAATCGTTTCAAAGGCTGTTTATTCTTATCTAAGATATAACTAACTCGTTAAGTTTAGAGAACGATAAGAACGGGGAAGGGCAAGTTTACATGTCCAGAAGTGCAAATGCGTTTCGAAGGACCGAAGAAAGGTCGGAATATCGGACGGTTCTTGATACCGGGCTCGGTCCCCGGAGAAATTCGCGCAGTTTGTACATTAACAGCGGCGGAAATGCAATTATCATTCGGCGCCGCTCGAGGAGGAAGTTCTCCACGGGACCGGCAGAGAATTCCATGGAACTAACCACTCTCCCGTCCCGTTCAGTTTTTATTTATACGGTGTTCCTCCGGCGAAGCTACCCAGGTTTTCCCGCTCGTTACTCGAGTACCTCCCTCGTGAATCGAATTATCCTCTGTTCGAGCGCACGAGAAAACAGAGGAGGAGAGGCGTGCCGTTTATGACCGCTTTCCCCGATTATTGCTACTTCTGGGAGCCTCCGTCTTATTAGCGTATTCGCAAGCGTTTTTCTTTTCTCATCGCCATCATTCTCGCTACCGTTTTCAAGTCTCGGCGGTTTTAATGTCGGAAAGACAGAGGAAACGTCTATTTACTCTATCGTGTTTTGTACACCGTGCTTCCCTCTTCGCGTTTCTGTTTTCGTTCCTTGAGTCGCTGGATCGCTCGAATGACAAATTTTCAACGTTATCGCGCGAGATTGTTGTGATTTGTTGCAAATTTATTTAACCAGTCGTTTGCTACAGTCTGTCTGAAAAGTGTATGCGTGGCTTTATAATGTAGAATTCAATTGTAATGAAACGACTGCTCTATTTTTTATAATTTCAAACAAATGTCAATATCTAAAATTTTGTATTATTACCAATTAACATGTCAAACATGGTTATACACTGTAACTTATCTATTGCAGATAATATTTCAACATTATATGTATCACATAAAAGAAAATTTGTGTTAACAATTTTTTATTTACTCAGCTATTTTAGTCTATTTTTGACGAGCATACTCGTCATTACACAAAATGTTGTCATTTCTTCGTTGCGAGTACACTCGTAAAAAATAATTAACTGGTTAACGATGTTTTGTTACTTTAGCTCTTTGTTTATTTTTGTTTCAATTCCTTTTACGGAGTGATTTTTTGTGACCGATGATCGATACTTTGTAATCTGAATTTCTGTTTTGTTGTTCTTTGCAGTCTTTAAATAGTCGACTCTTCTTTGATACACTTTCATTGTCACGATTGTGTGAAATTGTTTGAATATATATATATTTCATAAAATACTTTAGTTTTATATTCCTTTCTATTTACTCCTTACTTTTTAACCAGTTAGCAGTGGCGCTGCAGTGGCTTTTCAGAGCGTGCACTTATACGTGTCGCGAGAATCAAGCAATGACTAGTCTACTCGTCAAATAAAAATATTGGATCAAGAAGACGGTTTAATCTTACAAAATTAACAATTTTATTACTAATATTTACTTATTCGCTTAACATTAGCACATACTACGTACATAATAAACGAAAAACTCAGGAAAAATCAAATACTTCGATTCGACTTTGCACGTCGAACGCCAATATCGTGATTCTTTTCTAATCTCATTTTTATAACAATGAAAATTGTTATAAGGTAGGATTCACGATTCTTCGCGCCTCGCTCGGATCGAATAATCGTATCTCCTCTTCCCAAGTTGTCCATTTTTGTTTCCAAGCTGAACGTCGATTAGGGAGAATCGAAAAGCAAGGAACGAATTCGTTATGCGAACTGATAAACTGTTTTAGCCGGTGCATACGGGGACGCGAGAGTTTATCTAAAATTATTCATATTTTTTATTTGTTTGTTTCATTTTGGCCCGATCTCAAAATATTCTTACCATCTTGAAATTTGAGAATATGTTTCTGTTTTCGCTAAAATTACAATTTAAGTAGCCAATGGTCGCTACCTTTTACGCGCGACGAGTATACTCGTCGTGACACAAAATATTGCCATTTCTCCGTGACGAGTATACTCGTCGAACACAGCTAGCTGGTTAAAAGATTAATTGCCTCGTAGTCCGGCTTCATCCATTCGTATGTCAGCGGTCGTTGCTTATTGCTGGCCCTAGCATACCCTACATAACAAAATTAATTTCTCTTCGGATCTCCGGTCCAAAGGAGATCTGAAACATCTTTTCCAACCGAGCGAAGGTAACCCCGATGTACCTAAACCCCGTAAACTATACTTTGCTTCTCGCCCAGACAAAGCATCCCCATTCCAAAAAAATCGAAACGGCGCTGAGTTCGTTCGTGCAGCCGAGCAATTTAATGATACCATAAAACTATGAAGTACGCAGCAACAGCAGCAGCAGCAGCAGCAGCATGGCGGATTGCAATCAAGTGGAGTCGACAAGGAACAATTTATCGGCAAGGATCTAGCGCCCGAGGATCCACGGAGGAGGCTCTGTAGGCAGGGTCGTTCGTAAGTAAATTATTCGTAATAAATGAGCGCGCGTCCTCGAGTGTCTACATCCCGGAGACATTCGTTTACTCTTAATTAATGATCCGCTGGCAAGACGGCGGGATTAATTGCGCGCAATCAGATCTCGGTAATTAATTGGCCGGGGTGTTCCTGGCCACTTTATTTCGCGTTTCACGGGGATGGACGTTTAATACTGAGCGGCGCGCGGGCCGCGCACGAAACACGGGCCCGGCAAAAATTATTCTCGCGGAGCGTTTACGCGTGGTACGCTCGTAAAACCGCTCGTATCCGCGCCGACGGCCCGCCGGTCGTCTCTCGAACAGTTCTCGATTAATCGGGGGCCCCGGTCGGGAGCAATCAGAGCCTTCCTTCTTCGATCGGCTGGCCTCGTTAACCGGTTCCAGACAAACGCAGATAGAGATGCTACAAATTACAATGGTGTCGGTGTAATTGATCGAATCGCTCGGCGAATACCGAGATTACGCGATCTACGGGCCGGTACCGGGCCGAATCCAAGGGCCCGGACACGTTTCGACGGATGGTGCAAGAACTTTTTAACGAAACGTCCGCTGACAAATTTTTGCGAGTACCTTCTGTGCTTCCGATCGTGTGCAACCACGTGAGAGAACTTTTCTGAGTTATCTTTTGGAGTAAATGTCCGCACAATGAAGTTACGAGAATAGTGAAATACGAGAACGAAATCTTTCCAACATGCTGTTGAAAAATCATATATATATATATATATATATATATATATATATATATATATATATATAATATATATATATAATATATATATATATATAATCATATATATTATATCATAAGAATCATGAACAAATTCTCTGTAAATATTTTTACTGAAGATGTTTCTTGTACTTAAGAGAAACGTCCCTCGAAATTCTGTCGACAAAATAAACCTAAAAAAACTCTACCACAAGTCCCAAGAATAAAATCATACCAATACGGTATGAACAAATCAAATGTTATAATATTAACTTCTTAATATTTTCATCTACATCTGTCATTCCAGAATCGTAAAGCAATCTTTAAACTTGTTTTCACTCGATTGTCAAAAGAAAATTGACTCGTTCGATCGCCTCGTGGTAGAAGGTCTTCAGCATCCATAGGAAACGAAACATATTTTCGAATTTAATCAAGTTTATACGGCTCGTAAATTTGTCTTTTTAATCTAGCTTTAATCTATCTGTCCATAACATTCGCAGGCTGTTAAGGGGTTAAACAATAGTTTCTCAGTACGCAAAGTAACTTTTATTCGATTTTACCGATCCTTATCGCAATGTACTACTTCACAAATACGCAACGAAAAAAGTGATTCCGGTGCTCGTTTTATTCGCGATTTATATAGAAGTTAAATTTCTTCGTGTTTCAAGTTAATGGATATTTACGAAAGTGTGTAAATTTCACAGACATCGATACGGTAAAGCTGACTTTTCGTGAACCGTGTAAATATATCGATCCGTTTAACCCCTTGCCGTACCATATTCTTCATAGTTACAATGATTGGAAGTTTTTCAATCGTAACAATCTCTAAGAAGAAAAGAAATAATTTATATTTATTGCGTGTCTATATTTGCTTAAAAGTTGAAATACCGATGACAAGAAATCAGAATTTTATTCAGACTAAAAAGAACGAAATAGCATTCATAATTAACAAGTTATTACTAGAAATATCTCTATCACGTGTCAGACTTGCCTAAATACGGCAAGGGGCTAAGCTATGAAAAACTAGTTGTTAAAACAATTGTTCGACATTACATCGAGAGTAAGTAGAGGCGGCTGTTATGCGGTATAATTACTATAAAATTGCGGAAATCGTGCGAGTTGCGACGAATATTCTGTTGAAATTTTCCAGCACGGTTTCTTCCGCGACGCCTTTCTCTCCGGTCGGTCCGCTCTCGGTTCTATGCGGGGCACCGTGCTCCAAGAGAAGCGATATATTACGTAACGCGATGGCATCGCGGTAATAACATCAGATCGTATTCACCGTCTAGGCGAAGAGAACTACGCGAAGATGCTTTATGACACGCGAGAGAGCGAAGAGAAGGTGGAAAAGTCTTTACGAGCTGCTCGCTGCCACGAAAACCGTCTTACCCTCCCACCCATTATTCCGACGACGACGACGACGACGAAGCCGTGGGTAAACTTCCTACGTAAGAGCAGTCTTTCTCATATCATTGTGCCTCCCCCTCCACCACCACCCACCACCGATGCTCATTGTGTGGAAAAACAGAGACGTGCCATTTCCGGAAAAAAACCTGCGGAACGAGACCCGATACATTCGGTTCGCAATTAGGGATTATCATATCGATGCTTTTCCTTGTGCTACTTAATCGGTCTAACGAATTTTTCACTGAACGAGTCTTCTAACATCTGATTTATACTATATTTATAATATACTATATATATATATATATAATAATATATAATAATAATAATAATAATATAATATATATATAATAATAATAAGATCACAAAATAAATTGATTATACACCGTTCATCCCTCTCACTAAAATTTCTTTCAAATCTGTGTCGATTCACACTTCTTCGTCTTTAATAATAATAAGATAATATAAATATAAAGAGAATAATAATAATATAATATATTATTATAATATTATAATTATATTATATATATAATAATATAATATAAAGAGAATAATAAAATAATAAGATAATATATAATATAATATAATATATTATCTTATTATTTAATAAAACCAGAGTCTCCGGACACTTTTCAGTGTCCGATACCGAACAGTTGATTCCTTCATCTATAGATCTGAATTCGGTCCGACTCATTTCTAACCATATCTCAACGAATATTCGTTTGAACCGTGTTGCAAATTGAATTAGACTTAACTCGATTGCTTCTGATGCAATAAAACAGAAGGTGTCCGAGTCAAAGGTCCCGGGTACGAAAGCAAGCTGCTTCTGTCAGCGAGTATCCCACAGTTCTAAATGAAGCGAAACAATTGGGAGTGGTGAATACTTACGAGCAGCTTGGCGCACGCTCTCCGCGCGAGCAGCGGCGGGTTTAATATTTCCATTCGGTTCTGGTCGCTCGCCGTATCACGCAAATCGCGGTTGGCGAAAGGATAGACCGCGATCGATTCAGCAACGTTCACGTTATCAGTCGCGAGACCGAGGAGAACTCTTTACGAGAGCCCCGAGAAAAGGTCAGGGTTCGTCGGCGCGAACTTCGCCGCCCACACGCTCTCCGAATCGTGCGAAACAACTTCGTCTCGTTTCTCTGATTACTTTTCCCGCGGGTTCGGTAATTGCGTCGGAAAACTCGTGAATGGAACCGACACTCCGCGGAACGAAAAAAATTGCGTTAGTCCCGGCTGGCGGCAACGTGTGCTTCTCGCTTGTCCCCTTATTAGAAGCACATTTTCAGTTCGCGTGGGTACCGGGGAAAATGACTCGCGATGTAATTACGTCGTCAATTATGCGAGGTTTAGAATGGCGAGCGATTTCTATCGGCCGCTCCGAACGAAAACTTTCCTCGGTTTCTGGTGCAATCAATTCGCTGATTGCCGGCAGGAAGAGAGCGAGATGGAGACAGGGTAAGAGAAAGAGAGAGGGAGAGAGAGAGAGAGAGAGAGAGGGAAGGATCGGGAGTAAATACGAATCTCACGCTTTCGTTCTTAATAGCGGCGCCCTATCGTACGTGTCCGATCGACGGTAACGACTTCCAGAATAATGTACGAGTTGTAACTACGGCAACCGGGCTGTGTTTTCTTCGCCTCTTTACCGAGTTATGTCTCCTGCGACTCTTGTACCCGGCGAATGTCGTCCCGCGGACGCTGAAATATTTTCTTTTCCCTGCAACAGGCGTCCCTGCGCCTCTCGAATGCACGCGATTCCCGATGCGGCACTGCGTCAACTCTTGCACGCCGCGTGTCCTTCGTTTCGTAAATCTACACTTTCGGCAAATGTGTTCGTACAATGCGAGGAAGATGTTCGTTCGAATTTATTTCATCGGCTTCTTAAACGGTTCGCGACCTCTTTGAAAAGTGTGTACTCGACACGCGTCGCAAAAGAGTATGCGAGTGTACTGCTTAACCTAGATACTGTGCAGAATTTTTCATAATAATTATTTATATTTTTTTTATAAAATATTCGGATATTCGAAATATCTTAAAATTTACGAATATATCTTAGTTTTCATTAAAATTGCGATTTAAGAAGGAAAGTTTTAATTCGAGAGTTATGGATCATTTTAACACGTGTATCTACCGCGCCAGCCAGTCGATTTAATCGAATTTATAGTTTATATATTGTATCATAAAAATTATATTAATATATAGAAATAAAAAATTGTATTATAAAAATTTATATTTTGAAATTGATGATATTATAAGGAATCTTTCGTAAGAAATGATCGAGTAACGAAAGCGCACCGACACACGGTCGGAGAGGAATTTAATGTTTGACAGTACAAAGAAACTACAACCGGGTGAATTGTCATAAGGAAATCCTTCATTCTCTTCTATTTCAACTTCGGTACTCGAGCGATCATATTTCATTTCTTCACTCGTGGAATTGAATTCAATGAACGGACTCGAATCATGTGTGCCAGCGTTACTCTCCTTAATCTATTCTTATTCATCTGCAGTCCCATTCATTCGGCTTTCTCAGACTTCGTGTACATTACTCCTATTCCCACTTAATCCCTCCCCCCTTCCAACCGCAGTCGCTTTGTATTCATTCATGTCCCTCTTAACCTTAGATAGACTCTGGAGAAGGTTTCCCGAGCTGAGTAATTACGAAATATCAGCTGCGATTTCTATCATCCAGAATCTAGGATCTGGAATATTTCCTGCAACGTTCGTACAGTCTAAGAAGAATATCCTAGCTTAAATTAACGAGCTTTTGAAACAAGGGGCTGATTTGTTAGATATTTTAGCAACAGCTCTCGTTCTAGTAATCATCGAGACGTTGAGGGAAGTACGTGCGACTGACTTAACCCTTTGCGCTCGAAGCTATTTTAACCGTAAACTTGAAATAATTTCTCCGGCTTATCGTATTTCTATTTTATACGACAGAATGCATTTTATGCATACGAAATTCAGTCTCGCGGCGACTTTTACAACAATTACACTTTTAACAATTTCTTAAATGTAAACTTTGTTAATATAAAAATTATCTTGGAATATGCTACAACAATTTTAACGGTGCCTCAGAGTCACCACTCGAGTGCAAAGGGTTAACAAAGACTGACTTATCAATGAATCACAGAATTGACAATACGAGACAACAAAACGCTACTTTCACTGACGGTTCCTTACAACTCCTACTGAAACTCCTTCTGCAAATTAACTATTGATTTGTTCCGATACCGATACCGATTTGTTCAATGAAATAAAAAATTTTTTTTACTTGGAACGAAGTTTAATCTGTAATATCCAGTTTTATCAGTTAACCAGTTACCTGTGTTCGACGACTATACTCGTCATGTAGAAGTGACAGTATTTTGTGTCATGACGAGTGTACTCGTCGTGCATAAAAAATAGTGACCGTTGACTATTTAAATTATAATTTTAGTGAGAATCAAAAACATATCCCGAAATTTTAAGATGTTTAGAATATTTTTAGGCCACTCCTAGACGAAGGTGTTTACATCGTTATAAAAATAAGATCGTAAAAGAATCACGATATGAGCCGTTTATTTTGAAATTGGCACAAGTCACTTTACCGTAATGAAAAGTGGTGATTTTTTAAATGTTTATACGGAATTATTTATACCGAGAAAAATATCAGTATCCTGAGATAACAAATACAAGTAAATCTTCTCGAAAGTTAGCATCCATATTTTTAAACGCGTTAAAACGCAAACCCTTGAATATATCGACTTAAAAACAAAGTGACTTATGCCACTTTCAAAATAAACGGCTCATATTAGAAGTATTTGACTTTCCCTGCGTTTTTCGTTTATTATGCATGTAGTATACGTTAATATTAAGCGAATAAGTAAATATTATTAATAAAATTGTTAATTTTATAAAATAAAACCGTCTTCTTGATCCAATATCTTAACAGCGTCGCTTACTCTGTGTTCGACGAGTATACTCGTCGACTCTCGCGACACATATACGTAGGTGCGCGCTCCGAAAAGGAAGCGCCCATAGCTAACTGGTTAATAAATCTGTATCTGCTAAAAAGGTGGGTTCGTACTAATTTCAGTAATCCCGTAAAAGGTCGAACAGAAACCAACAGCATCGAAACCAGTTTGAAAACCTCCGAACAAGAAGCGCCGACCACTGCACTGCACATTTACAGTTAATCGAACATCCCAGCGCCGGATCCGCCCCATTGTTGCCGGTGTTATAATACCTTGCATAATCATAGACAAATAGAAAGGCGGGATGGGCGGGCTGATAGATCGGCGAGCAGACCGGCTGCTATTAAACATTTCCAGCAAATCAGCGACCGGTGTTCTGCGCGTCGTCGTTCGGAGATCAATTGGACGGCGGTCATATTCCGTGGCGGGGCGCCGATCTCGACGAGGGGGTCCGAACACAGATCGGACCGAGCCGAGCGTAACCGACACGTTTCATCGGGAACGAACCAAAAACACGTTCCTTTGTGCGGATACAATCGGGTGACCGGCCACCCCCGGCGGAATAATTTCAGTTTCGCCGGTCGGTCGGTCCGTCCGGCCGTATACACACGCGTGCGTTCCTGTGCGAGTGTGGGTACCGCGGCCCCCCTCGTCCCCCCCGATTTCATTCCTCCATCCGTGGTCCCCCACCTCTAGCCTGTTTCTGCCCGTGGGCGGAACCAGGATGGACCTAATAAATTGTTTGTTGTAATTAAATGAGTTCGAGGGAATCGTGTAGGGCGTTTTGGAGGGAACCGGGGCCCCGAGCCGAGGGGCGGGAGGGGAATAGGAACTCTATATATAAAGGAATAAAGATGAACGGCCTATGGATGGGTCGCTATCTGCGCCGCTGGAACAGAAACACGCTCGTGCCGCGACAGCCCCTGACAAATGACGGCCCGAGCGGGGCTATTGCCGCCGCCCCAGCAACCCCTCCTCCTCCATCACCAACCCCTCTCTCGGAATATCTCTCTCCCTTTTCCTCTCTTGCTCGGTCTCGTTCTCTCTCTCTCTCTCTCTCGTGCGCGATCGTTTCGCTCGGCTCGTCCTCGCGGTGCGGCGTTACGCTCGCCACGCACCCGAGCCACCCCCGACCGGGCCCCCATGATTAAACAGGGGGAAAACGAAATTGAGCGGCGAATATTCCGCGGCAAGAGAGATACATCCCCCCACCCCCCATAAACTCACGATTGGCTGCCAACGATCCACATCCTCCAAATTCACCCCCGAATCCTCGCGAACGCGAGCTGATCCGCGGTCATCGCGACTCGAGGGTGAAACGAGGGGGTTCTTGATCTCTTTGCTTGGACGATGATGATGTCTTCTTCGGGATCATCTGCTTTTAACGCTTGGCTTCTACTGCCGGTCTGTGTGACCGCAACTAATTAGTTATTCATCTGCATTGCCCTTAAGGCTAATTTCTTTTGAGAGAAGTATAGTATACTGTTCAATTAATAATTATAGAACTTGGAACTCTTCGTTATTGACGTGTAAAGTAAGAACAATTGATTTTGATTTCTTGTTTACCACTTTTATGTCAATAAAACTCCTACTAATACTGGTTATGTAACTTTTGATAGGTATAGCAGTTAAGAGTTAATATTAGAAATATTATAATATATATAATATTTAATATTAGCAGTATATTATAATAGTAGTATATTATATATAATATTAGTAGTATTTAATAATAGTAGTAGTGGTAGTAGTATTTAATAGTATTATATAATATATAATAAAATATTACAATTAGAATACAAGGAGATGGTCTAGGGTGCTAATTTTTAGAGACGCTTCTTTGGGTATGTCTGTTTTAAAAATCATTGGTTAACACTGAAATTGACTGGCTTCTGATTCTTTCTTCTACTTTTTACCGATTTATCTTCTTTGTTAAAGCATACATTATAACAGTAATCATACGGAATTTAAGTAAATCAAATATTCTCGTTAAAAAACGACACACACACACAAATTTACTACATATTTTTTATGTATTACATATTTCTTTTACAGTTACGTTGATTAGCATTTCTTCGTCCTCAATAATTTCCTTGATACATCGAGACAATTTTTGTGCCTCGTATATCTTTATTAATTTTTGCTCCTTGATTTTGATACCAGAGAATCAAATTCTGTTTCGATTTAGTTGAGAACAACATGCTTAACCTATTAGTTGTTGCAAAATCTTTCAAAAGTTCGTAAGTTACTATAGTTATACTGTATCCGTTTGATTTCCATCGTATTCTGTTCAAATACAATACTTCTGCAAAATACATAATTCAATAAAGAATATTCTCAATCAGTTAGCTGTCTTCAATGAGTACGTATACTCATGATGAAGACATGGCTACATTTTGTGTTATGACCGGTTAGGTCGCAATGATGATAGTAAATGATAGTAAAATCATGTAGGAAATGTTCACGACGAATCTGATACGTTGTTATAGTGCAACGTGTCAAAAACGAAGCGAATTTCTGGAGGAACGTTTAACGATGAGTGTACACGTGGAAAGAAAGACGTTCGTGTGTTTCTGGTGCGACGAAGTGTGAGTATCGACTGGTATCCGCATTCTGTCCCAGCCGACGCGGAAAATTGGTGGAAAGGAGGAAGATCCGTGCGGGGGGAACGAATATCCTCGGCGAATGTTCTGCAGGGCACGTTCTATTTGATTTGCAATTCGAATCGGTCGCGTTCACGTAACGGGGCAGGGGGGCGAGAGAAGAGGCGCACGGACGAGAAGACTCGGGAGAAGACGAATCGAAAGTCACCGAGGTTTCTCGCGGCCCGGGGTGAAAACGCGATTCTCGCGACTATAACTACACGTGTAAATTGATTTCGATTCTGCCGAGCTGTTCGAACTCCGTTGGTTATGAATTAACAGTTGGATTAACCCTCGTTCACAGTTCACAGATGACTAGGTACAGTAAATTCTCCTTAATGGACGCTCGACTAGGAAACAAAAATGGACAATTCGAGAAGAGGAGACACGATTATTCGATTTCGTTTTTATAGTTGCCATAAAAAGTTATACAGTCATATAGTTATAAAGTCATATAGTTTGCTATAAAAACGAGCCGCAAGGCTCGATTAATCGTACTTCCTCTTCCCAAATTATCCATTTTTGTTTGCAAGCTGAGCGTCAATTAGGAAGAATTTTAATACGTCATTAAACCTATGTTGGAAACAGTGAAACTTCATAAATCCTAGTTGTAGACTGTAAATTTATGGAATTGCAAGAACAAATGAAAAGGTAATAGATGGTAAAAATTTGTAGAGAACTTGAAAATAATTGTTATTTTAACAATATGGTAAATGCATTAAAATTATTAGAATTATTAAGAAAAGTATGTGGCTCTTGTGTCTTGCATTTAACACTCTTCTTACCGGAAGACTATTAATACACTTTTCAATGACTGAGCTGTTCCTAAGAGAAACATAATTTTCTTTTAAGTGCCAATTCCAAAAGAACTCGTTACATAATATCGATAGAAATAATTTGATAGGTAACTCGAACAACTTTTTAAGTAATTCATAACTGTCGGTTTTCGATTTTAGAAGAACTATTAGAAAACTGCTGGTAGAGAAAGTGTTGAGTCAGAGAATTTCTATATTCCACGAAAGTCTGCGTTCCGACGATCATTTTATAGATTCTGAAGAAATAAAGGCGAATATTGTTACGGTGACTTGTCCAAATCAAGTCGCTGTAATGTGAAACTGCTCTGTTGTGTGAACAACTCCTTAAAGAATAATAGAAGATAGAGGTTACCATGGAGGTGTGTTACCAACGGACAATCGAAGAGTCGAGATCGGACCGTCGAACGATCAACATCCCACTTCTGAAAGATCTGAATTGTTATTGTATCGAATTGTGTTGTAGTTAATATTCTTTATTGTAAATAAAATGCCGCGACGCGAGAGAAACGGTGTAATTCGCAACAATATATGTAGAAAACTTTATACATCGTCTCGCGAGACTGCGACAGAAAGTTGCGTTACCCGTATAAATCTCCCGAAGCGATATAATTTTATCGCTGCCGCTGTGTCCAGAAAAAAAAAATGTCTCGAAAAAAATCGCGGCACAGGAGCGTCCATCGTGTCTCGCAAAAATCGTCGATCCGTCGGGGACCGAAGATCGAAACCGATTTTCCGTGACCCTTTCACGGCTGACATTGCGAGCGGCTCGCAAAAGGGTGTCGAAAAACAAAGCGAAGCGAAGCGAGACTGAAAAAAAACAAAATTGAAAAGGTGCAACGCGGAAAAGAGATGGATTTATTGGCGGTGCGAGGTCGAGCTGGGGGGATGCCGGCTAGGGGATGGCAGGGGGCTGGGATCCGCGGCTCGAGTGGGAATAGAGGAAAAGAGGCAGAACGCGACGACCGATGGATTTGACAGAAAGCTTTACAAAGCGCTGTCGCTGCGCGCTATTTTGTATTTTATTTTCGAGCGGCACGCGGATTGGACACGGACGTTAACAGCACTCGTTGTAATGCTTTATAATGCCCTGTGCCCAGGTCTCTCTCTTGCCAGTCGCGTTCGTCACCCTTCGGCCAGTCCGCGCCGCTGGATAACACGGCCGAAAAGGGGGCCAGCAGGCACACACCATCCGTCGGATTTTTCGCAATAAAATATGAGGACCAACGCCAGACAGAGTGTACATTCGAGAGCAATTTCTGGCGTTGTTCTGCTATCCCGACCGTTTCAATATTCGCGGAGCCGCCTCGCGATCCGATTCCGAAGTATTATAATTCCTGTGGATCGTCTCGAGGATACGATGCAAGATTTGTGGTATTGGTTTTATAAATGATGTCGCGCGTGTGCGAATGAATATATATGGTCGTGCGATAACGACGGTGAACTTTGCGAATGTTTGTCAGCTGTGAGAGGAGACGTCTGAGATTGGTATATTGTGTGGAACGAGTGGGTACGCGTCGCGAGAGGCTATTATATACTATATTATATACTATATAATACTACTATATTATATGTGATATACTATATTATATACTATGGAGAACGAGTGTGCGAGAAAAACGCAGAGAAGCAAGTAAAAGACGGAGAAAAGTGAGAGAAAGATATGGTGCGAGGCAGAGCAAATCTATTCTTATAGTATTTATCTATTATTTACATAATAACGATTGGAATCGTATTGCCGATTTAATTCTTTCTCCGCAAGATTTAGGAGCAGGAACACATCGATTCGTTGAGGTCAATTTTTAATCATCTGACTTTTAAAGTGAACTGTAAAAGTGCTATAGCTTTTTACTAACCCTTTTAGTGTCAGCCGAAGATGATATACATAAGGGAAGAATACTGTGAGACACAAGGGAAGAATACCGAAGTTGCATAAATTTTGTAAAAAATAATAATTACAATATTCAGAAAGAGGCACGCTGAGAAATGAAAGTGTTACTTATTAAAAATATTACGAAAATAAACTTTTTCTACATATAGATTGTACTAAATATTTCTCCAACGTATTCGTAGAAGTCTACGTCGGTACGATCGTTTGCACAGACAAATTACACGTAGAACGTAATAGTACAAACAAATCGTGCATAAATAGTTGGATACATAAACCTATTGATTCGCTTAATGGCTCTTAATGGCGTCGATCTTCGTATCGCAAACATATTATTCTTCGCTATCTGTATCTATTTGCTCTGAATAAAGAAGACTCAACGATGTTCGAGGGTTGTAATTTCATTGATAATTGAGAGAGACTCGAGGTAAGCATCCGGCATCGCAGCATCTTCCACGTTTCGTCTCTCCGTCAAAACTGACTCCGGCCAGACCCAAAGAGCCGAAACCACGAACACGCGATAAAAACACACCACCCAGAACGGAATCGTCGTTCCATCGAATTTCCACGCTCGGCGGAAGGTCGCACCTCGCAGCAAGGTGGTATCCTCGTTTCGCCGGATTCCTCGAGGACTCTCCGGCTGTTTGAAGCGAATCGGAGCGAGCAGTTGGCCGGAGCTCTGGCAAATAGCGACAGCTAACCGACGTTTCGATACATTTCTATCGGGAGCAATAAAGTTCCGGCGGTTTTTGTCCGTTTCGAAACTCGTTACACGCTCGACTCGTCCCGATGGTTACGCTGTATCGACGGACTGCTGAAGAGTCGCCGAGGGCCCGCCGGATCCGGGGCCCGATGCAACTTTTTCTCGCGCCCCGGACCTTTTTTCCCCTGGTGGCCGTCAGGTTCCGAACGTTGCGCATCGGCGACGGGATCGAGACCAGCGAAACAGAAAGAGAGTAACACGCCGATGAAAAAGAGAGAGAAGGAGAGAGAGAGAGAGAGAGAGAGAGAGAGAGAGAGAGAGAGAGAGAGAGACGAGCCGGAGACGAACAGAGGCACCGGTAGCAGATACCGCAGCAGCGTTTTCTTCTTGGTCGGGCTGGGCCGCGTGGTTGCTCGCCGGTGCAACGACGCTCGAGGGACTTGGAATTCCAGCCCGAGATGCCGGTGACTTGCTTACGTAAGAAAATCTCGGCAAAAGACACACGCAAGAAAAGGGTTCGCGACCGTGTGCTCGCCTCCTCTTCCCACTCTCTTTTCTCCGTTCGAGGGAACGCTGAATTATCATCTTTCTTCCTCCATGGAGAGCGGACGCTAGGAGAAGATGGACGCTGCACCTGACCCGACGTCCTCTCGCAATTTTTAGGATTGTTACAATTTTCAGGTTTGGCAATGCTTGAGATGGTTCGGGTTTGGGGCTCTTTGAAACCCTCGTGTAATTTTTAATTCGAACATGCTTTAACAGATGCTGCAAGGGGTTGCTTTTAAGAAAATCTTTTTGGAATCGTTTCACTTAATTTTTAGTTCACTCGTTTGAACAGGCGATCCAAGAGATTAATTTTTAAGGAGGACCTTCCGGAGTCTCTTTGGAATTCTCGCGTGATTTTCGATTTATGTTTGATCAAATAGATGGTCCAAAGGGTTAATTTTTAAGAAAATTCTTTTGGAATCCCCGCTTAATTTGCAATTTGAAATTGTTGAAAAAGAAGGCTCATGGGGTTGGTTTTTAGAATTTCTTTTGAATCCTGACGCATCTTCGCATAATATTTAGTTTAAACTTGTTTAGATAAGTGGTCCGAAAGGTTGTTTTCTAAGAAGACTTCGCGTAATAGCATAGCAATCTGCATAGTATCGAATACGTATAATGTTGGACATAATCCTCTGTCTATCTCAGAAATCACGTCGCGGTAACAAGTTTGGGAAATGTTGCTCAAATTGTGAACATTGACAACATATGAGACGTTTATTTTGAAAGTGGCATAAGTCACTTTGTTTTTAAGTCGATATATTTAAGGGTTTGCATTTTAACACGTTTCAAAATATGGATGCTAACTTTCGAGAAGATTTACTTGTATTTGTTATCTCGGGATACTGATATTTTTCTTGGTATAAATAATTTCGTATAAACGTTAAAAAATCACCACTTTTCATTACGGTAAAGTGACTTATGTCACTTTCAAAATAAACGGCTCATATTTCAAGGACTCTGTAAATTTGGAAATAGTTTTTCACCTAGTTTATTCGTAGACTGCGTACTTTATGCATTTTTGACAGCAGCGAGGAGATAAAGCGAGCACTGTTTTATTAAGAAGAGCAGAGATTAATTGGGGCCTACACCTATATCGAACCATGAGAGAGAAAAAATGGTTGTCGTATTATCAGTAGATCGCGGATTATTGTTCAGAATAAAAATTGTTAATTGCAAGAGCTAATTCCTAATCATCTTGATAAGCAACGTAATAGCACCTTTAAATTCTTTAAATGCTTTCAACGTTTTGCATTCGATCCACTCATCTTTGTCGTATAATAAATGCATAAAATCCGCAATTATCAGAGTTGAATTATTAAAATTGTTGAGAGAAGAAGTTATGTTTGATCCGAATCCTGTTGCTCGCGAACGTTTCAGTGCGCTTTCATTTTCCATAAAGATTCGCAGTCCAATTCTCAGTCTCCCTAAAATTAATTTATAAATATTTTCACGGATGTTCCAAGACCTTCGCCCACTTACAACAAAGATGAGACCAACTAAATCGACGATTCGCGACACTGTACGACAAAGAAGACGCAGACGGAAGCTGAGCCGCGCACCTGCCCGAACATCGAAGTCCTCTCGAAGAGAATGGAGAGAAAAATCGGGGAAGGAGAGGAGGAGAGGCTCTCTTCTAGCCGGCGGCAGGCGCGTTTGTCGTCGTCGTCGGCGTCGTCAGGAGTCGTCGCCACCGGTCGCGTCGCCGTTGTCGTCGGCCACGGGTTGTCTAACTCGGCCTCTAGCCATCCTCGCTGCCGGTAGCTGGTGCTCGCCGGGTCTCCGTACCGGTCATGCGTCGCAACTATAATTTGAAATAATTTATAAATCCTATTCAATTCAAATTAAGGCTCCACTCTGTCGGATGAATAAAAGATGCGCCGGTACCGCGTTGCTCGCTCTGGCTCGCTCGTTCGCTCGCTCGCTCGCTCGTTCGTTCCTTTGCTCACGCGCGCGGCCCAGACCGCGCAATAATGCGCGCGTGTGCGCGCCAGGGCAAATGGTGGGCCCATTATGCTACGGACCGTGAGTTACGCCAGGGGCGGATTACCTCGGATTCCGCCGGAGATTATGATCGGACCGCGAAATTGGAGAATTGGGGACGCGCAGATTTTTGCGCCTCGCGGTGTTGCTCGATGCTCCGATTTGCGTACCTTCTGGGCCTTAGGACGAGGTATCTATATAGTCCAGGCGACGTTTTCTTGTCGCTTCTGGCCCACTGGGTTGCCAATTCGATTGTCCAATCGATGACGTCCGACGTTGCGGCGACGTTGATCCAACACGACCATCGAATTATTTCAATCGTTACATGTAGAGGTTAATTTGATTTTACTTGTTTTTCGTAATTTTTCTATTTGTATGTGTTTTTATTACTGATAGATTTTAGTTTTAGTATTAATATTAATGTTAATAATTAGTATATTATTCGTACATCTCGTATTTTGCTTTGTGCAGCTGGTTTCTCAGGCAGCCCGTACAATAACAATAATAATAACAATATTAATAATAATAATAATCATTGCTACACGAACGATCGCTAAAAAAATCCAAGATCCGCGACCGGTATTTTAGATCAAAGATCGCCCGCATGAGCTTACATTAAAATCGATAAACGATAAATAAAAGAAATTGCAAAATGTAGTTGTTACTAAATTATAAAATATTTACGAAAATAATTGCTTTCGGTACTCAAATTAGAGCACGCTCTAGTGAAAGAATCGGATATAAAAATCCAGTCTTTTCGTGAAATGTGACACGAAAATTGAAAGTTAAATTAATCGAGCTTCCCGAAGGGTCGGCACAACGAATCCTCTTGTTGCCCAAACTGTTCGAATCGCCCTAAAAGCGGATGCAACAGGAAGATGTGATATCCTGCTGGATCCTGGGAGCGAAACAATGGCCCCGCGTGATATGTACGCGACGTACGCGCGAGTCCTGCCACGAGGAGGTCTCGTCGTAAATATGGTAATCCTAAAGTATCAGCGGTACCCGGTGGGTCGGGGACGATAACGACCATTATGCGAATGCTCGACGAAAAGAGAATTAGGGGAATCATTTGTTAGGCGAGCTGTCCGTCGCAGCAGATATAATCCCCGGATGTCGGCGCCGAAAGACACTCCCTGCAGTCTTCCTACGATGAAGATCGTTCGGACACGTATAGGATCTATCTCGGAACCAGTTTTGACTACGTTGCGACAACGTACAGAAATGTACGATGTACAAAATTATGTGGACTACAGTGAATTCTCGCTAATTTACGCTCGGATTGTACACAAAAATATGGACAATTTGGGAAGAAGAGATTATTCGATTTTGTTTTTATAGTTACCGATTGTCAAGAACTGTAAGAACGAGTAACGAAGCGCGAATAATCGAATCTCCTCTTCCCAAATTGTCCATTTCAGGGACAACAATCCATTTCATAATCGTAAATTAAGGAGACTTTACTGTATTTGGAAACTAGCTAAGCTTCACTTCGTTCCATTAATTGCAAACAACAGGGATAATTTTATTTTCACCTCATGCTACATCTTCCGAGGCTTTCATTTTCAAAAAAAGACTGTGTTTATAGTGTTAATTATTTACTTTTATAATTAATATTATAATATAATTAATATTATAATTTGTAATATAAAATTGATTGTTTTACTATAGAGTATTACTATAGAGTATTACTATAGATTAATTAATACTATAGAGTATTACTATAGAGTAAATGAGACAACAAAGGAGAAATTACAATAGGATACATGTATAAACACTACATTAATATATTACATTACAGGCATTAATAAATTAATTAAGATAGAAAAACAAAGAATATACGAGAGTTAACAATTTCAACTTTCTCCTTCGTTCCTTTCCATTTTGTTTCGTATAATCCCTCTGTCGGCAACCGAACAGTGTATACATAAATTTAAAGTCTTCAGCGTACATTTTAATTTTACGACCGTAAATCAGCGCGTGCACATCCATATACTAATCAAAGTCCAATTAGAACGGACGCACTTCCAATTAGTTACGCCGAGCACCGTCACACAAAAGCGGAACAAACGTTTCTGTTCGAATGCACAAGAACAACGACTCAAATATTTCTGCTAAACAATATCTTTCCCGCGGATCAAAAGGTTACGCAGCGTCGCACGGAGGGGCAGGGGGGAGGAGAGAGAGAGAGAGAGAGAGAGAGAGAGAGAGAGAGAGAGAGGGTGGTTTTCGAAAAGCGAAGGTGTCCATATATCTGTCACGGGCTCGTTGACGTCGTATTCACGGACCAAGTTGGCAAGGAAGAAGCGTCTCCCGTCGGTTTTGCCGGCGGCCGGGACGTTGACCAGGTCAGGTTTTATTCCCACGGGATGGGACGCGATACTCGGTCGTCCTCCCTTGCCGCCGCCGCCCCCGCCGCCGCGTGCTCCTTGTACGACCGGCGGTCTCCCAGAGCGCGCGGGTCGCGCAAAAACCGCGAGCGTTCGCGTTATGAATTACAGATTGGCCAATGCGTAAGTACTTGCGTATCGGACCGTGGCACCGCGGGTAACGCATACCTTGCGACAAGAACGGGAGAGAGGAGAAGAGAGAAAGAGAGAGAGAGAAAGAGGAGAGAGCGGCAGGTTGCAGGTCGCTCGAAGGGGTGAAAGAACGGCCGCTGTCGAGCTCCGTACTCCTGGCTGTCGTCTTCGTCCTCGGAGTCGACCAAAAGGATAAGAAGGTAGTGAACTGTGAAAGAGACAGAGAAGAGAGGGAGAGAGGTACAGAGAGAAAGGGAGAAGGAGAGAGAGAGAGAGAGAGGAGAAGGAGACGTAAGAAGTTCCCCGGGTATATATGTATAAATATATATATATACGCACGCTCTCCGGGATACGTCACCCGATTAATTTGTTGTTAGCAAACAGGTTGGCAAACTGCGAGCGGATGCTGGCTCGAGCAAATAAAGGAGCCTCCATTTATTAAGCCGGCAATAAAATAGCGCTCCTCCGCTCTTCGTTGCGTCGTCTCCTTCTCTCTCCCTTCTTCCTCCCGCTTCGTCGGCCGTGGGTGGAACACCGGGAAAGAAGGGAGGGAGAACGTTTGGCGTATTTCGCGGGAGAGACTGGGACAGGGAGAGAGAAAGAGGGAGGATCGCTGGGGGGACAGGGCTGATTTATGCGAAAATCGAGGGACTCTCTCTCGGCCAGGATCCACGGGCCGAGCCGCGCTGCGTGGAAGTAATGCCACGGTGGACCGGGTTAATCCACCCCCGAAGTCTGTCGAGCAGCAGCCTGAAAGTCTTTTTGCGACGGTAAAATCTCGGGTAGATCGCAGACTTTCGGATTCGTTTCGGATGTAATCGCAATTTCGGCGAGCTTGATATTCGTAGCTTCGATGGAGCAGAATTTCTGGAGTCGTTGGGGCGAGATTTTAATTGGAAGCGGTTTCAATTCTGCTGGGTTCGTCCATTGCGACGATCGCATATGGATTGTATTTATTTTTATCTTAGGCTAGTTCGTTTTGGAGGAGACGATCGAAAGACGATCCTCTTTCCTCGACAGAAAATGTTCAAGAGAGGGATTTGCTCCTGTGACCCTGGTCCATTCGATAGGTTCATCAGTCTATCCTTGTGCGATTTTAATCATCATCCAAATTAAATGATCGCGTCGAACAAAATAAAAGTCTTTTCAGATTCGCAAAATGGGCGAGCTTGATTATTTAACGACGGTATTTTCATAGATTCGATGAAGCAGAATTCATAGAATCTCCGAGGGTTGGAAATTAATTTGGAGTTTTTATTGTGCTTCGCGTTCATCCTGTATGACAATTGCATATGGGTTGCATCTCTTGTTGACTTAGGCTAGTTCGTTTCGTGATAGACGATTGAAACGGGATCCTCCCTTCTCAAGAAAAATTGTTAACGAGTGTAATTGCTCCACTGGTCGTGGACCATTCGATAGGTCCATCAGCCGGTCCGTCTATCCTCGTGCGGTCTCAATCGTCGCCCAATTCGGAGGGCCGCGTCGAGCAGAAGAATTCATCGGGCGGTTAGATCGGGAAAACCGATAAGAGGTTCGACGAAATAGTCGGCATAATATACTCGTTTCTTTTAATTATGCGAACGCGATCGAAGGCGGATCTTCGACGTCTAGGCGACGTTTATCGGCTGGACAGATCGGTAGCCAGCGCCGGGGCAGATCGCTATCGAGCCTGGCGTTAACTCTTCAAGGCTGTTTAACATAATTCGTAAACAGGATCCCGTAAAATTCGCTGGCCACGCTTATCTGCTTGCCACGCACGATACATTACGCGATTATGTACCACTCATAACGTAGATACATACGATTAGGCTACCCTTCGCCGCCGCCGCGCCGTGTCGAGGCCTCCGCGTATCGGGTTACGCCTAACAATTAGCTTCGCGGGATGGTAAAAAGGAAGCAAGACCTCGTTTAAAGCTCCGAATGGTATTATACTTCCGTGGTCTTCCGGGGGGCTTCGTTTCTACGAGTACGATCGTCAGCGGTTTAGATCGTAAACCGATAGCCACTGGCTGTGAAAGGCAGATCGAAGATCTCCGGCAAGATCGGCAGTTAGTTGCTATCTGGAATATCGAGATCGAAGTTGAAATTTTAACATCGGCGTTGCTCGGGAAGCGGCGATCGAGCGTAAGTAGAAACCGGAACATTGCTAAACGCCCTCATTATTACACCTGGTTCCTGGATACTGAACATGCGGGTAGAGAACGAATAATTCCCTTTTCGTTAGGTAATTCAGTTTGAGGCAACATATTATTATCCTAAACGATGCTGCAACAACCCATTTCGACGCTAAATGCTCTTAACCAGTTAGTTGTTGCGATCTTTTTGAAAAAAAAAATATATATATATATATATATATAATAATAATAATAATAATATATAGATAAAACATATATCAAAGTAATTTCTCCCCAATTGACGCTCAGATTGTACGACAATAGCGTACACAAATATACATATATATTTTGTGTACATTGTACACAAATTTACTTATTTACTTAACTATTATTTATTTTTATAGTTATATTATTTTTATTTTTATAGTTACCAATTGTCAATCTGTGTATCTCCACTTCCCAAATTATCCATTTTTGTGCGCAATCTGAGCGTCGATTCAGGACAATTTACTGTATATATCCTTCTTAACCGGTTCGCCGTTTTTGTCGAGTATACTCTTTACAAAGAAATAACAACATTTTGTGTTATTGCGAGAATACTCGTCAAAAGCAGCTAACCGACTAACGGTCTTGAGTCACAAGAACCAATAAACTACGACATCCCGATTGGAAACAATGGTAACGGTCTCGAAAGTATCCAACGATCTTCGATAACGACATCCATAAAAAGACAATTCATCAAGGCTTATCCAAGAACCACTGCAGGATACCTGCTGTTCATTGAATTAGCAACAGTCGAGATCTAAGAAGAGGTGTTAAGAGATCAACAAACGAAATCCACGACGCAGCCGACAGCTAATCTCTTCCAAGGATGGTCCAAGAACAAAATCTTCGCGAAAGAATCGATCGTTAAAATCAGCGGCGCTCGCGAAGCCCGAAGGTTAAGGGGATCGTTCGAAAACGTCGGCAGACGATCCGGTCCGCGTGGCCAGCGTGGAAACGACGTGGCCGGGTCCCATGCTGCGCTAGGAAGCATATATCCTCCGCTATCTAAATAATTATCGCGGCCATTACCATCACGTGGCGTTGTCCGGTGGAACCAACGAGGCGACGTTGCGTCGCGCCCCAAGCCGTAATACGACCGGGCGATATTATGTATGGTCCTCGCAGTGCTCTCTCTCTCCTCGTGGGGCACACGTGTGCGTGGACCCGCCGTGTGTATCGGAAGAGAAACGCGCGGTGCTACCGTGTCGGGAGTGGCGTCGGGTATGACGACCTACCCGCTGTTCTCGACCCGCTCCGTCAAAAGGGAGGAGAGACACGGCCCAACAACGGGGAAACGGATCGGGCTCTTTCGATTCCCCGGCTACTCGACTACCCACCGCGCCAAACAGACGATATCCTTTTCCTTCGTCCGCCCTCCGCGGGTCTTATTGATCGCACCACTTACACGGACATGTGTCGCGATACTTATCGTAAGTCGTGTATACGCATACCGTGCAACCATGTCCCGTCGCTCAACCGATGCGTCCAGCTGGATCGGATCGCCCGGTACCGCAGTCCCATTTTTACCGGCCCGATCACGCTGATTTCGTGTTCACCAACCACGCCGGCTCTTCCGGACGTCCTCCTTCTGCGAGACCTCGTCACAGCACCGATGATAGACCGTGATTCATCGATGCCAGTTGCGGTTGAAAGACCTCCAACTTCGACGAGCCTACGATGAAGACGCTTTGCCGAGGATCTTCGCGAGGAGTCTTCGCGGAAGACTCGCGGTGGTTCGTTACAGCAATGGACGAACTCTCGTTGTATGTATAAGATTCATATTTGTGACTAAGTAAGTGCTTTATTTCTACTTTTTCTAAAGGCGTTTTCGGGAACAAGAGCCCAAAGATCAAACACTTACGGCTGCGAACCGTGCATTAATGTAAGCAAAACATTACGAGGGGTAGGCTGTCACCACTTCTCGTGACAAACGTAATAATGGTTTACCACTAATGTGCATATATACATTAGTACTTATAAGAGAGATGTATCAATGTTATTAAAAACTTTTTGTTTATTTTTAGTTATAGTAGTATTTGTTAAATTGTATAAGCCCCTTAAATAAACACTTTACAAAGGGCCCGCTAGGATAGCCTTACCGATGAGTCCTCTAGCGGGTCCTGGACGAAACGTCTCCCCCTCTCCTTTTCTCCTTAACCTTTTAGGAACGGCTGAATTCTGCGCGAGGCTATTTCTCTGGACGCGGCAGAGTCTGATATGTACTGTACAGAGTCTGATATTGTATATTCTATCTGTATATACAGGATGTCCCAAAAATGTCTCGCAATCCGAAAGTGGCGGGTTCCTCAGGCCATTTGAAGCAACTTTTCCTTTTACAAAAATGTTCTCCGAGGCACCGTTAACGAGTTATTAACGAAAAACAGTGACCAATGAGAGGCGAGCTCGACTGGCGCGAGGCGATCGAGCCAATGAGCGGAACAGGGCTTCGCGCGCTGGTTGGCTGGGCCGCCTCGCGTCAGCCGTACTCGTTTCTTATTGGTCACTGTTTTTCGTTGATAACTCGTTAACGGTGCCTCGGAGAACATTTTTGTAAAGGAAGAAGTTGCTTCGAATGATCCGAGGAACCCGCCATTTCCGGATTGCGAGACATTTTTGTGACACCCTGTAGACTGTTGTAAATCGATGCGAAGACAAAAGAAGTGTGAAACAATGCATACGAAGACGATTATTTGGTTCAAACGATGAGCGAGTGAGCTACTAGAGCAAGCCACTATAGTGGCGCGTCGTTCTGAAAGATGACATCCGCGATAGCCACTATAGTGGCGCGTCGTGCCTAGAAGGTTCACACGTTCGCATCACCACCGCCAAAGAGTCTTCATAATTTCAACAGTATGGAAATAAAAAAATGTGAGACCGGTCATTTTACCGTAATCGTAGGTTCCAGGATCGAGCTCTCTACTCGAATACCACACAACGTCTTAGATCTGACGTTTTACGACCTAAACTGTACGTACCTAAGACGTCCCGAATGACCGAAAATAGACGTCTTTAACACGCCCAGTTATACAAAAAAAAGAATTCCGTTTTAAAAGGCATTCGAATACTGTCGTGGCTCGCTGTACAGGAAATGGAACAGAATTCTGTTACAGCGATTTGTTTCGAAAGAAATGTGAATTGAATTCTAGCGTGCGGCACGCAACGCATGATTTACAGGTGGCGTCTTAGAGACGGCTTTGTGTGTTATCTCCGGGTATCTATGAAGTTCCTAATAACAATCCGTGGTTTCTAAGCAAGAGGAAATTTCTCGAAACCGATTCCTCGAAACTTCGGAGCTCCTCTCGTGCCCGAGCAGAGAGAGATCACGGGAGGATTCGAACTAGCAACCCCCTGGCAGGACCTATAAAGAGGTCGGAGATCGTAAAACAGACGAATTCGTGGTCCCCCCATGGAACGCGCGGGACACGGATACAACATTAGAGGGTATAGAAAATTCCTGTTCACCGTTGGAGGAATATTTAATTCAGTGGTAAGGGGGCAAGGGGAGAAGAAGGAGAAGGAGAGGAGAGAGGAGAGGAAGAGAGGAGAACGCGAGGCCTGCGGCGAACGCGTAAAAGAGAGAAGGTCGCTTCTGAAAGTATCGGAGGTGGCTTCTGGTGGTGCAGGTCGGCCTCGCTGTTCCCTCCCGGCTCGAGGGTAAAGGCACCGCCAATTAGCTCGAAATAATGAACGCATTTCGGCGTCTTTTGTTTTGCTTCCGTTCGCCGCCTAGCTAGCTAACAGAGCGCCCGGAGCGAAAGCGTGGCATTACAATGGAGGAGAGATTCTGTTTCAGAAATTTACCGCGCGTTCACGACGTCGACGACGACGACGACGACGACGACGACGACGACGACGTCCGTCGCTGGCGACGACAGAGGAACATTACGGGGCTACCTGCCCTCGTCGTCGTCGTAGACGGTTACCCGCGAGCGTAAAAAGAACGCTGCGCGTGGAGTTCCGCTCATGCTACCACTCCAAAGAGAGAACGAGAGACAGAGAGAGAGAGAGAGAGAGAGAGAGAGAGAGAGAGAGAGAGAGAAAGAGCTCATTCTACCGTTGTCGGCAAATTAACTTTCGCGGGTTCAGCGGCCGTGTAACTCGGCCTGCGAATCCGAATTCACTCGGAGCAGCGAAATATTTTCGGTTGTTACGTGATAATTACCGGAGCCTTTTCAGGCTGCTACCGTTGCCTTCGCAGAGTCGGTACATGGATCGGTAACGCGGCAGAAAAATTTCATTCAACGCGTCCTGAATTTCAATTTATATAACACGCGGCGATCAATGCAAATGCCGACACACGTTTAAAATCGATACACGCAGGTTTATTATTGTTTTATGGGCCCGCAGAAATTAATTGACTGCTTTCTCCGGCCATTAACATTCTTAATGGGAACGTCACGTTCGTGACATTGTTCTTGTGCGAAGTTATTGCCGCGCTGCTGTTTTCGTAATGACGTATTCTTGTGGATCAGTTTGTAAAAACCGGCATAAAATTTCTCATTTTCTTTGTATCATATTCGTTGACTTCGGTTGTGTAAATTATCGCAAGCAGGATTTTAGTAAAACACTCGGTAAAAAGTAAAACATTTCATGGATTCATCTTCTGTAGATTTTTGGGACGTCTAATTTAATACCAACCTACCAGTCAAAATGACTGGTTTCGCATGTTTTCATCTCCGAATTGTTGAAATTACGGAGAACCTTTTGTAACAAAAGCGGCGGAAAGCCTGACTAATTCGGTCTTGTTATTTTTATAAAGCAACGCATGTAAATTGCTTTATAAAGCTCGGTGGGTTTAGTTAACATTATATTGGACAAAAATATTATATTGAACACAGAAGTGAAATGGCACTCGGCGTCTACTTACACGCGAATAACTCATTATAAATTATGAACGATAGCACCAGTGTATCCGGTATCGTGTGAAAAATCAAAAGAAACACGCAGACAAAATTAATATTTGGTTAGCAACTAAGTAATTGCCGATTTCAGTTATAAATGCCTCTCACTTCCATTTTTATGATATCCGTAAATGTTATATTATAAAATTATTATTATTATTATTATGTTACTTTTTATTATCCGTGAATGTTGACAACTGGACAAATTGAATGCAGCGGTCAAGGAAAAGCGAGCAGAATTGGTCGATCGTAAAGGTGTCATTTTCCAGCAGGACAATGCTAGGCCGCACACGTCTTTGTCCACCCGGCAAAAATTGATGGATATTGCTTGAGAATCGATGTTACACCCACCATATAGCCCTGATCTCGCGCCACCGGATTACCACTTATTTCGATCCCTGGACAACTCCCTTCGTGGTAAAACTTCGAATGACGATGACGCTGTAAAATCTCACTTAACTCAGTTTTTGGTCGAAAAGGATCAGACTTTCTATGAGCGTGGAATTTTCAAGTTGTCAGAGAGACGGCAAAAGGTTATCGAACTAAATGGAAAATACATTACAGATTAAACTTCGTTCCAAGTAAAAAAAATTTTTTATTTCATTGAACAAATCGGCAATTACTTAGTTGCCAACCCAATAGTAATGTCGAACTATTTTCTCGATCGTCAACACTTCATAAAAATCGAAAGAAATCGATATCTGTTTACTCGTTCGATTCAACGATCTAGGATTAGAGATCGACGACGTTTAGGATCGTATTGGGGTGAACGAACGCGCGAAGATGATCTCGGAAAGGAGAGATAGGGACCTCTGTGAACAAGCGAACGCGGGGATCGCGATTCCGATCGGCACGCATCGCGGCTGGAGGGGGATATTAATCTCGACAAAATGCTACTTTCCTACGTTAATTTTCTAGCTTTTGTTCGGCCGTGGGCGTGCGCGTGGGCGTACAGCCGTGACGAACGAGCACGTGAAGGTACACGAACACAAGCGTGAGAAGCCAAGGTTTTTTTAGCGGTTCTCCGAGAGCTCGTCGCGGGCCCTGGCAATCTTATCTCGATAACAACGTGGCCGATGCCGAAAGAAAGAAATCGCGCGGCGGTGTCGTGTAATATTCCCGTTAACGGCGCGATTCGCCTTTCACCTCGCGATAAAGAACGCGTTTGCAACCTCAGCTAGTTGCAACCTCTCCGCGTCAACGACCTGGAATTCCTTCTTCACCCCTAACGGGCTATTGTGAACGAAAACCGCGAAAAATTCCGTTCTTCCATTGCATTTTCTTAAATTGTACGCCTTTAGAGGCACACCCGTACAAACGATTATTCCAATTCGTAAAACTAACGAAGTTACAGATGTTTGAAGCGTTCATGTTTCTGATCGTTTCCTCGCGTAACTGATACGACGTTTCGATGTCAGTTGACATCAAATTTTGCGGGGATCTTCGGTATACTTTCCAGGAACGAAGACATCTACACTTTTTACCAGAGCCATCGTTAACAAGCTATTCCGACCCACAAGTGTGAACAATTCAAATTTTCCATTGTATTTTCTTAAATTCGTAAACACGCCTGTGCAAGAATTTACTCCAATTCGTAAAAATAACGAAGTTTGATGTAAAAGTGTATATATTTGTTGAATGTTTTCTGACGCGACTGACACGATGTATCAAAATCTAGTTGCTTGACAGACATTGAGAGGATTTTTGGAAAGAATCGAGACACGTACATTTTTCGCTGGATTTCAAATTTTTCTTTCTTTTTTAGCATACTGTCTCAAAACCAAACAAGAAGCTTGTTCAAAATACCTTCGTGTTGCGCATAATTTAGTCTCTTTCTAAAAATGTCTAAATATAAGATACTTTAAAGATTTTACGTAACAGAACTTCGCTAAGTAAAATTTTCTATTTCCTCTTGTCCAATTAAACCGAGCAATCACGAGTCGAATCAATCGAATGAAATTGCAAAGTATTATACAGGGTGTCCCAGGTTTTAATGTTCAAACTTTGTCAGTATATTCTATGACACAAAGTAAAAAAAGAATGTTATGTGAACATAGGTCATATAGAGCTTTATTAAGAAGTTATAACAAAAATTCAGAATAGGAATAGTAATCAACTAAAAAAAAAATAAAAAATAAAAAAAAATCTTCGATCGATGTCAATCATGTATTGTCAACAACGGTTATTAATACGTTTCGAAATGTATTAATAAACACAGCTTACATAAACACACGGCATGTGCTGATCTATTCGAGCCAATGCTCGCAGTAACAGCAAGTCGATTACTATTCCTATTCTGAATTTTTGTTATAACTTCTTAATAAAGCTCTATACGACCTATGTTTACATAACATTTTTTTCTTACTTCGTATACGCTAACAAAGTTTGAACATTAAAACCTGGGACACCCTGTATAATTTGATGAAGCATTGGTAGATTTTGCACCATCGTCTCTGAAGATCGACGATTAATAAAAGATTGCGAAAGAGTCTATCGTCTATTCGTATTCTCGGACGTTATTGTCCGGGGGTACGAAAAGTTCAGCCACACAGCACAGTACAATCGGCTGATTATTTATCTATAGGAATCATCGTGCAGGTACACTGAATCACGCAGCTCGTCCATCTATGTGATTAATGGCGTCCGTCCGCGCGCGGTACAATGTACGCTTCGTGTCAGCACACACAGTCCATATATCCGAGGGGACCGTAACTTCTTGCCCAACGAAGGCAAGCAGTTTCCTCGTCGTCGGCGCGGCCGAGGCTCAATAGCAAAAATTCTAATTTCCTCCGGAGCAAGATCGAGCAATCTCCATCGCCCGGGCCCGGCTTTCAGATCTCCCGATAAAAACGGGTTTCCACACACCGTCGGCACACCGCGTCGTCGGCCCGGGGATCATCGTCTAATTCTCGAGCGTGTCGTTCCGAGGCGATTACACGCGATCACGGCTAAAAGAAGAATAGTCCTCCCGTCCGGCACCGGGGTAATAACTTTTGAGGCGACATCGCGCGCCGCGAAATCGTCGCAAGGGCCCTGGTCGGCAGCCCGGGATATTTACGAAGCTGCCGGATGGTCCCTCTTGGCTAACAAGACGTGTAAGACGCGAGAACTTTCGTGTTCAAGAACGAAAGTCCTCGCGTCGTAATGCCGTGTACGTCGGAGCTTATAAACAAAGTGCCGCGGACGGTACCGGTCCCTTCGAGATTCTAATTCCGCTTTAAATATCAGACCGATTCGATTCCGGATCAGGAGAACGATAAACGGTTAATTAATACCGGGAACGCGGACCTGAAAGGTCAAACTTGGTCGACGTTGAAATCCGGAATAAATAATTGGAGTTTCACTTGGGTTTCCTGAGTCTAGATTCGATTGCTCTCCCAATGCGATCGTATCATTTTTCTTTTATAAACAAGAATATTTCACAAGCGTTTTCAATGTATGTTCATCGCTTAATGCCCATGTCGAAGGGATTAAATCAAGAATGGACACTGCTCGTGTTAACTGTTTCTGTTTATTCTGAACAATATGAAATTAAGATTGCTTGGTTCCTTGTTGCTTGTAGGAACCTCGGCGATAAGTTTCCCATCAAAGGTTAGTACAAAATTTGCTAAAGACGTTGATTGTTATGAAGCGTAAAATAATATTCTTTGTAACTAAAAGTAACGTAGAATCAAGGGAAGCTTGCTACGAAGTAAATAACAACAATAAAACAGAAATTTCCATTCGTTATCGTCAACACACGAGTGAAAAAAAGAGACAAAAAAGAATACTCAATGAACCAGTTAGCTATTACATTAAAATGAACAATAATTTTTAGGAAGAACGCTATACAGAATTGAACGCATAATAACGTGATAAATAAATTTGGATGTTACAGCGTTCGTGTCAGTTTGCATCCGAATGAAAACGAATGATATAACATTCGCGTCCGCGAGCGTGTTAAAAAGATGACGACAAAATTCTCAATAATCTAACCTTCCAAACAATTCAGAAAGCAACCCAATAACGATGACCCAAATGCATCCCATCGGGCTTCTTTCCAACTACGATCCAACCAATACCGTAGTTACAATTATCTCGAGTATGAAATTAGAGGTGAAAGCATCAAGGTGAAACAAGCGAGAGAGTAGAGTCCTGGGGAAGTCGGTGGACAGGCGCAGGACGAAGAGCCACGCGAAGGGGCCGTGTCCAGGTGAAGGCTGTACGGGGGTTTCGAAAAAAGAGTACTCGCGCAACCGTGATCCTCGTCCGCTCGCGAACGGAGGGGGAGGAAACGGGCTAAAGGGGGGTTGCGGAGGCAGAAACGAAACGGTAGCGGACGGGGAGCGCGGATTAACAATGCCGCAAATACTGGTACCGGCCGTGGAATGCCCGCGAGCGCACACGGCGCATAATTAATACCACGGCTGGCCGGGAGCACTCGCCGCGAGAGGGAGAGGAGCACGAGAGAGAGAGAGAGAGAGAGAGAGAGAGAGAGAGACGAGAGAGGGAGGGAAAGAGAAAGAGGGAAGGTCTCCGACTGCAGCGAGCTGGACCGTGGAATGGCGGAAAGAAAGAAGAAGGGAACCCTGGTGGTACCGGAGGGACCCGACCGGGTTCGGGATGTCCGCGGGGAGGAGATTTATGTGGCTCCTGATTGAATCGTTCTCACTCGATCGCGCCGCTCGCTTTTTGCCCTACCGAGATTCTCTCCGCGCTCTCTCGCCTCCTCGTGCCCCCTCTTGGACCGTCCTCGCCTTTCTTCCTCCGGTCGACCTGCCTTTCTCTCTTTTTCCTACACACCCAACCTCCTGCGGTATGACTATGGCCGGAACCGTTCAAGACCGCGCGGGTCTTGCCTACGCTCGAACCTTATCCCCATGTGGACCATCCGACCCCTTCCTTCCCATGCGAATCGAGAGGCCCTGTTTTCTGGAAGTTTAGTAGTCGATGGCGGAACGAAGGGTGAAAAAAGTCACAACATTTAAGGGAAGCCTATATTAACCCCCTGCAGTTATAACGAGTCAAATTCATGGTGGAAATTTCATGTATCTTATCATTTAATTTGCTACGAAACGAGGTACCTTTGTATTAAATGATGCGTTCCCCTCGACAAACGTGTCTAAATATTAGAATACCTTGACTGGCAAGTAGCAAGCAGCAAGCATTTCTTATTTTGTATTCTGATACTCGTTGCTTTGCTCCGAAAGCACCCATATTTTTATACAGTTCATACAAATTTAGCCTTCGCGACGAATGAAAAGGATAGCGTTGGTGAGTTTTATCTCGATGATCTGTCAGATTGTCTTCGCTGCTCTTCGGCAAGTGGTACCGACGACGAAAGTGATAGCAGTAATGTAATGATTCGAAAGCGACGTTCTGTATTACCACTGATATACAATGATTCGGAAGACGATGATACAAATAATAACGTTGAAGACAGCAGTGGTACATGGTCGACGAACGACAAGACTATAATTTTGGAACCTTTCGAAGGCAGCCCCGGCGTAAAAATTATGCCAAGTTCCCCTGAAAGTGTAATGGATATTGTCAATTTATTCATTTGAAATCACCTGATCGAGCACTTGGTGAGGGAATCTAATAGATATCATTATCGAGTCACAGAAAAATATAGATCTATATCAAAAACGAAAAAATGGACAGACATCGCGGTATCTGAAATGAAGAAATTTTTGGGCCTGACAGTTCTAATGGGACAAGCAAAGAAGGACGTTCTCTACGATTATTGGTCCACGGATCCAACCATAGAAACGCCATTCTTCTCGAAAGTAACGAGCAGAAGCAGATTTTTACAAATAATGTGTCGGTTAAAATAATAATGCCGGTGTCTCGGACGATATGCGGCTGAGTGGCCGGTGAGAAGGGCATAGTATTTTTGAACCGCTACCGGTCGGTAAAGTGTTAAATTAGGACCCATTCGCTAGAATTCAGTATTCTAACTGTAATTCTCTAATCATAAATTGCGCATTGTCTTTGATTTCCCAAGTTTTTATTACAAACTGAATTATATTTCACTGTCACTCTTCAATCTGGTATTGTAAAAGTGTGCGGAGTTACTCTGGAAGAACGATAGTGAACCGAGCTTATGTATGTTTATATTGCAGCATCGATAGTGCATGATGAATAGACTGCGGATCCTTTATGCATTTATGATACATGCAGGCTTATAAAATGCAAGCAGATGCGAGTATCGTTGAAAATTAATTGTGTTACTATACTGTGTTCACCGTAAGGAACTGTCACGTCAACGTAACAAATGCGTGGCTTCTTTAGATACTTAGAAAATGAATCATGAAAGTGAGAATTTGCATACAGATCCGCAGTCTAATGGATGAGTGACGAAGAGGATACACGTATGAATGTATCGGTAGCATCAGGAACGCGTTTCGCCTGTGTGAAATAGACCAGATTACGGTAGAATTAAGAAATAGTCTATATGAATCATTGGAAAGTTGAAATCATTGAAGTTGAAATTGTGATTTGACGTAAAAAGATTGCTGCGGGAAAGCAAGCAGGCGTGTACCAGCTAAGAAAAGGGCATACCTTGCTGGACTTCTAGAAAGCGGCGATCAATCACGGCAAGAGATTGCGAAGAATACCGGTGTATCGCATCGGACGCCGCAAAAAATCGTCGATTCTAAACGTACCGAAGAAGACTTAAATACTTTTGGTGGCCCTAATTCAAGGCACGGGACTGAAGAGAGAGCGAACTGAAAGACTGAAAGAGCGAACTGAAAATTGTCTGTCAAGTTTGATGTAAAAAATGCAGACGTATAAAAAAATGAGTGTAACGCAAATTAGACGAAGACAGGGGAACAGAGACGAACGTCGGGTCAGCTTCCGGCCGGAATGGAAAGCAACGCGGGGTCGAGAGCTGGGGCGAACAAAGGGTACCCGGTCGGCGATAAATTCAGGGAAAAATGCATCGAGGATGTAGCACCGAGTCGAGTTGCTATCAGGGTCAGGGGGGCCTATTTAAAATCATCGTGGCGCACGCGCGCGGCCCACGGTGGCGCGCGGATACCACGGGATTTAAATGAACCCCGGCCGATGACACTCTAATGCCCTCGGTCCCCGGATCGTTTTTCTTTTCCGCGCGGCCGCGTCATCGCTGACATAATTGTGCGCCACGGTGATGTACGAAGGACGAAGATGACGTTGATTACGTTCGAGAGGGGAACACGTATATCCATCGAGGAACGCGCTTTCGTAATTCCACACAGGGTGGGGCGAGGGGGATAGAGAGGAAAAGAGAGACAGAGAATGGGGCCCGCGCGGAGCTCTCGGAACCGTTAGCAGCAATAAAGTTGGCTGGCCTGTCTCCTCGATCACACCTAAACGCTCGCTCAAAGGGGGCTCGCTTATTTGTGGCCGGCAGATAAAATCGCCCGCGCCATTTTCATAACTCAGCCCGCGGACGGATTGTGAAACGCGGCTGAAACGGAGCGGAGCCGCAACGCGCGTCTTTGTCGATTTTGGAGCAATCAACACCTAAATCTCCGGTACAAATCACCTCCGCCGGGTAACGAACGGCCGACCCACAAACACCGAACACGGAAAAAGGCCCGTCGATGCTCCGTGCCCCGTACGAAAATTAATTACAAAGAGATCCGATATCGAAGATCGTCCGGAGATAAGGCCTGTCGAATACGCCGGCGATCGAACAATTTTGAAACACGGTTTGAATAGTCCTCGGGGTTTCTAATTTTATACCGGCGACGAAAATTTGTAACGGGTGGACCGGGTGTTTTGGTGAATCGTAAGTCGACATTCGATTGCGAAAATAGAATTTTAAATGAAACAGAAATTCTTGGGAACGATGCTGGATTTAACCTTTTAGGCACGACGCTCCACTATAGTGGCTTCCGCGGATATCATCTTTTAGAACGACACGCCACTATAGTGGCTTTCGCGGATGTCATCTCTCTGAACGACGCGCCACTATAGTGGCTTGCTTTAGTAGCTCACTCGCTCATCGTTCGAACCAAATAATCGTCTTCATATGCATTGTATCACGCTTCTTTTGTCTTCGCATCGATTTACAACAGTCAACAGGGTGTCCCAAAAATGTCTCGCAATCCAGAAATGGCGGGTTTCTCGGATCATTCGAAGCAACTACTTCCTTTACAAAAATATTCTCCGAGGCACCGTTAACGAGTTATGAACGAAAAACAGTGACCAATAAGAATCGAGTACGGCTGACGCGAGGCGGCCCAGCCAACCAGCGCGCGAAGCCCAGTTCCGCTTATTGGCTCGATCGCCTCGCGCCAGCCGAGCTCGCCTCTCATTGGTCACTGTTTTTCGTTGATAACTCGTTAACGGTGCCTCGGAAAAAAGTTTTTGTAAAGGAAAAAGTTGCTTCGAATGGCCCGAGGAACCCGCCACTTTCGGATTGCGAGACATTTTTGGGACACCCTGCATATACAGTACACATCAGACTCTGCCGTCCAGAGAAATAGCCTCGCGCAGAATTCAGCCGTACCTAAAAGGTTAAGGAGCAATGTTCGTTTGTTTATGGAGCGGAGTAAAATGGGAATTGGACGAGGTTAACCGCGACGTGCGAAAGGGTCGGTTCTTTCGTTTAGAATTCCTACGTCTACCGACGAACATATCTAGCAGCGTCACAAGTTTTAACACCAAACCAGTGTGTTGCTTCATAACGACGACATGAATTAATCAGTTAGATTTTTCGTCATTTTTGTCGTAGCGTATGATTGCATCAACCGCTTAGCTTACAATGTCGCGTCAGAGACGTGGTAACTCGACCGGGCCGAACATAAATAAGCCGTATCGGAGACGTGATATGCTGGCTGGGCCAAACATCAACGAGGCATGTCAGAAATGTTACATTTGGCCGTGCCAAATATAAATAAAACGTCTCAGAGACGTTGTAGAGCCGACCGGGCTACACGCACGACATTCGTTCAGAAATTTAAATGAAGATGTTATTAATATGTTATCCACTTTGAGACATTAAATCTTTCTTCTTCATTAATCGATTGATCGTAATTATTTATCGGACAGCTTGCAACGTAAAGTCAATTGCACCATACACGTGTACAGGGTGTCCCAAAAATGTCTCGTAATACGGAAATGGGGGGATCATGAAGTTATTTGGAGTAAATTTTTCCTCAGCAAAAATGCAACCCGTGGCTTCGTTAATAATTCATAAACGAAGCCACGGGTTGCATTTTTGCTGAGGAAAAAGTTACTTCAAACGATCCCAGGAACTTCTCATTTCCGGTTTGCGAGACATTCTTGGGACACCTTGTATATACAAATCATAAGACGTCTGCGATTTGCACAACTCCGAACACTCAGCCGAACCGTAAATGACCCAACGTGTGACCGATCTCGTTGTTGCTTATGGCACGCGCTATTGGAAATTAAATCGTGAGGCAAGGGGTTAAGACATCGATTCGATAATTTCCTATAAAAAAATCCCTATTTCAACAACTGGGAAAATAAACCTAGTCCCGAACCCCGATACCCAAAAACCTTCCCGTTCTATATTTAGCATCGGCGGTACTCGAAAGCGATCCATCACGGTTCCAGCGTCCCTCGCAGCCATTTCTAAACATCCTGCCCGGAGCAATTCGTCTTTTCCATAATCGTGTCGAGTCGATGCAACGAGTCGCTCGCATTTGTCCGCGAGAATCGGCTCGGGTCGGGCATCGGATAAACCAGCCCGGGGCCAATTAGAAATCTCCGGGAAGCACAGCCGGGCCCGCGCGTCAGAGCAAAGTGGAAAGACCGATTAGCGTGACTCGCTGTCAAAACATCCACTCTCGGGCTGGGACACGAAAGGGCCACCCCTTGTCCCTCGACCGCCTTTGCCGCCCCTGGATCGCGCGAAAGAGTGCATATCCTTCTCCCTTTCTCTCTCTCTCTCTCTCTCTCTCTCTCTCTCTCTTCCTATCTCGCTTCATCCCGTTTTTCTCTCTTTGGAGAATCAGCCACCCGTGTGCACTCCCGGCAGTCCATCACTCGAGGTCGGACGGCTGCTGCATCGCGGATGCAGCCGGGGGCGGGAGGACAGGGAGCGCGGCCCGCTCTCCGGCGCATAATATATCGGTTTAAAAGTACCATTTATTTAAATGGCGTTTATACCGGCCCGGCCGCGGAACGAAAAACACAGGCCGCAGACCTGGAAATAATAACGGGGTTAGCAGGGTCCTCGACCAGCGCGGAGAAATGTCCTGCGCGAGAGGACGACCACGCGGATGCAATTGAATCAATCATCCGCGGGAAACGCGATCCTACAACCGGCCGCGACCATGAATTAACCCACGAGTGCCTTCCGCGCTATACTTGTCGCCAAGCGGAAAAACGTCGCGGGCCGCTTCCGGGATTTTTTACGACCGGCATTTCGAAACTATTTTCGGTGTTTCCGGAAATTAATGGCCCACTTCGTGCTTGTTCTACTTTATTCCCCTTGCCTCGAAATTATGAACGTAGATACGCGGATCCGTATTTGCACTTTATCGTATGTATTCGAGGCAGCATCTGCTGATACCTCGCTGAATCGTGTGACATTGAGCTTTACGAGGCGTGCCGAAGACGTTGAATGTTGAGAGATTTAATCGTTTTTTTCTGGTACTGTGACGAGTCTGACTTTATTGTTAATAAACTCAGTGTAATAAAATTAGCGAACTAATTTCGACGTTATTTCGCTCTTTCTAGTTGGAATAAAATTCTGTTCTCTTGTTACCAATAGTTAACACCTTACGCTACAAGAACAAGTCAGACTCGTGTTGAACGTTTAACATATAATTAACTGAATATCAATGTTATTTGTTTCGTTTAAATAAAAGCAAAATTGCATTCTCCTGTTACCGAAATTTAGGAATGAAAGTAAACGAAGATATACGAAATACAAATTTACTTATTATTTTATAGTCACCGATTGTCAACAATTATAAGAACGAGTCGCGAGGCTTTAATAATCGTATCTCCTAATCCCAAATTGTTCATTTTCGTTTACAAGCCGAGGGACAATTGGAGAAAATTTACTGTGTTCATCAAATAGGACATGTTACATTTTTTAATTCAAGAATAAACAATATAAAAGAATATAGAGTTAATTATATCCGAAAACAAACAAATGGTACAGAAATTAGTAGATCAATCCTCGTAAATAACCGACACGACTACCCTAAGTGCTAATCGAAGTAGCTGCGGAAGACACGCGATAAATATCAATTTTCTTTCCCTTCTAAGAAACTCTTACGATTCGAAATACTTTAATCGTTGTAACTAGGAAGAAAAGGGTACGGCGAGAGGTTAACGATTCTTTCCATCGAAGATCGACGGAGAAGATATCACGAGTGAAACGATTCCATCGAGAACGGTCGTCAAGACCGCGTGTCCCAAAAGAACTATCCCAATGCTTTCTTCGACGAAACCAGATGGTCGCCGAGCCTCGGCCATCTAATTTCTCTTCTCCGGAGCGAACAACGACTCGCGCCAAGATCATTTCGAAACAAACCGAGCGCAGGGATTGCCGAGCGCCGAGTCCGCGGTCCTCGCATAAAATCTCTCGCGTAGAAAAACGACGACCCGTGGAACGCGGGGGTGGTGCGCTCCGCCGAGACCGTAGTTTCGTGGTTCCCGGGTTGATGTGTGGAGGCGACGAGAGGATTACGCGTTAGCTCGCGGAGGATCGCCGTGACGATATGTACGAGGAAAAGAAAAATCGAGGGACGGTCGGTGGGTGCGCGGGCGAGGGCGAGGGCGAGAGGAGCAGAAATGGAAGAAGACGCTGGTACCGCAAGAATGTTGAGCCCGGAACAGCGAGGAGACACGCGGAGACACGTGTAGGTTGGAAGCAAAATATATAGGGATAGCCGAAAGCACGCGAATGCCCGGCCACGGAGGAGGACTGTTACTCTCATTCCAGTCGCCCTCTGCCTCGGTCCCTCCTCCTTTCTCCAAATCTCTCGGTCCGCGAAGTGGCTCGGTTTTCCAGCTGCGCGAGTCTCGTCAACGTGACGGCGGCGGCCACCCTCGGCGAGCGTCGGCATTCACCGCAAAAAAGCTCGCTCCCTCGCGCACATAATGGGCCACGTTGACTCCGTGGGGACCGTTTTTTGGACGGCCGGCGATGCGACTATTTCGCCCTCTCGTTCTCCCTCTTCGTCTCTTTCTCTCTTTTTTCCTCCGATTCGTCGCTCGCCTCTTCTTGCGTCCGTCCGCCCGTCCCCGTTCCAGTATTATACCTTCTTCTGCCCGGTTTCCGCCTACGAGCGAAATTCCGGCCGCGCAGCGAGGCTGCTTTGTCTTCCGCGCCGTCGGCGAAAGAGAAATTGGCGAGACCCGCCAAGAACCGAGCCGCGAGTTGTTCCAGATCCACGACGGGGACCGTTCCCGATGCTATCGGGCCGCCACTTCGACAGATTGGACGACCACTCGAAAGGGTTCCACGAGTAAATACCACGGGGATACGGCGGGACGACGACGTGTCCCGAACCCCGGGACCCGCCGCCGATCTAATCAGTGCTATACCGTGGAAAGCAGCCGGCGAGAGAGAGCATCGGTAAATTGGAGAGCCGGGGAGAGGGATAAACCGAAACCAGGTTTACTTACTACGAGTCGATAAAGCGGCACGGAATTATTTCTTGGCCACGTTCGTACACCAGGCTGATCCCGGGGGTTGAAAGTGGCGCTGTCCGCCGCTTTCGCTGGACTGCGGGAAGTTTATGCGAACCTGAAGTTTTATAAAGTGGCTCGGAGTGAACGGGTGATTTATGTTAACCGAATCAATTGTTTCGGCAAATCGGAATCGTATTCTTCGGCGGGGCAGACTTTCGACGAAGACGTTGAAAGAATTTAACTGCTAGCTCTATAACAACGGCGGGCAAATGAGTGCAACTCCCATTGAAAATTTAAGTCCATATTTTTTATTACTTCAGAACATTCCTCCGGAATAGTTAGCATTTTAATTATGCTACGTTCGAATTTGTGTATTTAATACTATGTAAGTATGGCGCGGTTTTTTTTAATATATTAAATGCGGAATGCAGCTCTTATCGAGTCGTTGTGGAGATTTGGAACAGATCTACTAAATATACGGAAGTTATTCGTTACACCTAAATCGAAACAAAATTTGATTCTTCTGTTACCAAAATCTCAGAAGAAAAGTAGATGAAAACATATAAGAAACAAAAACTGTCTCGTTGTATGAAGGTAATTATTAGCGGATCTTCTATGCTGTCAATGTTTAAGCACAGAAGGAAAGGTTGGCAAAAAATAAATATATGTGTATATTAATAAATATTAGTGGCAGACAAGTGTTAATCAGCTTAATCGCGAAAGAAATCGTAGTGCAAAGGGTTAAGAATGTTTTTGTATTACCAATATTTAAATATTAACACACTGACCGCCGTGTCTCTTAAATGTGAGTGCTGAAATTATTTGGCGACACTTGAAAATTAATTTTTTCTCTAACGTATTATATGTTCCTAATTTTATCAGGATCCGCAAAACTATATTCAATATATTGAATATATTTCATTACAATAATATAGTATATATAATAATATAATATTATGATATAATAATGGTATAATGTAATTATACCATTGACTTTTTAAGGTTGCTAGGATGGTAGTAAAAAATGTTAAACAAATGTAGATATAGAGAAGCGTAGTCTCCAAAGTATAAGAATTGTCATCGAACTGCTCCGGTTTCAATAATTAATTTAAGCTAGCTGATCCATTGTGATCCATAAGAAGGCTAACGTATCCAAAAGAAGTTTCTCAACGAATGCGACCAAAAATATTGACAAACCAAAAAGATTAAAAAGAGATCTCTTCCAAGATCAAATACATTGGTGTAACCTTCTGCAAATTTCCCGGAGGCTGCACGTCGGTGAACGTATCAGCGGTTATTTTCGGAGCCATTTCACCCCCGATTAATCCTAGGAGGTCCGGCTAATTGAACTTGTACATTTGCAAGCTGCTCGGTCGCGTCTGCGAGCGAAGAGGCATCCTAGAGACCGCCGCGGCCGAAAAGGGAGGCCCGCTAATTGGCGGGTGCCCGGGTTAGGCGTCTTAGGGGGCGAGGGCCGCGATAGGTCGCAAACTTAGCATCCGTCGGGCCGGGTCTCGGCGAAAGAAAGAGGAAGAGAAAGTGTCGGGGTAGTCCATCACGGCGCGGATCGGCGGTGTAACGGTCATAGCGTGAATCCCGGCCGCTCTATCACTGCTAAGAGGCGTTGGTGTCCCTCTTCTAGGGAGCTTCCTCTTGCTCGATATCTATCTTCCACT
Organism: Megalopta genalis; assembly: GCF_051020955.1. Taxonomy (NCBI): domain Eukaryota; kingdom Metazoa; phylum Arthropoda; class Insecta; order Hymenoptera; family Halictidae; genus Megalopta; species Megalopta genalis. The sequence goes on along the minus strand of NC_135013.1, from coordinate 23,494,951 downwards.
TCCTCTCTCTCTCTCTCCTCCCTTATTTCTCGGGACACGAGGAGAGGCTTTCGCACCCCCTCGCCTTTCAAAAAAGCTGCTCCGCGCTGCTGCTGCTGCCGCTGTTGCTTCGCACCGCGTATAGACGCGCATACGCTCCGAGAGGACAGGCTGCTTAATGGCGACGATTACTCAACGGATCGAATGAGCCGCGGCCTCGTGCCCGACGTCGCTCGTAACGAAATACCAAAATAACGTCACCAATAAATATACCGAGTGCGGTGTAACCCGTGGCGGTTGGGAAACCGCCTCGTTCATTCTGTGCCCGTTCCCGGCGCTCGAACGCTGATGCCACCCCGGAGGAGGCCGTACGGGCCGAAGGGGACGAAGGGGGCACACGTCTGACAAACGGCTCCAGAATTAACCGGCGACCGACTCCAAACTGGCCCGCCTTTTACGTCGACGCCGACGGACCGTCACCGTTACGACGATTCCAACCGATCCCGATACCGCTCCGCGACACATCGCGGACCTTGAACTTCCCTTGTCTTCTTCGACCCGGCCCCTGACGTCTCTGCGCAATCGTGTAACGTTTTTCGACATTTAATCGCGTTGCCTCGACGTTTCGCAGGCATTGCAGCTGGTTTTACATATATAATAATATTATATATATTTATAATAATATTAGGGGGACCGGAAAGTTATGTCGTTTGTTTACATTAAATTCAAACAGATCAATTTTGAACTAGTTTTTATTTTCAATCAATGATGTAATCACCCTCATTATCAACAACCTTTTTTCATTTAGTATGCAAATTTTTAGTATGCAAAAATTAGTATGCAAAGAAAAAGGGATACTGACATGCACAGAAACAACATTCCTTTCCGATCCCCCTAATATAATAATAATAATATATATATATAATTTATAATAATAATAATAATATATATATATAAAAAATCAATTTTTTTTAATGTAAAAAAACACAATTTAGAACATTGTCTTGGTAAGAAAATTACAAAAATACAAAAATAATCAAAATTTTGATTGCAATTCTAATTTTCAAAATATTACTATTATTATTATTATTGTTGTTATTATTATTATTATATTTTATTTTAAATTATATTTTAGTAAAAGATATATTGAAAAATGAGCGAATCAGAATCTGAATATGAATACGCTGTCGGAAAGCGGCTCACAAGGAAGAGATAAGTAGAAAAAGGATATATTTTATACTTGAATAAATAAGTGTTATAGCTTACAACCCCATGTAAATGATAAATATCAATAAAACGATTGTTCTTTTTTGCTTTCACATTGTTGTTTTCAATTCTCGATTGCATTCGAGTGTGAAAAATTATAGCAACATAAAGTACAACGCCGCTCGCATTATCTCGAGTGTGCACAGTTTGGCCAGTTTAGCGCGCGGGGTTAAATGAGTAAATTCAGTTACCGGTCTTTCTTGCGCTTTTTGCGCCCAGTTCGCGTAAACGAAAGGACCGGTCCGATAACGATCGAACTGCATACCTCAGAAATTCCTGTCGAAAGAAGTCCATCACCTGTCAGAGCGTATTCTCAGCCTCCCACACGGTTTCCAAATATAATTCGCGTGTATCAATCGGGCGACAGGGAGGTTTTCCCGCGCCTACCCGCGAGTTCCCGGCCGTCGTCGTCGTGCTCGCGGACATTAATTCAGTCATAAAGCCGTTCGCGTATGGTGGCGAATGAGTGAACAGGCGAGCGGACGAGCCGCTCGGGGTCCAGCGCTTAAATAATACAAACAAGTCGCCGGCTGGATATCCAACGAGGCGGCGAGTGTCGCGGAGGGATAGGTGCAAGGAACGTGGCCGCGGACGAAAGCGATAGCGCATAGTTCAACATAAATTACCCGAGGTTCTGGGTGCCCGTGGAGAAGTGAGTTATTTGCGTGTGACTGATGGAACGCGCCAGCTGAGCGGCGAAAATCGAGAAAACAGAGTTTGACTTGGGCTCGACGCGCACGCGTCCCACGGCTCGCGTCATCCCCTATTGCGCTTCGACTTATCGCGCGACGATAATTGTCGAATGCCTCGTTTGGTTGTCGCGTGAGCATGTCGCCGGCACGCGATTCTTGAAAAGACGATTGGGGGACTCCGATGACGAGCTTCGGGGACATGGTTATAATTATAACCCCTCTTCTCGAATTGTTCATTTTTGTTTCCAAGCTGAGGGTCGATTAGGGAGAATTGGCTGTAAATTGTGTTATATAGAATCGACTGTAAATTGTATTACATAGAATTTACTGTAAATTGTATTATGAAATAAATAAAGAATAAATTGCTGATGGAAAATTAGGTCCAAACTAAGGGTCGATTAGGGAGAATTGGCTGTAAATTGTGTTATGTAGAATTGACTGTAAATTGTATTACATAGAATTTATTGTAAATTGTATTACATAGAATTTACTGTAAATTGTATTATAAAATAAATAAAGAATAAATTGCTGATGGAAAATTGGGGAGAATTTACTGTACGTGGTAGATACTAGGTACGTGACCGTAGAATCGTGTCACGTGGCCTCCGAATTGCCTTCGAATCGTGGCAAAAAATTAGAAATAAAAAAAGTTAAGTCATCGTTTTTATTCCAGCATTACTATGAATTCATATTAACGTACGCCGGCCTGCTGGTCGCTGTCTTTTTTTGCCGATTGACCCGAGTTTCTATAAAAACGAGCCGCGAGTCTTGAAGAATCGCGACTTAGTATTCTCAGATCTGCCGGTTTTTCAATTCCAACCTCCGAACATTTCTAGGAGAAATTACTGTACTTTTAAACTGAAACAGTAGATGAGGACGCGAAGATAATCATCTCGTTTCAAACACTTTGCAGTTTCAACATTTATTTACTTATTATAATTAAACGATATTACATAATACACAGTTTAGACTCACAGTGTTACAATTGGTCAAATTATATGGTATAACAAATTGTTGAAACCGCATGCATTGCTCGATAAAAAGGTCAGGTTATTTTAGTTTATTTAGTTATTTTAATTATTCAGTTTAAGTTCAGGTTCACAATTCTCTGGCTTCGATACGGGCTTCTTCATAAATTGCAATAAACAGGAACGAGATAAAAATTTCGTTTTTTGTTTAATAAATTCGTGGAATTGTTAATAATACACAAATAATCTTAAATTCCTTTAATCCGTGTACTGTTTCAAATATGATGAATCTATTTTTATCATAAATGCATAAAATCCGCAAATCGATGACTATACGGAGTTAGACAAATTTGTATTGGAAAAATTTTAACCATCACGAGTTCGAATAGTAAAATTTCCCCTTTGTAACGACTGTTTTAAATTTTAGCTTTGAATAAAACGTGCACCGTTTTGCGAAAATTCTTTTCTTCTCAAGAGTTTTGCAAATTCAAATTTCTCTGCGGGGTACGAAAAATCTTTTTCGGAGCTACAGCCAACGTTGGCCTTGAAGAACGAAGTCTCTCCTTTGCAACGACACCATAAAATCTGACATACGATTTTTTGCAGCAGCCTTATTGCGCTTCGAACGAAAGGCGTGCCTTCGAATGGATTATCTTGATTAATCGTAGCCGATTACCGGGCTCTCTCCGCTCGGAACTTCTTTCATCAATCTATCCGTTAATGATTTTTCCGCTGCAACGAGATAATTCGCCGGGGCGGGCTGTCCGCGGAAATCGTCCCGTTTTCGGCGAAGAAACGCGTGCGCGCACGTGAGCGGGCGGGCCGGCGCGGCGCGGCGAGCGAGTGCCGAGACCGGTTCCACGGAGTTAATGATCCCATTAATTAGTTTCGTTTCGTTAAGCGAGGCACGAAATCTTGTCGTTGCGCGAGAAGGGAATTAAGGGAAATAATTAGACAAATTAGGACAGGCGGCAGGGGTGGCTCGGCTGGCTGAGCGAATCATTTATCATTAGGATCTGCTATTAATTCCTCGTTAATTCCTCCTTTCCTCGTCAAGCAAGATAAACGAGTGGCTCCGAAGTGGAGACGGTCTCCCGTAACGCTGCCTCGCGGCTCACGGGGGACGGGCCCGATTCCGGGCCGGCCCGGCCCGGCCCGAGACGGGAACCTGAATGGACCGTCTTACCCCGCCGCCCACCAGTGGCGGACGGGGCTCGAGGACGGCGGGGGCAGGACCCGGCAAAAAGAATCGCGCACGGCGAAAGAGATACGAGACCGATAAAACGTTGATTGCATTGAAAAAAAGGATACAATGATAAATGCCGAGGAATATAATGGAGAAAGCGGCACGGCCGCCTGCTTGCCAGGCTCGCCTCGCGAAGACGAAGTGCGCTACGGAGAGGATATAACCTAGGTATCATGGTAATTGGTCGATGGGATTGGTTTAGATAAAATATTCTGCACGTTTTCCAGTTGTCCGATTTTCCACGTTAAATATTCTATTGAAATGTTACCACGAGTCGAATACGACGAGATTGGGTGCTTCTTGTTGATCTGATGGAACGATGCTCGATTCGTTCGAATTTATAGATTTTTTCCGAGATTCGGTCAAAATTAATATTCTATGCTCGATTCGTTCAAATTCATATTTTATGCTTGATTCATCTGAATTTATATGTTGAGCTCGATTCATTCGATTTATAATTTTGTGCTTGATTTATTCAAATTCGTACTTCGTACTCAATTCGTTCCAATTCATATTTTATGCGCGATTCATTCGTGTTCACATTTTTGGCTTGATTCATTCAAATTCATATTTCGTACACAATTCATTCAAATTCGCTAGTTTCTCAATTCTTTTAAATTCATATTCCATATTAAATTCATCCAAATTCATATTTCATATTAAATTCTTTCAAATTCATATTTCGTATTAAATTCTTTCAAATTCATATATAAATTGAATTCTTTCAAATTCATATTTCGTATTCAATTCATTCAAATTTACTAGTTCCTCGATTCTTTTAAATCCATATTCCGTCTTAAATTCGTTACATTCATATTTCGAGCTAAATTCGTTCAAATTCGTATTTTCTCTGAATCTCTCTTAAACCCATGGACTGTTTATTCGGCGAGGAATGCGTAGTGTCAACATTAAAGTCGAGTAAAGAGAAGAACACGTATAAAGAAATTTAGTAGCAGTGAAATGGAGGCACGGCTGGGAAGAATTACCAAACGCTATGAAAACAGCCCACGTGTCGGCACATCCGTGGATATGAAATATCAGTTATTGATAGAACAACCGGCACGAGGGTTTTTCGTGGAAAACCGCTTCCCTCGGCGATAATAATCGTCTTTAACAGCGAACGTTTCAAAAATACCCTATGTTCCACAGGGACGCGCCAGTGACATCAACTATCGCGCGCAGTGTCGCTACGTCTGTTTAACAACTTCCTCCGTCTTAACGCGTGGAAAGCAGTAAACCGCTGCTTCGTTTTATCGTCGGTCTATCAACTTTCGGCAAGCTTGCCGAAGAGGAACAAGTAGCCGTGCGATGTCGGTCGTTAAAAGCACCGACGGCTGTTTTTTTTCCTCCAACGGCGAGATTTTTCTAACGCGTCGCCGAAGTGCCAGCCCTAACGAACTCACGAGAATGTAGAATCATCGGTTTCGAAACGACCAAAAGCTTGAATCAACGATGCTCGCTTTATTAAAACTGTTATTATTTAATTGATTATTCGCGAAAGAACTGGGATAAACGATCGTACTCTATCGAAGTCGACCGAAATCGTTCAACAAAGGTGTGAATCTTCATGAACATCGGCAACGCGATAACTGTCATTAGCAGACGCTGCAGCAGACCTTCGAGAGGGCACCTAACCGCTGTCGCGAAATTTATGCACGGAAAAAGGATACAATTTGCTAAATATTCCTTGCTCGATAAAACTCGATTTCATTCTCGCAGCCATTCATTACTCCGATTCTCCGATCACGAGACCGGGTAACGTATGCATCGAAGATCACAGCTCGCAGCTACCATCCGCCATTATCCTCGACACAAAAAACAGTCGCGAACATCGTCGGAAGCAGCCGAGGAATAATAACACAATCAGCCAGCATCGGGACCAGTCTGGCTGCTCGTAATCGCGACCAAATTACAAGTTATTCGGTGTTCTGGTAACAACGACAATTACCTGGTTATCTGGCGGGATCGGTTGTCGGTCGCGTGACGGTATCATCGCGCCCTCCGGTTCCTAGGGCGACACCTTGCCCCGCGTCGAAACGCTTGCCCTCGCAACGGACACCGATATTCCAGAAACCACAGGACGATGTTCGAAATCGAAGAGTTCGGTGCTCAAAAAAGAAGGGAGTTTCGTTTCCGATTGAAATTGTGCTCGCTACAATTATTGTTTGCTCTAATCAAACTGCGATCTTCGGACAAATGTTTCCAAATTTTATTTGGTGAAAAATGAGTGTTTGCTGCAACAATTAATGCCATAATTTTCCCCACATTGTATACCTATCTTAGAGTCGAATCAGCATTTTGAACTTAAGAGAAAATTTACGACGCGAAAATTTCGAGTCAACTCTTCCATTATCGTATTCTCCTAATACGAAGCTGTAAAATCATGAAAAATTTTCAGAAGTAGTAGTGGAACCCAATAACAAGTCAGACGTGAGATTTTTATACTAGCTTCTTCGCTATCGTACAGTTACAATAGAAAAAGCTAACTTTTCTCCATGGTTTTTTTTAAATTATCGAATTCTTTGACATGATAATGATACATATTCTAGCTAATAGTGATGCAACTTTCTTCATTTGAAATCCTATCACCTTATCGCTTACTTTCTATTAGAATGTACAAAGTTCTTTGAACTTATAATTAACTATTTGTTGAAGCTTGTCTCTGCGAGGGACATAATATTTTAAATTTTGGTATTACGTTGTTGTACGATGAGCTGCGTCGCATCTGGCGAGAAAGTGCGACGACTGTCTGCCTGGACAAGATGTCCTTAAACAATAGACCAGCGTAGACTCGCATTCCTCTGCGCATATGGTCTATTCGTACTGCGTTGCCATTTTTTGAGGCTACGGCCAACAAAATTTCTTCTATTAATTAGTTGCCTGCGGACGAGCGAGGTGTGGTTGTGCCTACCGTTACTTCCGAACTTCAAATTCATATTTCGTACTCAATTCATTTAAATTTACCAGTTTCTCGATTCTTTTAAATCCATATTCCATCTTAAATTCGTTACATTCATATTTCGAGCTAAATTCGTTCACATTCGTATTTTCTCTTAACTCCTCTTAAACCCATGGACTGTTTATTCGGTGAGCTTTATTTATTAGTTAGCTTTATGTTTGTTTTCTTTTTTTCGATAAATAGCTTTCTGTTGCGATTATTTACGTTGCCTGTAAATATTCAACGCTATTTCTAGCAGTTTAATCTCTCACTATTTGCCACGAATTTATTCGAAGAGAATTTCAATGCAATATTCAACACGCATATGTCATCGAAATATGTAAAACGCTGTTTTTAAATTTTCGGTATTAATATAGTTTTCGACGTGAGCATGTATGCATGAAACAGCCAACTGGACAACCGAGTGCTCGCGAGCTGACAACCAACCACTATCCAAATAGCACTAACGAAGTTGGTTACCTGTGGACAGGTGGTTCGAGCATCGGAAGATCGTCAACGATGTCCCACTTATAAAGAGTCCACCCTAAATCCCACTCCCCACTCCCTAACAATAGAATTTCCTAACCCACAGCCCCGAGAAGATAGAAACACGATTTATCGACCACCTTCTTTCACAATTTGCACCACATTCGTCACACAATTCGAAACCGTTAACGGTACCGACCGGTTCGCTGATCTCGAGCTGACCAACATCAGCGACGTGTTTCCTCCTAGGGTACACGCATGGAAATCCTTAGAAGGCCATGCATGCAGTGTATCCGTCTACACTCGAGAGTTGGCGACGGTCGTTCTTTTTTCGGGAACCTCGAGAGGACCGGCAAAACATCAAGGCCTCTCGAGAGTGGCCACGAGCTCTTCAGGGACGTACCGTATTACAATGGTCCACGCCGAGAGGAGAAGAAGAGAAAGCGAGCGAGAAGGAGAACAAGATAGAGAGAAAGAGAAAGAGAGACGGATGGTATCGGGCGTCCCGTGGAGAGCCACTCGAGGATCGTGTTTGAGAAGGTATAGGGGTCTCGGTTTTCTCTCGGAGCTTAAAACAAACAGCTCTCACCTGTGCCATCGATGGCATAATAACCACCTGTGCCGCTCCTCCACCTCCGGATCGGCTTCTTTCAGCTTTTTGCCCGGTTTCGAGCGAAAACTTTTTTGCCCGCTCCTCGCCTTCCGCTTCTCTTCTCCTGCCGCGGCTGCGCTCGCGGCCGCTTCTCCGCGTATTATACGGCGCTTATAAAGCTCCCGTGATTATCTACCTTGTGCAGTGTTTCCGTTTATGTGTATCGCGCTTGGTACGCAGACAGACTCGTAACAGGCTTAATGGTTATTCCCGTACGCCGCGCCCCGCGCCACGCCGCTCCGGCTCGCTTTCCTTTTTTCACCTTTTAATTGCATGCGATGCTACGGCGAGACCTTGGCGGGCTGTTCGTGTCCCGCCGGTATAACTTCGGAGCGATGAATGCAACACTTAATGAAGTCATTTCGACGATGCTTTCACGTGCGGGTTCCTGGAAACACTCGGCGCCGGCTAACGGATCGCACGGGATCCTGTATGTATTAATTACTCGGACAACCGAACCAAACGGAAGGAAAAGAACCGACGAGGAGGATCCCCTCTTAACAGATACACGGGGGCTCGACGGTGTTTGCAATGTTGTGATATCATCGTGTTGACGAACTTTCAATTCGCCTATGTCGTATAACTGAAATTTTCAATTTTAATTCGATTCGCGATGAAATACAGCGAATTCTCTCCAATTCTCTCTCAGCTTGTGTAAACAAAAATGGACAATTTGGGGAAGGGAGATACGATTGTTCGGGGCGTTGCAGCCCGTTTTCATAGTCGCCGATTGTCAACAACTGTAAGAACAAGTCGCGAGACTCGAACAATCGTATCTCCCCTTCCCCAAATTGTCCATGATTATCTACAAGTTGTAACACAATCGAGGAGAATTTACGTCATACGTTGTAGAATTATGTGGAAGGAAATGTAATTGAAAAGTAATTACCGTACTAACAGTTTTACCGTTCACACGCGATACGTCCGAACGTTTTTATGGTTATTTTTTAGAACCAGGTACGAATCGAACGTCGCAATAACGCGACGTCTACGCTGATACTAAAGCAATTAGCTATTCGCATATGTCGCGATTATCATATTTCAATACGTTCCGACAGTATACATATGTATGTAATTGACCTCTATTTTGATCTCCGACGTTTCGTGAGCTTGTAACATGTAATGTAACATGTAAAACAACATGTAACGTAAAAAAGAAAACTGTTTTCAGTTGTACCGAGGACTGTGAAGACGGGATTTGATTGTCGTTCAACCTTGTTCGTCACGCTTCTTACGATGTTTTCACGCAAGATCTCATTTATATCGAATGAAACAGTCACGCGGATTGTTTGTACGTTTCTTGTACACAAGCCGTAACTGCATAAAGATCTGCGGTCTAATTATAAGCGATGGTCGGATGGAATGGTAAATATCTCTCATGTGGAACAAAAAGTGCCAACAACCGTTCGTTTCATGCCATTAATTCGCGAACAGGAAATTTCGAGTTGCGATATCGTTGCGGTAAACGAGCACACTGTGCACCTTTTCCTTAACGAATTCCCGGTTCTATATTCTTATATTTTTTTCTGCCCCGGTAATTTAGAAGTATTCATTAAGGGAACAAAGAATCCGCCGGTGTCCCGAGGTGAATAACCAAAGCTTGACGAGGATAGGTAGCATTTTAATAACGCGGATTGTTACCTTGTAGTTAAAAGTATCAAGCCGGCCTACAGGGTGTTCCATAAGGTGTGGGCGTGGCCTCGCGTTTGAGTTACGCCGATATCTTCATCGGAATTGCAGCCGCGTGCCTGCAACCAGCGTATTTACGTGTACGTGTATAGTCCGTATGCCGCGGTTTATATTTTAATAGTAGTATTTCCCGTCCGATCTCGCCGATTACTCGTTATCATACATATTTCATGAATGTCGATTTTAGCATCTCATTTTCAATCCTTCCTCGATAACATCGCGCAAACTCGTTGGATATCTTCTTTAACATTTTATACGACGCGGTCGAGGCTGCATCGTGACGTTTATAGGCGTTGCACATTTTTTCCAAATACTTGTCAGGAAGCTCCGACAATGTTCTCGTGCGCGAATCGTTTCTCGTAGTCGTAAATATTTATCTCCGTAGATCCAAAACTTCGATCATGCGTCTCGTAAGCTTTTATGTTCCTTCCATTTCGTTCATCATTTTCTTATTTAGCATGTAATTGATTCCAAACTATTCCAAACTATTCCAAACTATTTTAACGAGCAGAACATTGTTTTGTAGATTTTTTAAATTTATTCGCAGTAGCAGGAACATATTTTAATGCGTTTCGAACACCATGCCCACCGGATCGGACGTTCTCCAGGAAATTATAACTAGTAATTATACGCTAGTGGGAGGCGAACGAACAGAGGGGCAGTCTAAATATAAATATTTTTCGATGCGTGTTTTATGGAACGGCCTGTATAAGAAGCTACCTTTTTAACGCAACGAGCAAAAGATTTACACCGTCGTGCGCCCGGTAATTACCCCGGCATTATGAACCGCTAACGATCGTAATTAGAACTGTCGTTACTTTTATTAAGTGAGCAACGACGACCGTGACGGCGATAAATCATACCATGAACGCGCATAAATTGCGCACGCCGCTACGAAACGGAATAATAACACGCTGGGAACGCGCGCTATTCCCTAGTCGCCATTTCCGTGGACGGGGGCCTCTTCTGACGATACAATCGTTCCCTAATGGAACAGGACAATCAAGAAATCGAGCAGCATCTGAAAGTCGTGGGAACTCGACACCAGAACCCTTTACACAATTACTATATCGTGCCCTCTTCGACTTCAACGATTTCACCTCTCTGCTCTCTGGTTCACAAAAATGCTCTCCGAAAACACGAAAATGCGAGCGCACAGACAACGATGCTGCGCAATAACCCAAGGGTTAACCAAGGGTCGAACACGCCCTGTCAACTTCCAGGCGATCGCGAGCCAGCCGACTAAAAAATTTATAGTCCACCGATCAGATAGTCGAAAACGACGGGGATTCCGCGAATGCCTCGCTATCTTCAAAAATTTAATTACTGTTACCGCAATTTCCCGTTTGATCCGACCACGATCCCCGTCCCCGATACCTTGATTCAACAGAGCCGCGCTTCATCGTCGGTAAAAAACGTCGAGATAATTATTCGCAGTGTCCGTGTCGCAATCAGCGGGCCTAATGTTCTCCGCGGTCACGTAACGCCGCAATTAACCCGCGGAGTGATCGATCCCGCGGTTCGTTCTCGCGAAGAACGAACGGGAGGAAGAGAGGGAGGACGGGGAGGTGGAGGAGGAGGAGGCGGAAGGCTGTCCATTGATAAAATCTGTGGACGGGATGCTCGCAACGTGCGCGGCCGTGTCGTCTAGAATTATCGAGCAAATACGAGAGCGGTGGCCGCGACTCCTCCGCTACCAGCGGACATGCGTGCCGTGTAAACGTGCACGCGTATTCCCGATCCGAACGAGAGTAGCTCGTACGTCGGGATCCTGATGTGGCGAGACTAACCGATGCACGGCTCGTTGCCGCTGTCACCGAGCCACTATCTCACTCGTTGGCCCCGCATAAAGCTCGCGACGCGACGCCCGCTCGTGCTCGCGCGTCTCGGCGCCCGCGACCGCCTCCGCTCCGACGATGCCTGTGTCACTGTCCCTGGCGCACGCGTGTGCAGCCGATGCAGGCAACGCTTAAAGCTCGATTCAGTTCACCACCTATCTCGAGCAATCGTATTTCCATTCCGATCGATTCTACGGAGCGATATCCTAGGACACGGCGTTTTAACCTAGATTTTCGAGCGACGTCTTCGGGACTCCTTTGGAATTTTATTTTAGTAAATCGGAAGATCGGATTTACCGTTCTGCATACGTGTGCACGGTGTATTTCTTTTTCAAGCCGAAATAACGTTTGTTAACACGATCCTAGAGATTTCGATCGTTCGAGAGGAAAGAATGAAGCAGATTTTCGATTAGTATAAATATAACTACAGTAATCGATTGATAACAGCTATAAATATGAGATGCGAGGCTCGAATAATCGTATCTCCTCTTTCCAAATTGTTCATTTTTGTGCACAACCGAGCGCGAATTAGGGAGAATTTACTGTACAGTGTGCACGAAAATAAATAGAATATCTTAATCTTCAAGAAAAAATAGCAAGTTCTAGTTTTGATTTCTTATGTACAGCAAAATCACTTCTTTTCACAAAGTTTCCCGGAGATCACCTATATCACATTGCAATCCATAAATATTTGTTTAGGTATTGCGTGAGAATAAACTTGAACTCGATAACTTTACTGTACAAACTGTATTCTTTATCAGCGCCATTAAATGTCGAGGGTGCCTTTAGTTTGCTTTTCTCTAGATTTTCACGATTTTCAATCGAAGAAATTACGATATACTCTGCAAAATACACTATTTTATACTCTACAACAACATTTCGATAAAGTCTTACAATTCCCGAGGAAAATATCCCGAAAATCACCTCCCCACGCACCCTCCGTAAGCACCACCTCTTAACGCCCCTGTGATCGACTTGCATACTTTTTTGTATCATTTGTCACGAAACACGATTTTCCACTACGTTTTCGAATCTTTCCAGGCGCTGTTGTACGTCATTGTGAATCGAGCTTAAGGTCCATACCACCCTCGCGAGAGACGCGTCGCGGGACCGCGCCGCGCCAACAACCGAGTATTTATTAAGCATGGCCCTCGTGCCGACAGTTATGACGCGAGTCCACGTTTATTTGTTCGTGTGTCGCGGCGAGCAGCCGGTGATATCTATACCGTTCGCGTTCCCCGGCCGCGGGACAAGGAAAACAAGACGGAAGACGCGCTTATGGCCGACCGCGGCGCGAATGGCTGCTCGGAGAATCCAGCCGCGAGAACGTGCACACGTCCCGAGCGGTCGTTCCGTATTGTTTTACGACGGCATTCGAACGTCATATTACTTTGATCGCCGCTTCAATCGCGCCGACCGACTCGCGGGTACTCCGATCTTCCCTCGGCCCGAAAGGAAATTAGCTGTCTCCAGTTGTACGTCGACGCTGCGCTCGCAACGCTTGCTCCGAGATCGTGAAAGTATATACCTTCGCGGAGATCGAGCCACGATTTCTTCGACGATCATGCTCGACATCTTCCAATTCACGTATGATGATTGCTATTTATTGATCGACGGCGATTTTACCCTTTGCGGTTCTATCGGTTTATCTGAAAACCTGCTCGAGCATCGTACGATTCATCGAGAACGCTTGAGGAAGATTGCAATTGTTCTTTATAGGAGAATCTTGATTATCTGAATATCTCCGATGTTATAAATAATTACTGGACACTGCATTCTACTAACAATAAATATAGAATTTATTATGTCCATGAAATAATAACGATTTCAATATGTCCGATACAGTTAGCAAAGTGGACGGAGGTTATCGCTTGATTATCCGAACCTCCGATGTTATAAATAATTACTGGACACTGCGTTTTACTAACAATAAATATAGAATTTATTATATCCATGCAATAACAACGATTTCGATATGTCCGATACAGTTAGCAAAGTGGACAGAGGTTATCGCTTGATCGAAAGATCTATAGAACGTTTGGTGAATAAACAATTTAAGTCAATGCGTATGCAACAGAATCCGTTGTGTAAATCGGTGAAGATTGAGTTTAGGTAGCCAAGTGGCTGTTCATTTATCCCAACGTTCGACACTGTTCTGTTAACAACATTCTTCTGTTACCGAAATTTACGAATCAAAGTAAATGAAGATATACGAAATACAAATTGTCTCGTTCGATTAAGAGAATGATTCAGGACGAATAGGGTATAGTGTAACCCGTTACTATGGAGTGACGAATTGCTGTGCCTTCGGCTTGTTTTTGGGCATAATTAATTGTATATAGTAAATTCTCTCCAATTGTCCCTTAGCTTGTAAACAAGGATTGACAATTTGGCAAAGGAAATCCGTTTATTCGGGTCTTGCAGCTCGTTTTTATAATTGTTGACAATCGTCAACTATAATATATATATAATATATAATATAAAATATATATCGTATAATATTATATAATATATAATATAATATACTATAATAATACATATGATATACTACTTTTATTTTAATATACTACTATACTATAATATAATATAATAAACGATATATATATCGTTCCTAATAAAAATTCAAGCCTGAGCAAATAATTCTACCCATATGGGTGACACGACAAAGTGTTATCCCAGTTTTTCTTGTCGCCGAATCGACGATCACCGTACAAAACTTCGATCGGTAAACAGTCGAAGCGTTATCAAAACGAAAGTCCACCTCCTCCTCTTGCATCCTCGAACGGTCCAGTGACTGGGACCGGATGGAAACCCGTCAACCCATCGAACTGCAAACCGGTTCCGCGAAACGGAGAAACCGTGGGTCCGAAAGTAGTCCACCCTTTCGCGATCGGTAGTTTGTCATACGTCAAGGGTTCCGCCAGTACTTAGAAGGGGTTGCACCTGCCTCGACGACGTTAGAGAGCCCGGTCCAAAGATAAACGGGCCGCGCTAAGACTCGGGCATTAATTATCAATTCGTGCCTCCGCCAGGACTGCCGAGGAGTCATAAAGAAAGCCACCGGGAGTCTTTCCCTCCTCGTCGATTCAACGTCGACGGAGATTTCCCCTCGGGACGCGGGTCGCACTCGGCGGCGGCGGCGGCGACGACGACGACGACGACGACGACGACTCGGCCCGCTCGTTTTCCACGCTGCTCTCTCTCTTCTCTCTATCTCGCACTCTCTGCTCTCTCTCTCTGCTTTCCAGCGTTATTATTAGGGCCGCGGCCGTGGCTACAAATAATGTCGCCGGTGTTGAGTGACGCGACGCCGCCGCGGGGAGCGGCACGAGGAAGCGTTCAGAATGATCCGCGAGGCTTAGCGTCGCTGGCTTGGTCTATTTACGGGCCCACGTTCTTGACAATGCGACGCGATATACACCGATCCGTTGACAACGGCCAATACCGAAATGACAATCGCGGGTCCTGCTCCATGTCCGCTGAAGGCTAACCGTTGAAAGATTTTCCCTCGCTTTTCGCATGCTGTTTCTCTTCTTTGATCCGTAATTCTGAATAGTTTCGAACACCTTGGTATGCTATATAAAATCATTAGCGTTGCGATAGCTTCGATTCTTACAAAGAATTCCTCCAAATGGACATTTGAATACAAAAATTCAAATGATATATTTTTAATATTATTTAATATTATTTATATATATATATATATATATATAAAGAATCCTTCAAAATATATATATATATATATATATTTAAATAATATTAAAAATATATCATTTGAATTTTTGATAAAATCGAAAACTCGTCCACGGCTAGAGAGTCAATCAGTACTAATTATGAAATATATATTAATAATTAATATATATTAATTAATATATATATATTTTTTTATTATTAATATTATATTATTTATTATTAATATATATTAATATATACTATTAATTATAAATATATACTAATTGGTTAATGTACTACATTCCAAAGAATTACGCCGGAAAGCGTGCCAAAACCGTGAAATGGGTCACCGTTGCCAAAAAGAAAGCTGCGTCCGGCTCTCGGAAAAAAGTTGAAGCGAAATATACATGGTGCCCAAAGCAGTGGGTCCCGCGGAGCCCCGTTGCGCAGCGCAGCGCATCGAAGAAGAGGGAACGCGCGCGCCCCAGGGGTGCGCCGTGTCCCGCAGCTGCGCCCCGCACGAACGCGCACCGATGCGCGCGATGTGTCACGAAATTAATTGGATGCCCGTTAAATCCGCAGGCGTTAACTTTCGCGTATACGTTTCTTTATCACCTTCGTTTATACGTTTTAATAACGCGTCGCTGCGCGCTGCCGGACTGAAACAAGCCCCCGACCACTCGGCTATTTCTTTTCGGCTGACGTTTAATCACCGTTTTATCGGAGGGGGGAGGGAAGGATTTTCGGAGCTGCGACGCGGCTGCGACTAGGCTACGGAAGTTATTTAACACCCGTGCCAGATGGAGATGTAAGATAGTTCTTTATTTGCCACGATCGCTTCGAGATGCTTTTTGCGGAATTGGTGTGCCCACGAGGCGGGCGACCGGCTCCCAAGGTTCCTGCGCGTGTACGCGTTATTAATTGCCGCGATGTAATCACGATTGTTTGCGGAGAGAATCGTGTATTAGCAGCCCTGAAACGTTTATACGGATTCAGCGGCTCGAAGATGAATTGCTGTGGCGTAACCGTCTCAGTGAAATTCTCTTTCTTGGATTGTATTGTCTTCGTAATTATTTCCATGCAATTCAATTAGAAGAGTAAAAGAATTAAAGAGCATCGATACATTACTTAATATTATAATACTATAATTATTATAGAATGCAAGCAGTTCCTAAGTGATTCCTGATTCTTGCAACAATTGTAAACAATTTTTGTTGCAAGAATCAGGAGTCACTTAGGAACTGCTTGCTTTCTATAATAATTATAGTATTATAATATTAAGTAATGTATCGGTGCTCTTCAATTCTTTTACTCTTTCTTCCCTTTAAAATTGCAGACATCAATTTTTGTCGTAAACGCATCAACTCCGCGATCTAACGATTATACATTGAGCAACGTTTGCAGGAATCGGGATATGTTTTGCAATAGATTTTGGTTACGTTTTATAGAAACTAAAAATCTGATCAACTCACAATAGAGCGATACGTCTAATTTATTTCACCGATGAATAAACGACTGAAAATGACTCGAATGCTGTTTACCAACATCCTCGGCCGCTTTGTATCAAATATTCAAGAGGCAACGGTGCCGACTTTTTTCCGACCGTGTATCATTAAGAACCTGTTTATTACCGACTCGCAACAGCTGGTTAAAATCGGAGTCGGACAATCGAGGTCGCTTCCTTGTTATTTATTCGCATTACGGTTACCCGGCGAGGCATTTATGTATTCTGTTTGAGATCTTCGTCGCGAAACTGACCGGCTATTACAAGGCAAGCGGAGATTCATAGTCTAATGAGGGCCGGACGTACGGTTAGCGTAACTATTAATTCTGTAAACGCGGTTATTGAAATTCCCCGGACGAACCATGAATGGTGGATTCGGGGATGGCGAGGCGGGCCGGAGGGTGGGAGCGGTAGAACCAGGTGCCCATCCGTTTGTTAAGCACCGAGCTGGCCACACAGAGGCAGGGGCCCGGGGGCGCAAAAAGATGCGTGTGGCATCCGCGGTGGCTCATTAACCGAGCTGCCTCTAAATTGGCCTCGCGGCAGCTCCGTAGCTACTTCTTAAGCAACCCGTGGAATATTTATGCCCGCCGCGTGGCCGGGACCGGCCCGACCCGACCCGACCCGACCCGACCCGTCGCATCGGTTCGTTTCGTTTAGCCTAACCGAAACGGAACCATACTTCTCGCACCTTCGACTTCTTTAACGGTCGTTACGCGAAACGATAATTGCCCTCGGAAAAGCTCACTGAAATAACTTTATCGCCCGCTGCAACGGGTCAACGAAAACGATGATGGCGACGGTGGAAAGATGAGGTTAGCTTGAACGTCGTTGAAACTACACCAGTCGTGACATTTATTAGGAAATATTGTATATATCACGTGATAATGTATAATTATTATTCATGCATTTATATTATTAATTAATGTATAATTATAATGCATAATTAATTAATTATATATGATTAATGTATAATTATAATTATCGTCCTTGTTTCGGCAGCCGATGTATAAACACGTGTCTATCGGTTCTGTAATATTTTTCTTTTGAATTATATTTGTTAGTATAGTCGAAGATGCTCTACTTTCGTTTTAAAACCTATCAAACGTAGTGGGGAAGGATGGGGAAGTGGAGAGACACGTCTCTGAATTTGTAACATCAACGAAGGTTAAGGTGTTACGAAACATCGATACTATTGGGGTTTTATTAAGCAGAAAGGTGAAATAGAGTTTTTTTAAACCTGACAATATTTTTTGAAGAAGTATTTTGAATTATCCGCCTATGAAATTAGACAATGCATTACTTGAATATTATATTTTATATATATATTTAATATATATAAATAATATATATTATTTTTATCACGTTCAATGCCACGTCGGTCACATATGGGAGACATTAATTTTTAACTAGATTTTGAAATTTACATTTATTGTAATATATTGAACAAGCTGAATGTTACGAGAATCTTTAGAATACAAAGAAGGGTTAAACGAAAATTTCCTACCGTAAATTTCAAGTTTCTATTTTCGGCTTCATTGAACACCAACGTTACGGAACGCGTCAAAACGACGTACCAAATTCTTTAATTTCTGATTATTGAAATTACAAAGACACATTTCTAGGGAATTTATTCCATGAATTTATCTTTTTGCACATACGTATATTAATATAAAAATCGCTAGAAACTATTCTCAACAGCATTTTATCTTATCCATTCCTTCATTTCTCATCAAATAAAAACGCTACGTTACTCGATAAATCATTTGAGCCGTTTATTTTGAAAGTGGCTTTCAAAATAGTCACTTTGTTTTTAAGTCGATACATTTAAGGGTTTGCGCTTTAACACGTTTAAAAATATGGATGCTAACTTTCGAGAAGATTTACTTATATTCGTTATCTCGGGATACTGATATTTTTCTCGGTATAAATAATTTCGTATAAACATTAAAAAATCACCACTTTTCATTACGATAAAGTGACTTATGCCACTTTCGCGAATCACTTAAGCAGTTAAGTAAGACCGTATCCCGGCCTTTCGGCACACAATCCCGACAACATCGGTGAACTCGCGTGGCGTTTTCGCGAGGATGGGCTCCGCTGGCAGAGCAGAGGAGGCGATAACATTTTGAATGGCGAGGCGTGAGACGCGAGCGAAAGCGTTGTCTACCCGATCGGATGTGTTTCCTCGTTCCCCGTCGCGTTGCACCGCTCTTGGCAGAGCCGACTTGCGCGGACGTTGTGCAGCGGCTTCGATGCACGATAGAGGAACAAAGAGAGGAGACAGCCGCGAGAGAGAAATAGAAGAAAGGAGAGAATAAAGGGGCGTACGGGAGAGAGAGAGTGGTTTACTGCGGTTCCAGCGAATCGTAAATATCGGAGCGGGGCCGGCATGCGCGCGGGATCGGATAGGCAGAGGCATAAGTTACCATCGCCATCGTCTAAGGTAAACGTATCGGGCACGGCAACGAGATGGCGAGTGAGTTTTTCCGCCGTGGCTCGTGTTCCTGATTTACGGAGCGGTGCCGCGCCCGGCCGGGCAGGTAGGTACACGCGAGGATATGTATACGTACTGGCACGGACGCGGAAGGTGCCCTCGCGCGTCCGCAGAATACCTGTGCGGAGCGGCGCGGAGCGGAGCAACGTTTAATGCGGCTTTAACGGGACACAACCGCGGGGCCGCCTTATGCTATCCGCGACGCTATACATAATAGCTATCCCTCTTGTAAATCGGCCTCGAATCGGCTCTTAGAATCTCGATCCACCGGCCCCTACAGCTCCGCCAATCTACCGATATCGCTCGTGACCGCTAACGGAGCCAACCGCGGCTATTTTCGCAGCCGAGTTGATCCGGACACCGGGCTGGATTCACGGATCACCGTCGATCCTCCACTGATCGATAGGCAAACATCTTCTTCCACGCTGCCGCGAAATTCCACGAATAGAGAGCATAGTTGATCGACGCGGGTGCTGAACAGATTTAAGGGACGTCGGAATTTCATCTTACATTCGCTTTGTTTTCTTTGGATTTCAATCACCAAGAATAGTGGATTACTTAACAGAGTCCCTCGGTTATTTCATCTTCAAAAAATACATTCTTGTTATTTACACTTGCTACAGTTCTTACAAGTTCATCCATATTCATCCGGTTACTTATATAATGCACGATTTATGTAAGTTTCTCTTTTGCATTACAATAAAGTACATACAAATCCGAATAATAAAAAATGTATGAAAAATTATAGAAATGATAAGTCTTCCCCTTAATAATTTAAATCCTAAAAGACACATACGTCTATATATTATAGACATATACGTAGTATATAAAGTTTAACTATTACTTATTTTTCGTACACATCCAACAGGTAGTACAAGAATAGGTTAAAACAGGGTAAGCATAAAAATTGTGAAGAATTGTATCCCCGAGGGGACAAATAGTCTGTATTGCTTCTCTGTGAAAAAACTTTGAAGTATATATATAGTACACTTGTACTATCTTAGATGGGGTTATCTGAAAATAACGCTAGTCAACGACTGTTTCGAAAAGGAACCAGAAACGGAGAACGTTGTCGATCAGTTCTATCTCGAATCTCGCGCGGAACAACCCCTATCGCTCTCTCCCAGCGAAAGGTTGCGGCAATGGGACAGCGTGGGAAAAACCGCGGCTCTATGGCTCTGTGGCCGCCAAGGAGTGGCGCTCTATCTCGTATTCGTTAGGGGTGGGGTTCTCACTTTGACCTTGACAGAGTCGATCGTCACGCTGTAGTTGCGCGAACGGACACTAGACGGAGCTAATTAGTAATATTTTCACTATTTGTAGTAATATTATTATATATATTATTAGTATATATTATATTAAATTATTATATTATATTATATTATATTATTATATTATATTATTATATTATATTATATTATATTATTATATTATATATACAAATTGAATGCAGCGGTCAAGGAAAAGCGACCAGAATTGGTCAATCGTAAAGGTGTCATTTTCCAGCAGGACAATGCTAGGCCGCACACGTCTTTGTCCACTTGGCAAAAATTGATGGATATTGGTTAGGAATCGATGTTACACCCACCATATAGCCCTGATCTCGCGCCATCGGATTACCACTTATTTCGATCTCTGGACAACTCCCTTCGTGGTAAAACTTTGAATGACGATGACGCTGTAAAATCTCACTTAACTCAGTTTTTGGCCGAAAAGGATCAGACTTTCTACGAGCGTGGAATTTTCAAGTTGTCGGAGAGATGGCAAAAGATCATCGAACAAAATGGAAAATACATTACAGATTAAATTTCGTTCCAAGTAAAAAAATTTTTTATTTCATTGAACAAATCGGCAATTACTTAGTTGCCAACCCAATAAATAGCACGAGTATATTTTTGTGTGATACACAGATATCCCACTCCTCGTATTGTTAAATGAAAATTGATACTTATATATAAGACTTGATATGGTTCGCCACAATGTTGTCATGTCTTTAAAATCGTTTTATAAAGTGAGTTTCATGAAACTGATTCCTGCCTCATGAGCCTGCTTCAGCCGCAAAACGCATGTTAACACATACACTGTTACGGGCACGTGCGAGTGACGAACTACAGTAATTTCTCTCAGTTGTCGATTGTCAACAACTATAAAAACGAGCCACGAGGCTCGAATAATCATATCTCCTGTTCCCAAATAATCCTTTTTTGTTTATAAACCCAGGGACAATTGAACAGAATTTACTTTGGAACTTTTGAAACTTCTGGATTTTTTGGTACTTTTGGAACTTCTAGATCTTTTAGAACTTTTAGTACTTCTGGAACTTTTGGAACTTCTGGAACTTTCGAAACTCCCAGATCTTCTGGAACTTTTGGAATTTATGGAACAATGTTGAAAAATGTTCTAGACAACAATTTAATAGTTTCAAGGGTGTCACAATTTTAATTTTTTGTCGGAGTTCCATTTTTACATGATCAAAACGAAGAAAGATTATTTCAGTCCGCATAGTAAATCCTGACCAACGTGACAAACAATATGATCGTAGCACCAAAGCCGCGACTTTCACCGTTGCTGATCGAAAAACACCGCGACTTCGTTCACGGTTGAAAGTCGAGCATACATCGACCCGCGGGCCGCAATTTGGCCATTGACAATCCATCGAAATCATTCTATCACATTTGTGAGGTCTCCTCTCCGCCACTTGGAGCAGATTCCGAGCAGAATCCCTGACACCATTGGACACACTGGCCTTGAGTGGGAATTCCAAGAACGGTTAGGGGTTTGAGAGCTCTGTTTGTGGTACACGATATTTAATACTCCTACACGGATTTAAATTTCAAAAAGGATTAATGGCTCAAATAGTAGATAATAACAACCCTGTTTTCATAATTGACCGTGTAAATAATCAAAACTGGAAGAATCAAAACGCTGGAAGAAACCAGCGCACATGATGATAACCTTTTTTATTTCATTGATTTGGATACTCTTGTAACCATGTGCAAATAAACCGACGACAGTCGCGATCGACCGCGACTTCGCGTCGTTCGGCGCGTGTCCGCTCTCCTCGCGAGACTTTACGTTGACCGAGTATCGCGAACCTCGCGCGGGGAGAGGGGGGTGCAGGGACCGGGCGTCGGGGGTGAGCGCGCGATCGCGGATCGATCGCGATCTATCATTGTCTCGAGAGCATTCTTTACTATTTTTTAAGGTCCCCAACACCGTAGAGAATGATCCATGTCCGTGCCAGGTCCGAGCAGTTGTAACGAATCAGGTGAGATACAGGTTTAATACCTTTGCATCAATTTAAATTTAAAACAGGACATTTCTATCTTTATGAAAGTGTGATATTGAAATATTAAAATCGAAGGAATAATGAATATTTTATGAATAGGAAGTGATATCATTCTGAAAAAAATATATATAAAGAAAAGATTCCAAAAATCAGTGGCTCCGTGAGCCAGAACTTGACATATCCACAATAACAATAACCAAAAAGCGGACATTTCTAAGATCACAGCGACGTAGCTTAATCTTTTGGGAATCTAAATTTTCTACTATTGAACCGCATACTTCGATATTGAAGTGTCTGAAGTAATTTCTCCCGAATTTATGCGCTCCGATTGCGCACGAAAATGGACAATTCGAGAAGAGGAGACACGATTATTCGTGCCTTGCGATTCGTTTTTATAGTTACCGATACAACTATAAAAACGAGAAGCAAGGCTCGAATAATTGTATTTCCTCTTCCTAAATTGCCCATTTTTGTTCTGGATCTGAGCGCGAATTAGTGAGAAATTACTGTATTCTGATCGACGTAAAGCTCTAATATAACACCTAATAGCCTCTAATATACGTATAAGGGTTTCTTCAATGCGTAGGTAGCATCGGTGAATTGGATGCCCCACCCTTAAGTTAGTGCACCGTGAGTTTAGCGTCGGATCGCATCACCTCCGGCTGAAGCGATCGTGGTTGGTGGCTAAGCGACCAACAGATCGGGTAACCATTGAATAGTGGACGAAAAATCGACTGGAGAATAAACGACAATGGTCTCGGAATTACGCGGACAGCCGACGAGCCTCGACACTTTACAGTCCCGCGTCTGACACGACTGCTCGAAGTCACATTTATTTTGAGACAACTTCAAAAATGCCATAGAATTAAAGATTTTATTTGCAGAAATTAAAATTGAAAAATTAAGGGGTACGGCACCGATTACTTTTTCAACGTTCCGACGCTTTGCCGATCCCAATAAAATCAGGAAGACAGAATGTCTTAGCGTAAAAATGAATTTCCGAATGTAAACAAATAATTGCCACGTATGGGTGATACAGCAGTCAAACTGTGAGGTTGTCCGAGAACGGTGGTATGCAAATAATAAGCAAAAATATAAATTAATCCTAAAATACACATTAATTAAATTTATTTATGATTTATTCCCTTATAATAAAACCATTACTATAAATCTAAATTAAAAATATAAACAATTAAAATTACAAATTAATTATAAAATACAAATTAAAAATTAAATTTATTTATGATTTCATTCCCCACGATAAAATTATTACTATAAAATCTAAATTAAAATACAAATTTCCGAATGTAAACAAATAATTGCCACGCATGGGTGACACAGCAGTCAAACTGCGAGGTTGTCCGAAAACGGTGGTATAAACGCGGTCCAGCAGGAACTGGCAAAAGTTGGTGAGGCCGCAGCGGGCTTTAAACGGTTTCGAATTTACACGGTTGGCTCGCTATAAAACCAGCGCGCGAACCAGTGCCCGATATAGGGGGCGGGCCTGGTGCCCACCGCGGCCCGCTGATCCCGACAAAGTGATAACTCCCGCGGATCGCTCGTTTCCACCGATTTCTAATTACAATATTACCGGCTTCTCCGCGATCCTCGGCCCGGCGAGAGTCACGTAACACGCGTACGAACGGTAAAAGACGGTAAATTGGCCGCGGCTCCCGGAGGGGGTGAAAAAAAGCCCGACCCCTCGCGAATTATCCTTCGTGTTCGCTGCGAGGAATCGTGCATTCGGATGTAATTGAGTACTATGACTAAATAACCGGCTTCGCGTTCTCTTCCTTCTCTTCGCTGTTGGCTACGAAGTCGATGTTCTCCCCCCACTTTCCGCTCGGCTCGGCCCCCCTCCCCTTGTTTGCGAAGGGGACCGCTACTTCGCGAAGACTCCCAAGAGGTTTTTCATCGGGGTCGCTCAAGGCGTCGGTGGAAACGATCGTAATCCGGCCCCAATTTGGCAGGAAATCGCGTGCCGTTGCCCGCACGAAGACGCCCGGCCGGCAAAACAACGTGGAATGTTGTAATTGGCGGCAGGACGTACCACGGGGCTCTTCGATGTCGTCGACTGATATACTCGGCTGCTCCTCCCCACGGCCATTTTTCGGGACAACGTGTTATTCGCAGTTTTTGCCCCGGCCTATCGGTGTCCCGCATAGTTCTGGCCGAAGATTTTCTGACGAGATATCGGACTTTCTCGCTCGCTCGACTTCGTTGCGGTCATCCTCTACGGCAGGGACGTCAAACTCAAAAGCTAACTTGGGCCGAATAAACAATGCTTAACTTTAGGTGGGCCGCAAAAAAAGAAATCAATGTTCATAGAAACAAATATTTTTATTTTGACTAGTACATATATAAAGTTAAATTATTGTTTACGTCCTGATACTTGACATCGCTCCTCTGATACTATCTTTCCTATTTCGGGAGAAATCGCAAAAATGTTCATCTCTGGCCGCGAGTTTGACACCCCTGCTCTACGGCCTTCCTAGCTCTGCGATTTTACTCTGTGACGTATTTTGAGTTTGAAAAGTCATCGATCATGTCTGGCATTATATTATGCAAAGCTGTTTGAAAATGATCGATCACAAGGTGTAGAAACCTAGAGGAAAGCAAACGAAAGATAACGTCGGTATCTAATGAGATGTACTGCTAATTGAAATGTCAAGTAGTGGGAGACCCAAAACCGCATGCTATATGTCTCTCGTTACGCAGTCTAACTCCAGATATTTTAATTCGAAACGTTGTAATTCATGTTGCAACTATTGTTATACAGGGTGTCCCACAATTATGTTAACAGCCGCAAAGGGATGATTCTTGAGGTCATTTGAAGTAATTAATAGCCGCGGATTACATTTTTGCTAAGGAAAAAGTTACTTCAAATGACCTCAGGAATGACCTCTTCCCAGGTGTTAACATAATTATGGGACACCCTGTAGAATATGTTTATTTCAACGCGATTCGCAATGCAAGAGGTAAATGAAGAAAGTTCGTTCCTAATGAAAAGACGAATTGGAAAGATGCTTCTACGTTTCTTGAGATACGTATAATTAAATGCTCGTAACAAATTCGCTGTATAATTGGTAACTCATTAACCCCTTAACGCTCATGCTAGGGTTCAGTTTCAATTCTTTCAGAATGATATGAGCCGTTTATTTTGAAGGTGGCATAAGTCACCTTGTTTTTAAGTCGATATATTTAAGGATTTGCGTTTTAACACGTTTAAAAATATGGATGCTAACTTTCGAGAAGATTTACTTGTATTTGTTATCTCGGGATACTGATATTTTTCTCGGTATAAATAATTCCGTATAAACATTCAAAAAATCTTATGCCACTTTCAAAAGAAACAGCTCATATGTCCTACACCCGAAAGCCTAAAAAATCTCTACAGAACGAGCGGTTCGTGTCTCTCGTCCGGGTTCTAATGGGTGAAAGGTTGTATGTCTCTCAGTGATCCGGGAAACGGATACATTGTTTACGATCAGAATCGACGTGGCGGACAGGCTGATACGCCTAACGGTAATACCTTTTGCACACAATATCGCGTACTGGCAATGGTGTCACGGCAATTGCAGGCTCGGAGCGACCGAAGGGGGTTAGGGCACTGCAGCTGCGGGTTATCACTGCACGAGTGCAATCTACGACGAACGGCCGAGCGGGAAAGAGGTCGTAACGACGCAGTTTCGCAGTGGCTGTCTTAATTACTGGATGCACGCGTTCCAAGCGTCGGTGCGTGCACACGATCCGTGTAATGTAGCGTGGAGGACCATTACATATCGAGCAGGCATCGTCGATGGCTGTACGGAAAGTACATGCATTTTGTAGATACGATGAATATTCGCGCGGAACCAGAGAAATTTTGGACAAAAAATTACCACATATTAGGGGGACCGGAAAGTTATGTCGTTTGTTCGCATTAAATTTAAACAGATAAATTTTTAACTAGTTTTTATTTTCAATCGATGATGTAATCACCCTAATTATCAACAACCTTCTTTCATTTAGTATGCACATTTTTAGTATGCGAAAATTAGTATGCAAAAAAAAGGAATTTAATATTTTGGCGAATAACAGCATTTTTAAAGAGAACCAATCTTTAACCAGTTGCCTGTTGCAATTCTTCGAAAAGTGTGTAAGTTACTGTAATTAGACTGAATGGCTTCGATCTTTTTTTTCATATTTTCTTCGAATACAACAGTTTTATGAAATATATAGTTTAACAAAGAATATCAAAGTACAGTAGAGACTCTCTTATTCGAACATTTATTTTTACAATGCTCTAGTATCTAAATTCTATTATCTAATCATTGTATTATTTAGATGCATTATCACCTCTAGTAGAGGATGCGAATGAAATTTTTAATTAATAGAATATTTTACTATTAGGATATTACAAACGTAAATCTTGAAATAAGAGAGTCTCTACTATATATGTATAGCCTTTATAATCGGTTAGCCGTTTTTAATAAGTACAATGTTCGTCGCGAAGAAATAACAAGTATACTCGTTAAAAACACCAAACTGGTTAAGAGACGATTTGCAGTTCTTTAATGACACAGAATTATCTCAGAAAAATTTGTGGGAGAATTTTTCTAACGGACTTTCGTATTTTCTAGATTGTCAATTTTTTTTAACGAGCTTTGACTTTGTATTTATCATAAGTGGATACACTCAGGAATATTAATTTGTCTAATGAGACTAAATTGATAGAGATTGATGTGTACAAATATAACCTGTTAATCCGCATACCTCGTTACTCGACCGATCCATTAGCCCAATTAAAAATCATCTAAAAATAGAATTGCCACTGGAATCGGTGCCACATGTATGAATTCAGTGCCAAACGCGTATGGATCCAGTGCCAAATATATCAATCCAGTACGAGAAGTATATGTACTAAATACACGTGTACGAATTAAATCCGTACTCTGTGTCACTTCCAAATTTATTTCGCTCTCGTCAATAATCATTTCTCACCGAGCGATCAAACGATCCCCCCAAAACCGGAAACGGTCCCGTTTCAGCGAGGCAATCGGAATCGCGGGAGCCGGCCAATAATTTTTAACCCCGGAATTGAATTTGGCAGCGACGCGCACAAGCGAGCCTCCAACTAATTGATTTACCCCGTACAATTTCAACGCGGCTCGGCTGGCGAGAGGGTGGGGAATAGCGGAGGGACGTGGTGGAGGGCGTCGTTCTTGCGTTCACGGGGGATGCAGCCTCCGCTGCAGCACACATGCGGGGCACGTTGGGCAAATAGAAGGTCGCATATGCGGTTCGGATGCGATCGGTCTGTCTCGACGAGTATGCGTGTAAGCGTTTAAAGGATCTCGCTCTGACTAATGCAAATATGTCGTGGTAACCGCTCGACGATATCAAGGATGTTTAGTCCTTTCGTCCTTCTAGACAGTCGATGTTACATTGTGCAAGTCAGTACATGCATTTATGGGTGCACAAATTTGAAGGATCCACAAGGACGTGTACGTTAGTATCATCAATATTTTCCGTATTTATAATATATTATATATATATATATATATATATTATATATTTCGTATTAAAATATATTTCCCGTGTTACTCCTTTCTTCAATAATGTTAATTGACTGAAAATGATATCCTTTCCTTCTAAATTTCATTTAATCTCTTTACCATCTTAAATTGCACTTGCTCAATTTTTTCGTAAATGCATTGTAGTCTGATTATTGAAATTCGCAGTGTAGTCTGAACAAACAGGCATTTTGTTTTCTACCACGTGAAACTTACTAGTGGTGAAAATTAATTTTACTCTCATCCTCCTGACTTTTATACATGTAGTAACTTGCAACAACGATGCAATATCTATATAGCATAAGAATAAACAGTCTAGTAACTGCAGCAATTTCTTTAATGAAGGTAAGAAATGTGAACGATAAGAACAAATAGAATTGAGAGCTACAATGATAATTATGTAATATAATTATAATTTAACTATAATATGTATATATATATAATTTATAATATATAATAAATATTATTATATTAATATTATTATATTATAATAAATATAATATATAAATAATATATATAATTTAACTATAATTATAAACAATTATAGACTCAAAGTAACTTTTATATCGTTACTGACATTTAAACAAAAACCAAAAAAGAACCATATTTGTATGTTTCCATAGTCTATTATTTCCAATATAATAACATATAAACGCGACGTTTTGCTAAGTTTTTGTTACATACCACAAAAAAATGTAAAAGTTACTCCGAGTCTACAATTATTCACAGCACCGTGTATCGTTGATTATCGAACTCTGCACGCCATGTGTCCATCGCACAGGTGAACGCGAGCAATCAATTTTCAATGACTGCGAATATTTTTCAGCCGACTAATTGCTGCATTCTGAGAGAAATTTTTTGCAATAGCATTGAAGAAAGCGCAAGGTGCAAAATAACTTATACGGTAACGAATGTCCTGCGGCGAATATTCGCGTTGGTTTTACGAATCCTCGAAGTGTAACTGGTGTTCGCGTGGCGGCGCCGGGCCCTGACATGTTTTGATACAAATTACGCATCCGGGCCCGGAGCCCGGTGATAGAGTGGCCCGAGGCGCCAGTGCCCCATCGCGGATATATATTTTCTCCGGGCGTGATTAGTTAAACGTCGTTAGGATAACGCGTGACAGCCGTCCCCGCGGACCGGCCGACGAAACCTGGAAGCGATTTATAAGTCCTCCCAGAGACGTCCTCGCCGGTTCTCGGATTGGTAAGGAGACACCCGACCGTTCCCTTCGTCATCCTCCTCCGCCACTTTTTTTTCGCTCTCTCTCTCTCTCTCTCTCTCTCTCATGCTTTTTCTCTCGAGCTTCTTCCTCCCTCGCCGCGCCGTCTCTCTTTCTCTTCTCTCGCCAGCCACCCTCGACAACCGAAATATTTCTCGACGAATCACTCGTCGTTCGAGCTCTAATTGACCGTACTCCGAACGACTCCGTAAATTAGCGTTGAATAACACACGGCTCCAGAAGTCTCGGTCTCCAAGGAACAGAGACCGAATTCTGTGCTGGAATAAAGTCTGAAGAATTCGTGGAAAATTGAGGGATGATCGACGATCGAAGAAAATGCCTTCTTTAAAATAAAAATTGTCTGCGTTAATTGCAAGATACGCTTCTTTTAAACAGCCCTTTTAAATGTGTGTGAAGCGATTGAAGAATTCTGTTACTATATTTGTCACTATACATATACGTTATAAAACTAGAAGATATGTAATATAAGAGCCACTTGGAGTGTGCGACTCAAGCGAGCAAAATTACTGTTATACAGGTTTATGATACGTATTTTTTACACATTCTACGTAGAAGAACATGAAAAATACATTTGACGCTTTTTACATAAAGTCAACCATTTACTAGTTATTTTAAGCGGAATGATGGACACCCTGTATTGTGAAATTATAGTGATCGAGAACAATTCAAGATTCACTTAAATAAAACAGTCAAGCTTCCTACTACGATCCAACATGATCGGTTGCCGTTGGCTATTCCAAACCAGTAGGGTAAGTCCGGGAGTCTCCGATCATTTTTTGAAAAAAAGTATCGTATTGCTGTGGTTTTTTTGAATTTTACTGTATTAACAAAATTACAGCAATGTCGAAGTAATTTAACATATATATACTACCATCTTCAAGCAAAAGATAAAAATACTATAAGTGGACGATCTCACCCGCATCACCGAGTTAGAGCGTCCACTTACTACGAGTGAGAACGACCTCGAAAAATGTCTTTGAAGGAGGCTATAAGAGCTATAAGACTAGCCTATAAAAAATATTACAAATAAAAAAAGTAATACTTATGTTATTTTTTCGACAGAGCTTCCCACATAAATCACAAAAATTCTCACATTTGGAGCATCCCTCGTGATATCTCGACTACACTTCACACATTTAATCCAGTCGTTATTTTTTGTGGTTTTGAAATAATTCTTCCTGCATCTCACGCATTCATTTTGATTCCATTCTTCTAATGACGCGTCATTTTCTTATAGAAATCTTCCCCTTTTTAATTGAAACATTCTTGTGTTTCTTTACCGTTCCCTTGTTCTTCCTTGTCTTAATGTTCTTTGAACTATTTATAATGTTTGCAAGTTGTCTGCCGCGTTTTATGACCACGACAGTTGCACTTGTTTATGTTAATATAGGTATTGTCTCGCTAAGCCGAACGGAATCTTTTGGAAATTAAGCTATTTCCAACTTGAAAGGAAAACAAATTCTCTTGGAAGAAAACCGGATAGAAGAAGAATAAAAATTCCATTAAAGGAAGAAACAATTAATATGATCAGAATTACAGGAGCGATCACCCGCATTTTTAAGTAGAAATTAAGAATTAATAATTAATTAATAATTAATAATTAATAAAGTAGAAATTAATAATGTGTACTATTGAGATTATACAGTAGTTTTATGCATAATATATCCATTAAAATTAAAATAGCGTAAATAAACTTATCTATCTGTCAATTACTGCTAAGAATATATATTAGCGAAAAAATGTTCAGCTCCGATTAACAATCAATTTATGAAAGTATTTTCCGACTTTTGGCACAACGTCATACGGCATCGTTGTTTCGAGATATTTACACTGGCCAGTCTCTTCCGCTGGCCGAACTTCGCCGCACTTAGCCTAACATTATATTCAGAATCAGTTTTCGGAAAGGGTGGCACAAGCTTCTGAGAAGGCGGCAATTAATCCTTCCGACATCGGGAGGTTCCGGTTAGCCCTGAATCCCGGTTAGCGTCGAATCGGGGCACGTAGCCTTGCAACGTTGCTCGCGGAAGTAGCAAATTTCCTGCGTGAGGAGACGCAGGGAGGAGCAGGACGACGTCGGAGCTAGTCGTCTAGGCGTTGCTGCCGATCAATCACGGGGACTCGTCGATCCAGCCCCCTTCGGTCCTTCCCGGTTTCTCTGCGCCAGATAAATGACAGGACGAGGACGGCGACTGCGCGCACCGGAGACACCCTGTGCGACCTCTCCTGTTCTCACGTATCCCGTGTGCTGGATGTAACGAACCTCGAAACATGACACCGCCAACGTCAACCCGGCAGGAGCCAACCCTGGCTGTGTGGTCAATGTTTAGTTTGACAGCGAGTGTCCTGCGACTTGACCTCTTTTGTCAGCGTCCTGCGCAGAAGACAGAGACAGAGAGAGAGAGAAAGAGAGAGAGAGGGAGAGTCCTGTCGGCTGGTCTGCTCCTAGCAATCCGGGGCCTCCGGCTTGCGGAAACATGCGTTTAGCACGTGTTGCGACACGCTTTCCAGCGGCGACAGCGCCGCTTGATATCGAGCAGAGAGACCTAGACCGATCCTGTTTCTCGCAATTCTCGGGATTTTCGTGTTAACCACGAAACCGGGGCCGAAGCCGAACGAGCATAACGCTGGAGAGAAACAATGACTCGGAGGAATGCTATTGTTCACGGTTCTCTGGAAACAAAGATGTTTAGAGTAGTCTTACACGCTAGAAATTGTAGACGGTGGTCGAAATTTCAAGGGGGATGCCGAGAGCTTTTTGCGACTTCACTGGAAATGCTTTGGTTTTTGAAACCACTTCAACCTATTCTTCGTTCAACAAGGACTGGCACAAAATGTAAACAACACGTTCGCGTAATCGGTGCAGCGGTTGCAGCTGGGTGGCTGTTAGACGACGATGCTCGGAGACGAACTTTAGTCTTTTAGGAACGGCTGAATTCTGCGCGAGGCTATTTCTCTGGACGGCAGAGTCTGATGTGTACTGTACAGAGTCTGATACTGTATATAAAGGGTGTCCGAAAAATGTCTCGCAATCCGAAAGTGGCGGGTTCCTCAGGCCATTTGAAGCAACTTTTTCCTTTGCAAAAATTTTCTCCGAGGCACCGTTAACGAGTTATCAACGAAAAACAGTGACCAATGAGAGGCGAGCTCGGCTGGCGCGAGGCAATCAAGCCAATGAGCGGAACTGGGCTTCGCGCGCTGGTTGGCTGGGTTGCCTCGCGTGAGCCGTACTCGATTCTTATTGGTCACTGTTTTTCGTTGATAACTCGTTAACGGTGCCTCCGAGAACATTTTTGTGAAGGAAGAAGTTGCTTCAAATGATCCGAGGAACCCGCCATTTCCGGATTGCGAGACATTTTTGGGGCACCCCTGTAGACTGTTGTAAATCGATGCGAAGACAAAAGAAGTGTGAAACGATGCATATGAAGACGATTATTTAGTTCAAACGATGAGCGAGTGAGCTACTAGAGCAAGCCACTATAGTGGCGCGTCGTGCCTAAAAGGTTAAAGGTCCCTCGACGAGGGCCCTTGCATGCGGAGTAGCCTCATGTAGAATGGCCCGAAAATTGTGATTCGGCCCTGGCCCGATCATGCGACGTTCATGTGCAGCTATTTATTATGTATTTTGTGTCGGTTCTCATTCGACGAAGTATAGTTCGATGCAAGACCGAAGATGCTAAGAGACACCCAACATCAGTCGTGATGGATGGAATTTGCACCACTTGGTAGACCGATTTAGACAGAGAACCTTGTGGTTCGGATGCAGACTTGTTAACAAAGTAGCTAAGGATTTTTCCTGGCAATATTCGTTGCGATAAAGACCTCAACTCGCTTTCGTGAAAGCTAAAGTTGCCAACTAGACTGTCAACATTTCCGCATTTGTGGTGTTTGCAAATTTTTGCGTAGAATTTTCGGATAAAGTAACTCTGAGTCTGAGTAGAATCCACGCTGATAGTACAGTCACTGTAGTCGAGTATCAAGATAACTCGCTTAGGTAGCTAGTGTCACTTTGACAGAGACAGAAGATAACGTATGGCCTCAGGAAATGTTTATAAAGACCCGGTGGTACAACTCTGTTAGAAGATAGCGAGTAGTTCTACGGCGCCACTACAGCGTTACACATTTTTTGTTCGGCCGTTTGATAGAGAGTGACAGAATCCTGTTACATGAAAACATGACCTCCCGATCCCGAGAGCCTAAGCTGCTGGAACCGGGTGACGATAATCTGGCGCTAACCCGCTGGCGTCGGTGTCGGGTAAACATTTAACAGTCCCTCCAGAGTCCAACCCGGATACACCCGTCATCCGACACTGAGCTGTACGTTGTGCTGATAATTAGGAGACGACGGTCTCTATCCTAACAGCATGTCGAATCCATTCGCTGATAGTTTCCTGAATCTCGGTAACGCTTCTGGATTGAGGCGACCTCTTCCAGAGACTTTCGGTCTTGGACGTACGATTCCAAGTAAGCATCTCGAGTGTGCCGTGTTCTTGGAATCGAAGGTCTTTTCAGCCCCGATGTATCTTTGCTTCTCGAACGATATTACGAGATTGTAACATTTGTTGACATTGAATAAAATCGAGGCAATTTATTCTACGAGACGTACAATTGAGAGATGAGCTTATTTAGTGCTTACTCCGTAGCCAATCTATCGGTGCAAAAATTAATTTTTAAGTCCGGTACAAGTTATTCCGTCAGCTATTGGGTTGTCCGGAAAGTTCGTGCCGATTTTCGGTAGGTAGCGTGAGAGACCCGACCGAATATATCACAATTATTGAAAACAAATGACACGCGTACATATTCTGAAAGAGATAACTTCAGCCATATTTGGAAAAAAGTTTGGCTACGATTCGTTAATTTTTATCAGTTTTGTACGCCTTAGAATATGGTGGCAAATAAAGTGCATTATAGGCATTTAATGCTTTTCTTTTTCCGAAAGGGCAGAAATGCCACACAAGCGGCAAATAAGATATACGTTGTTTATGGCGAGGATGCTGTGGCCGAAAGAACTGTGCGGAAGTGGTTTGCTCGGTTTAAAGCTGGAAATTTCGATCTTGAAGATCAAGAACGCCCAGGTAGGCCGTCCACCACAGACGAAGATACGATTAGAACAGAAATCGAGAATAACCCACGCTCAACATTACGTCGATTAGCAGGAATGCTAAATAAGTCAAAATCAACCATCCACGATCACACTGTGAAGCTTGGCTCCAATATTTAAATGAGCTGCGTTTTAATCTTCCTAAAAAATCGGCACGAACTTTCCGGAAAACCCGATAGATATGGACGACCTTTTAACTCTCAATATTTTTCTGCATTTTCAGTATAGCTTTACGTAGGGGGAAATAGCATTGGGGACGCGATTTCGGGAAAGGGAGGCGTCGCCGTCGCTAGAAGCGGAATCAAGTAACTAATGTAAGAATGGGTCGCAGGGAGCCCAGAAACGATTCCAGACAACGGAAATGTCTCCCGTAAACTACTAATCACCATAAACCACCGGGATACACGTGTTACGAATTCTCGGTGTAGAGGAATCACCGCGCTTTGCCTACGCTCCACCCTGCATTTGTTGCTCTCCGGGGGAAACCTCAGACATTTACCTCCGCGTTCCTCCGCGAAGCTCTTCCCAGAGACCATCCCGTCCCGTTTCCCCGTCCTGTTCCCTGTTCCGTCTTCCGTTCTCGCGCGTCGCTTTCTGCCGGTGCTTGCACGACGTTAAATAGATCGTTCCGTGCACCACCGTCGAAAAGTTTCGCTCCCCCCGCCGTCGCTCCGCTCTACCAGCGACCGCTTAATTACGTTCCGGGGAACTTGAGCGGCTTTCTTGGAAAATCGATAACTATGAAAAGTCTCCAACCTGGACTCTTCATCCAGAAGAAAAGATTGCAACAGGGAAAAGGGAAAGACGACCGTATCTTCAAGAATCGCGTCCTTCGATGCAAATATTAGACTGTTCTAAAGTTCTTCCAGCAAGGAGTACAGCTGATAGTATGTGGCAATTTGAGTAACAAATTGCAGGATCATCTTCTGTTAATGTTTCGTTATTTTATAAGTTTTGGTTTATTTAACTGTAACATTTTCCAGCTTCGTATACCTTTCAATAGGTCTGCACTACAGATTGAAATTATTAGAAATTTAGTGGGCTATGAATTTTGTACTATAGAGAAAGGCGATTGTTTTTTTTTGGAAACCTTGAGATAACCTTGAGACATAACCTTGACATATAACCTTGACATAAATATAATGCTAAATATATGCAAAAAACGAAAACTGTCCAGTTCTATTTGAGAAACTATTAAGAACGAGCAAGTGCCAATCAAATGCTAATTTTAAATGATTAAAATTATGAAGGGGACACCCGATTCAACATCTGTTTAAAGATCCGCAGTCGACTAACGACACGGTGACACGTAGGAATGCGGTGGTTCTGGTTTTTCATAAAACTGCGCAATGCGAGGTTACTATCTTTCCACGTATCTAGGAAATAATGTGTACTATTTACGAATTAATTCAGAAATCAGATTACAGTCCAAAGTTATGGCAATCGGCGGTCCGCATCTCCGCAGCGAAAATTCGCGACGCAGCCGTGTTAACCAGGCCGCGTTAAGGTCACCAAGATATCAATTGCAGAGAAGATAAGATGAAGACAGGCAACGAGTCCTCGGCAGGCGTTTAATTAAAAGAGCTGGCTGGAGCCGAGTCGTCTGATTTTCGCGTGGTTTTACGGCTGGTAAAGGGACCGGGCGTTCAATTGACAGCAGGTGGATGTGAAAGCGGCGGGAATCTCGCAATCGCGAATAATAACGATCTCGTTGCTACAATATAGGACTTATCGTTCCGTGGGACCAGGGCAGAGAGGAAGAGAAAGGTGCAGGGGAGTGAAGAGGCTCCACCCGTAAAGCGGATAGAGCATCTTGCTCTCTCGGTTTCCTCGTGTCTCTCGCTCTCTCTCCCTCTCGGTTTCCTCATCTCTCTCTCTCTCTCTCTCTCTCTCTCTCTCTCTCTCCGTGATTCTCTGGTTCCTCGTGTATATGCTAATGCGAGACGAATGTCTCCTCCCGTGCGCCCTCCTCGCCGTCTCGCCTCCGAAAGACAGTGTCTTGTGCCTTGGTTACGGTGTGTCGACGACTTAGGAGGATGCGTTACCTCGTGGGCGTGTTTGTTCCTCTAAACTCTCCGCAGCGGGGCGGCTGCAGTTGCAACAGATTCCCTCCCTCCGGTCCCGCAGCCTGCCCCTCGTTCCAGAACCTACGGCTCGTTTCTGCAATCGATTGCCTATCGACACCGCGATAGATTAGTCGGAATTATCGTGATACCAGGCCCGGCGGGACCGGCTCGGGCCCGCAAATACAGCCGACACAACACACGGAGCTCTCTCTCTCTCTCTCTCTCTCTCTCCGTCCCGAGAGCACCGGGCAGAAAAAGAAACGGGGGATAACATGCCGGCGCGGAACGGAAAAGAAAGATCCGGCGCGGACGTCTCGAAATTATTACACGCCGCTCGCGAACCACCGCCGCAATAGATTAGCTGGAATTATGGAGGATAAGCATGAGGGACGGGGATCGCCGTCGCCGAGCCGCGACGATCCATCGATCGCGCCCCGCGAGCCCCGTCTCGTCCTTTCTGCCGTCGATCGGTTTTTTGGCTCTCTCTGGTCGGGAAGCCGATCGTAAATCCAAACCATCTCGAAGACATTCCGAGATGTGGAATATTTAATACCGACAGGTGAACGGTCGTTGCGCTGCGCCGTTTCTGCTTTGTTCTGGATGGCGTCCGCGGAACCCGACTTCCGAATGGCTGTCTTTAGAGTTCACAATTTATATGATTTACGCAAGCTTACGGCTAATCTGGGTGTTCGTTATTCTGTTTTAAGTCTAAGGTTAAATTTATTTTGTTCCAAGCTTAAGTTTACTTGGTCTATAAATTTGTAGGATTTGTATAGGTACATTTTAGGTATATATTTTTTTATATTTGTTTATAGATATATATTTTTTATCTATTATATACGAAAGAAATAAACTCGCAAACACATAAATTATATTAAATTTAGTTTCTGGTTAGGAAAATGACATGGATGATTTCTATCAGAACGTAATTCAAAAAAATTAGGTTAATTTTTACAGTAGTATTTTCAGTAGCATTCTCTATTGTCCAAATACGTTGCACACGTAATTTGTTTAATCCATGGCAATTAATATACAAAATTGATATACAATTGATATACAAAACTGATTTTTTTTATACAAATAAAAGAATGAAATCTGGCACTGCAACTAAATAACTGTTCCATTGTACAAATATTTATGTCACTCGACCTAGCTCAGATAACGAAAGTTCCAGAATGAAAATAACGTGACTCCTCCACTACCAAAACGAAGTCTCGACAGCTCCGATTATTTATATCATTAATAATTTATCTATTTTTATTCGCTGGAAAAACTCTTGAATATAAAAAGACGGTAATACGTAAAGAGAAAGGAAATCAAAATTATACAAAACAAAATATAATCGCTTATAAAGATTAGTATATATAATTATTGTATAATATGCTGCAACGATAGTTTTAGACTATTTAGGGATTGTCCAATCGTATCTGTTTTTGCGTGCACGAAGTTAGCACGATTAAACATTCTATTTGTACAATTTTGAGATCCATGCGTTGTAAGATAGGTTTACAATGTTATACAAGAAAATAGTGTAATTCCTTAGATATTTTGATAACGCATACAAACAACGCAAATAATTGAACAATTGCTGGACACGAAATATGGTCTTCGATTACTTTACTTGCAAACGTAATATCGGTAATTTTTCTTCTATTGTGCAATGTTCGAATATTTGCATTTTTAAGCGATTATTCGAGTATACGTTTTACAAGTAAAATTATAACGCGACATTCTTTACTTGTTCTCACTGAATTCAAATTGTCTTGGACGTTAGTATCACCGTAGAAGAGGCGTCTAATCGATCTGCCTCGTCGTTATCACAAGGTTCGACGTGAAATAGTCGGGCGAGTCGTAAAAGCGTGTCAGCGAAGCACCGGGTACAAGAAATTTCGAAAAAAGAACGGCATTACCGCGTGTATATCTGGGGACACGTGCTGCGGCCGGAAAATCGTCAGAAAGCTCGACGGGAAGGACTGTTGCTATCGCGTCAATAATGTTTACACCCAACGGACAGTCGTTGACGAGATAAACGGAGCGAGCGACACGATAGCTAGCCGCCGGGTGCCGTTCGTTTTTTAATTAACACCTTTTGTACCGGAAGATAACGAGAGCCCGGGGCCGATAAAGCGAGACGCGTCTCCGCGCGTCCTTGTACAATACAAACGATGCTGGCTGTTAACCTCGGCCACTTAAGTCGATAATTCCGTAAAGGAAAAAGGATATCGACCTTCCCGGTTTCGTTTTATGTGGAAATTAACCCCTTAACGTGCACGCTCGAATTAACTCGATCGCGCTAAACCGGCCAAACTGTGCACACTCGAGATAATTCGAGCGGCGATGTACTTTATGTTGCTATAATTTTTCACACTCGAATGCAATCGAGATTATATATATATATATATATATATATATATATATATATATATATATATATATAACTAATATATATAATAACTTATATATAACTATAATAATAACTATAATTATCGACTATATACTTATGTTTTTACAAAAGTTGTTGAGTATATAGGGGGACGTTAGATGGAATAAACAATATTCTTACAGGTGTAGTGGTGGTTTGAAGTGAAATTAATATTTCTAAATGGAACCCTGCATTGATACAATTCCATGTAGTAAAATGACATAAATGAAATACATATGAGACAGAGGAACGCAAGCCACTAGCTGAATTTTACGTGTCTGTATCAGCTAGTCGTATCGAATGACGCCAACTCTCGACTGTGCAGTTTCTTATTCTAATACTCAGTCTGAGAAGTGCCTTCGATAAGTCAAGAAATTACAAAAACAAACAAAAACAAAAGAAAAAGCGCTAAAACGTGTCGAAAGAGAATAGCAAACATGTACTTTTAACGATGCTGGGCACGTCGAAGAACAATTAATTGATAGATATTTACTAATGCAAATCGAATAGCGGTAAGTGAAAATTAAAATTGATTTATGTACAAGTTACAATATTTGCATTTTCTCCGTAGGAGGGGACCGCCTGACATAAAACAAAAGAATTACCAAAAGGTAAGATGCTCGATCATTGTTTAGAGCGTCATTTGATACAATTAGCCGATGCGGTCGCGTAGAGTTTAGCTAGCAACTTGCGTCCATCTGTCTCATCGCACTTCATTCGTGTCATTTTTTGATGCAACACGGATTGATATCATGTGGTAGGTCATTGTATTCGTCTCAACAAACGCTGCTATATTATGAATAAAAATATACAGGGTCCCATTAAAAAATATTAATTTCACTTCAATATCTCCCCCACCACTGCACCTGTAAGAATATTGTTCATACCGTCTAACGTCTCCCTCTATACCCAACAACTTTTATAAGAACACATTTTCGATAACATTAATCCCTCGCGAAATATTCCACGGAGTCCAGTTAAACGGATCACCCTGTACGTACGAATAAGATTCGAAAGGAACGTTATCAATTCCGTAGCGCTCCACTTGCTCGAAAAGTGGCCAGCCAGAAGATCACGTGACTGGTTAAGGGTTAAACAATGTAATAAGAGAAAAAGAAATCGAAGAGAATCTCACCTGCCGTTGCGAAATGATTCTCGATCGATATCTCGCGCGGACAGGCCAATTCGGCCAAAGTCGTCGAGATTTTTATTAATAACGTGGTATTAATCCTGCGGAGACCTTTTGCGACTCGATAAAACGAGCCTGCGCGTTCCGGCGTGCTCTCTTTCCCTCTGCCGGTCCTCCCTCTCCGTTCGAATCGAGCAGTGGATATGATAAACCATCGGATAAGGATCGAGAGACGAGGAGGAGGAGGAGGAGGAGGAGGAGGTGGGTCACGGGACGAGAGACAGAGCGGCAGAGAGCGTTGCGAGGGGGAGGAACGGGAACGAGAACGTAGTCGACCAAATTAAATCCTCGGACGTCGAAGCTGTAGCGGACCGTTTGCTCCGTAGGATCGGGGAGCAAAAGGATCGAGAAAAAATTTTACGAGGGTCTAACGGGTGGGTTGGGTCGCCCGGTGTATACGAGAGAGGAGGTATATCCCGCCGCATCCGGACCCATGGACCGTCCCGACGATGTACAACGTCCGACGGGTCCCATGGTGCACCGCGGACCAGCGAGAGGAAGGTTCTGGCGCCGTATTGGGCACAAAGTCACCGGGAACGTTCCCTCTTTGTCGGACGAACGGCGAAACGCGGCTCTCCGGGTCGGTCTCGCCGTTCCCGCCTAGGACCCGGTCGGGCCCAGTTGTTAAGGTTATATTGCCGGGCGTTAAAGCGACGCAAACGCCGCAAAAACAATACGACTTTATTGCCCGGCACCGAACGACCAAGGAGGTGACGAGGGAGGGTCCCGAGAGTGGCTCCGCTCTCGCTCGCCGCTATTTACAGAGGCGGCCGTTCTTCAAAAAACACGTGACACTTTTATGAACGAAGATGCCACGACCAGCCGACAGAGATCTCCGATCGGAGATGGTCCTGCTTAATCATTTTCGCTCCGGCTGGGTGGACTCGATCGTTAACCCCTTCCGTTCGAATCGCAACTCCGAGGTGCTGCCACGAATTAGCATACCGAAACCGAAACGATTTTCAGGGTATTTAACTTGTTACCGTTCAATGGTTTGCTAACATTTTATAGGCTTTCATGAAACGCTCGTAATTATTCGCTTTGTCTCTCGCTAATAACGCTGCTCTTTGTTAGGAAGTAACTGTAACACGTAGCCGATAAGGTCGATCGTATAAGGTATGAAATCGATCGTATAATGAGGATCGATAATAAATTGACGATCGTATAAGGTATATATCTCAAATCGATCAATTTACTTCAAACGTAGTGTTAAAAAATCAACAAAAGCGCATGAAATATTAGAGGGGCCGGAAAGTAATATCGTTCCTGCGCATATTTATCTGTTTGAATTTAATGTAAACGAACGACATAACTTTCCGGTCCACCTAATACATGAACACGTTAACAGTGTTCCATCAGCGTTTCAGCACAGATCCACGAAATGTCTCTGTCCCGAAATTTTCTCGAAGAAAAAAGCGCGTGGTAATCCATCTGTTGTCGTCGAATAATTCTTACGCGAGCGTTATCTAATCGATAGCGTTCGAATCGGCAGGTACCGGTCGGGTATTTATCAGCGGCCAGATAGCCATAACGGCAGCGATTTTTTTCGTCGCCATAAATCTCGAACCCTCGCGCGGCGGACACCGTAATATATCCTACGAGGCCGGCAAATGGCCATCTTGTCTCGATTCGGAAACGATGTAACCGTTTAAAGCCGACGTACAGAGAGGCCCCGAGAATCGGTGGCGAAGGGGGGAGGGGCTGGTCGGCGCGCGGCGCGGCGTTTCAAAAAATTTCGTTGTTCCGACCGAAATATATCTGGGACATCGGAGCCGTGACGGGACGGGACGGGACGGGCCGGGCCGGGACGGACCGGACCGGGAATCGTCGGTCTCGGATGTCGCGCGGAGGCACTAAGTGGAAATTGTTGTCAAAAACGGCGGGGCCCATGGACCGCGCGTATACCGGTTCGACGGTACACCAACGTGTCCGTCGGCTCATATATTTCGGGGGCCTGCGGCACCACTGGCCGAGCAGGACGTGGGCGTGAGCAGGAAGACACGCTAACGCGAGACCGATACCTAACTCTCGCCTCTCGCCGCCTAAGATGCCCATTAGTAACACGGTGGAACAAACGTTCTTAGCTTTTCTCGTTTTACCCCGTGCCCCTGTGACCTCCATTTTGCTCGAATCGGTGACTTCGAAGTTGCAAGATTTGAATTTGTGAAATCAAATGTTGGAGAACCGTTGTTGCCTCAACCAGGCAAATTGTTTGTAATTTAATAACTTCTTTAAGGTTCGCGTGACTCCGAAGTTGCAAGATTTGAATTTGTGAAATCAAATGTTGGAGAACCGTTGTTGCCTCAACCAGGCAAATTGTTTGTAATTTAATAACTTCTTTAAGGTTCACGCGACTCCAGAAGAATGCTCACTTTCCCTAACAACGGTTAATCGCGAAGCATCGGTTACATACTAAAAGACTGGCCCTGTGGCGTCGCTTAATTTGAAAAGGAGATAAAACCCTTGATTATATTCTAAGAGACAGGCATGGGCAAGTCGCGGCCCGTGGACCAAATCACGCGACGCGAGAAACGACATGATATTGTTTCTTCCGAAAGATGAAACAATTAAGGTGGTCGAACTCTCCTGGATTAGTATATGGTCGGTCTA
The DNA here is from genome assembly GCF_051020955.1 of Megalopta genalis. Taxonomy (NCBI): domain Eukaryota; kingdom Metazoa; phylum Arthropoda; class Insecta; order Hymenoptera; family Halictidae; genus Megalopta; species Megalopta genalis. The sequence continues at coordinate 23,452,052 of NC_135013.1, read as the reverse complement.
TATCAGAATTACGGGAGAAATCAACCGCATTTTTAATATAAAATAGAAATGAAAGCAAGCGTGCAGTAGTATTTTTGCATAATATATCCCTTAAAATTATGAGAGTGTAAATAAACTTTCAGATCCGCCTAAAGCTTTAAACGCAATTTGCAAGATCAGGGTGCAGTTTTGCGCCAAATGACGTCATGTTTTCGAGATATTATATATATTATATATATATATATATATATATATATATATATATATATATATATTATTATAATATAATATAATATTATAATATATTATAATATATATATTATATCTCTCCGGCTGGTCGAACTCTCCAGGACTTACCTAAATTATTCTAGGAGGGTTATTAACAGGCTTCCATCGAGAGGTTAACCCGACAAATCGTATCACTTTCTCAAAATCGTTTCAAAGTATCGTTCAACAATGCAGCAACTTAGTTCTGGTTCCGTCGACGAAGAATAGCGACCGAGCAAATTGTAAATGGTGATTGGATAACGGCGCGAGAGAGGTGTCACCGGAGCGAGCCGGAGCTCTTCTAGATCACAATGAGGAGAGGCAACGAGAGAGGCGGAGGTGTGAATGAGGACGGCTTGTAGCGACGCCTCCACCCGCGGCGTTCCCCTTGTGTCAACACCTTCGACGAACCTTCACGCCACCCTACGGTTAGCCACCGGCTCGGCGCACCCCCGAGCACTCCGCTCCGCTCGGTTTCGTCTCAGTCTCGGCTCGTCTCCGCTCGGCAGTCTCATACTCCCCCTTAGTTTGTGCTCCTGAATTCATTCTGACGATAAACATCTTGGCCGCTCCTCGCATAATTCGTCGCGCAGAGGCGCCCATTCACGCCGTCACCGCTTCTTCTCAATGAGCCGAGCCGCGTGAATGGTGACGGCTAGGCCTGAGCCTTCATCGGGCCAACACCCTCCCAAGGTTGTCTAGCCTCGACCAACTTTGGTCCTTCTTTGTTCTGTTCTTCCGCGTCTATGGTCTTATTGTCGTCTAAGTTACCATTCTTATTACCGACCCATGGATCTTCTTGCGAGCAAATTGACCTTAGATCTTTGCTAATTATTAGGGAATTTGTAGCATCTGGAATTAATATCTTTTAGTTCATTGTTTCACGCACAGTGAAATGCGTTCGGTTTTCATTTTACGCTTGAGTGGGTTAGAATCATAGTGGCGCGAGTTACATGTTTCTCATTTACCAACGCGGGTAAAGATAATTTAGAGCTAAGTACATTTATAGTGACTTTATAATTTATTTCATTTGCTCTTTTAACAATACGACATGTATAGATTACATTTTAAGATAAGCCAAAATTTTCGAAACTATCTTACACCACTCTGATTCGAATCCACTCACTTACGTGTACACGAAATAAGGCAAACCGCCTAAATAGATTATAAACATTTTTATCTTCACGTGTAATATAGAATTTGTAAATAAACTTTCTTTTTTTAAATAGTAGTTACATCTGGATATTGCGTAATTAACTACATATATTTGAAATGCTATTTCCATATGTAACTACCATTTCAAAAAAGGTTTATTTGTCAAGTCCTGTATTACATGAGGAGATAAAAATATTTTTGGTCTATTTATAATGATTTTACCTTATCTGCTGAGACTTACAATTACTCCTAACATATGAGCCGTTTATTTTGAAAGTGGCATAAGTCACTTTACCGTAATGAAAAGCGGTGATTTTTTAATGTTTATACGAAATTATTTATACCGAGAAAAATATCAGTATCCTGAGGTAACAAATACAAGTAAATCTTCTCGAAAGTTAGCATCCATATTTTTAAACGGTGTTAAAACGCAAACCCTTAAATATATCGACTTAAAAACAAAGTGACTTATGCCACTTTCAAAATAAACGGCTCATATAAAGTCTTCAAAATTAAACGAGAGACCATTGAACCCGTTGCACTCGAATGGCGACTATGAAAGGCCACCAAAAACTGCTATATCATTTTTCTCTATATATAGTGCAATCTTTTAAATCTTTAATCAGTTTCCAGAGCACTTTGTCATCCTTTTCTTTTGGAATACTTAATATGAAGAATGTGCCGAGGGGAATGTGTACAGTCTTCCTAAAACCTCGGGGGAAAGATTGCCTGGTGGAGTGACGAATTTTCGCGAGATCATGAATATTTTACTGCACACAGGAAGCTCTTCTGCCACACTCCTATCTTTGCTAACGAAAGACAACGTAAAACTAAGGCGAAGAAAACTTAATTCTGCGCCTTGAAGAATTCAAATTCTATTGAAATTCACGACCAAATGCCGCCACCTTAACCTTCGGATATGAAAATAGTTGAAAGCCCAGTTAACAAAATATAATCGCTATGGACCGCGTTAATAGTCGAGTCTTAATTTTAAGGCTGCCTTAAGCACGATTTTAAGACGCCACCTAGATTCACAGTCGGTTCTTCAGATTTCTCTTGAGTCAACAATCTCCTTATAAATAAGACTAGACTACGAATACAGTCCTATGTATTAGGTCCACCGGAAAGTTCTGTCCGATAGTGTCACTGCAAGTTTCAATCCGTATGCACATGTTGATTTGAGACATGTACGACTATCTCTCTTTATCATTGCATTTGCACACATGTACTCTCCTAAATAAACTGAAACAAAGATGTCTCGTGTCATTATTAAGCGAGACGCGATCGTGAAAACATGGCTACCGATGATAATGCCAGACCACATGCTGCTTTGGCGACTCGTCAGAAAATCGCAGAGCTAGGCTGGCAAATTCTGTCGCATCCACCATACTCCCCAGACCTAGCAACCTCCGATTATCACTCGTTTCTCTCTTTGCAAAACTTTTAACAGGAAAAAAAATTCAAAACTGAAGCTGATGTCGAGCAAGCACTAGTCGAGTTCTTTGCCTCTAAAAATAAATCATTTTTTAAAAATGGCATTTACAAGTTGCCATCGCGCTGGCAAGAAGTCATAAGTAACGATGGAAAGTATATTCTACAATAAATATTGTTAAATGTATGAAAATTGTGTTATATTTCAATTCAAAAACGGACAGAACTTTCCGGTAGACCTAATATTTGCTACGTACGAATGTTTTACACCCAGATACCAAGATGCAACGGAACCAAAGCGTCCCGAAAGAAGAAGCATTCTTCACAAATGCCAAAATGCCGTGAATTATCATAAACACGTACTATCCATTGTCGAATTAACAGAAGGATCAGAGCCAATTGCGAAACCGCCGATACGGATCCGGTAAGAAGAGGAACGGGGCCTGATCTCGGGCTCGGGTTCGCCGTGGTCCCATTATCGGGCATTAAGATCGTCCGGGATTCTCTATCGATAAAATTAGTCGTATTTGTATGCACATGCCGGGACGAAGGTGTGGGCTACGTAAAGGGCTGAAAGGGTGAGTAGGTGGAGCGGAATAGGACCACCCAGCCCGTGTCGGCAGCGTTAGTGTTAGCATAACGCGTGGGCGCCATTCTTTCCTCCTTATACCTCTTTACCCTCCTCTTACATCCCTTTCCGGGTCGGCATAAGTCGTGAACGTCACCGCGACTCTGTCCACGCCGGGGACTACCAGGGCCGGCCATTTCGAAAATGGCGCCCGAGGTGAGATGTCCTTTCTTTTCCGAGCAATAAACCACAGTCGGGGACGAGCAACAAGAGATCCAGCCTTTTGTACGGTCCCGGCCGTTGCCGACTCTTCGCTTTCGTTTTCTTCGCACCGAGAATTCCATTACCGACGGTCCACCAGCCTGGACAAGTCAAGTTTGTTATGTTAATTCCCATTCGGTACTCCCTTGAGCGATTCCGATACTCACGGACTCCGTCGTTTTCGGCGATACTACTTGTATCCATTCTTTGTACGTCTTTATAGGACGATACCTTCAGGGTCGTCGGTTTTGCGGAGTCATATTTTTGCCTCTATCTCGTTGTTGGTTCTCGTCATTTTTGTGTTCGCAATTAATTTCAGTGTCGAGATACATGGGACGTATTACCAGTAAATAAAGAGTATACTGGGTTTATAGTGTTTCGTCTCTTGTGGTTCACTATCTTAAATTATGCATAAACCGAAATACAATGAATTAGTATTTCGTATCATATATGTTTGTAAAGATAGAGTTGTGCCAGTTTATACCGTGAAGAATTGTTTCGAAAGGCACTCGATAACGCGTAAGATGTAAAAAGATTTTCTCTCCGTGAAAGATTATACTTGAAACGGTATTCGGTATACGTTTCTGTCCGTCGCGAGTGCTTCGGAAAAATTTAGCGACGGAACAGTGAGAGAGGATCTTTTGTGAGGTCCAGGGAGAAGCCGGCCCTGAACGCTGGAATCCAAACGAGCCATTAGAAGTGCAGGAAGATTTCCGAGGGATCATTAATAAACGGCCAAGTCACCGTGTAACCGATCCGCCATTGTCTCACCGGATGAATGAATTAACCTCGTTCATCCGGGCGGACGATGGATTCACGGAGACACAGAGGACAGAGGAATAGAAGAGAAAGAGAGAGAGAGAGAGAGAGAGAGAGAGAGAGAGAGAGAAAGAGAGAGAGAAAGAGGGGGGGAGATGGGGAGACACAGTGTTCCTGTGAGGTACGAGCAGCGTCACGAAAGATTCGACGACGTCTACTTTTCATATCGAACTTCCTCTCGAGGAAGGAACACGCGGTACCCTTCAAAGCTCGAGAGAGCTTATGAATAATTCCAAAGGCCGCGACGAATAATCGATAACTTTGTGAAGAGGCGCGTCAGCCTGTCTGGGAAACCAAAATTTCCCATAACGTTAACGTCGCGTGACAGCTAACGAAACTTTTCAGTGTTCGAGGACACCGTTTGCTCCTTCTTTTAGACTTCGGCAACAGTATCTTTTGACTGAAACAGAAATTTTTGCACAAGATTTGAACCGGTTTCGAATAATGCAAATTTCTCTTCTTAGAACTTCGAATACGCTTCGCTAGCAGAATGCCATCGAACGATTATTTTGTATGCTTCGTCTACCGGAAGACTATTAATAGGACTTTCAATTATTGTGTTATACTAAAGAGGAATTTAATTATATATTATAATATTATATTATAATTTAATTATATAATTTAATATAATTATATTATAATTTAATAATATAATTTAATATAATTATATTATAATTTAATTATATATTATATTTAATTAATAATTAAATATTATTACTGGGTGAAACTTGTTGCTGTACGACTTAAACTACTGTTCTCATTAAACAATACGTTTATAAGTCTTTGACTGTAGATCGTAGACTATCAAAAATTATAAAACCATTGTCAGTGGATAATGTGTTAACATCGAAAGAATAACGTTTCATTAATGACACATTATTATAATTAAATTTTTTAAATAATTTAAATTAGACAATTTTAGTTCGAAACAGGAGAAAGCGTACAGTTAAATGTATACTTTGCAACTACTCGATTCGATGGAACTTACACCGTCAAAAGTATGAAAATCTTTTTATTAGAAGACGCAGTAGTGGATGAAAATGTTTGCAGTCGGAAAATCGTCGGATGCGACCGGTTTTTAGGGGACCTGTAGCCCACCGTGCCGCAATATTTTCCATCGGAAATATTTTAACGAGAGCAGTGTCGAGTCTGGGATTATATCTGTTCGCTGGAGCGTTCCTGTATTGGATTCCGGGGGAATTACGAAAAATATCAATTAAACATAAAAGCGCGGTGCCGTGTCATCCGATAATGGCGAGATCGAACGGCCCGGGGCGTCGAATAATTGGGAGGATGGCGGCAAAAGGGAAAAAGGGGGAGCCCCGGCGAAAACAATAGCGGAAATAACACAAAGCAAATTGCAGGTACAACTTATCGTACGCGGCGCGCGGATATAATTGGAGCGCTCGTTTAACGAATAGCCTTACGTGTTTTCGGTGTATCCGAACAATGCGCGTATTCTAGCTGATTAAAATCGCTATTACAGCTGACTACACATCCTGCGACCGAATCGATTCGTAAACGTTATCGAAACGCGCCGGTGGTTCCTCGCGAGTTGTCGTCATTAGATCTATCATTGTCGGAAATAATACAAGCCCTTCGTAAAATCCATATCGCGATGTTGTACACGCTAGTCAATTAATCTGAATCCGCGGTCGATATTATTAAAATCATTGATTCCTGGGGTACTATTGTTACGGCCAACAGGAGGAAATCCGCACAATGTTTTCCATTAAGCATTTACAATGTAAAAGACCCAGAGATATTTGTTACATCAACTCCATAAAACCATATTTTATTTCACATTTTTGGTGGAAAAAAGCTCGATCGTTCGAAGCTCGATGTCTTTAATTACGATTTTCGATCTGTCAGATCGATTTTAACCATCGTTAGCTCGAACTCCCTGTATTTGATATTTTACTTGAAATGTTATATACATATTAAGATTTTTACAACCGTAAAGAACTCGATATAATAATGCACGTGGAACCGAACCGTAATCGAAACAAAAGAGGAAAATAACTGTCATAGAGCCGATATCATATCGGTTCTGAAGAACCATAAACGGAACCGGTATACACTAATTTCTCCCTAATTCGCGCTCAAATTCCGCATAAAAATGGACAATTTGGGGAGAGGAGATACGATTATTCGAGCGTTGCGACTCGTTTTTTATAGTTATCGATTGTCAACATCTATAAAAACGAACCGCAATCTGAGCGCCAATTAGGGAGAAATTACTGTAGCCGTAACTGTATGTAACGTCCTTTCGGTTCTCATAACTGTCTCAAAAGCCGAAATCAATATTACAACTGTTTCCAACCCTTGGTTGTAACATCCAAAAGCCTGTTAAATGCGTACACAAAGCATCGATATCGCATCAGGAAAAATCGCCTCTACTTAGAAGCTTTTTTCCAACACCGTCATCAAACCGATACAAATCCGGGATATTTCCCTGCGGAACAATAGCGTAAGGCGGAACGGTTTCACACGAGGTTTCTCGCGTAAACGTTGATAATGCGGGATCCATTCGTTGAGCTGGAAGACGCTGCGGGCGCAGGCTGTTCCCGACGAACTTTCCTCTGGCAAGCCGCTCGATCATTCGGTGGCGGAGGATCAGGATCAGGAGCAGGAGCAGGAGCAGGAGCAAGAGCAAGAGCAAGAGCAGCGGCGGCAGCAACCCTCTCGTTCATTTGTTTGCTCGTTGATTCGTTTGCCCTCCGGGGTTTCGTGGATTCAAAGACGGAGAATGGCGGGTCTGGTGGGGCTGTCGGTCGAACAGGGGGGTCGGGGGCAGAACGGCGGAGCGCTGAACCGAACAGAAACGGTTCCCCAGCCCGCGATTCCAGCAGGTTCATTAGCGCTCCTGTCCTTTGATTAATGGCCGCCGGAGGATACCACTCGCCACCGGTTTTCTTACAGATCATTTCACCGTCGCCTATCTAGATGGTCGTTAAGATGATCCTCCTACGAGCCGGAGCCCTCCTTCGGCTCGCCGAGACAAGCCGCGAACGCGATCGCGCCGGCCACGACGCTTCCTATTACCAGTTTACGCGAGTTATCACCTGCAACGTCGCCACGGGTACCGCCTGTCATCGAGTCGGTCCGCGAGACCGACGGGACCCGGTGTCGCGACATAAGCCTTTGATGTCCTTTCGAGCATTTTCTCCTTCGCAACCAGCTAATTAATGAATTCAGCCCGACCGACGGGACCGGACGGTTTACACGCGCCTCGCTGCGTCGCCACGGGCATGTGCGGCATCATCTACACGCCGTTTCATAAACGTGCTTCTATCTTGCTCTCCAGCAGCTCGTTTTCTATCCGCAGAGACGCAGCTTAGAACAACTGGCAGTATACGAGCCGTTTATTTTGAAAGTGGCATAAGTCACTTTGTTTTTAAGTCGATATATTCAAGGGTTTGCGTTTTAACACGTTTCAAAATATGGATGCTAACTTTCGAGAAGATTTACTTGTATTTGTCATCTCAGGATACTGATATTTTTCTCGGTATAAATAATTTCGTATAAACATTAAAAAATCACCACTTTTCATTACGGTAAAGTGACTTATGCCACTTTCAAAATAAACGGCTCATATTTGTGTTAAGAAATATTAATAGTTGACGAAGATACGAGAATCATTTCACAGGGCTCGGCAAGGATTTGAAAAGCGACCGATCTATGTTTGTTCTCAAAAGTAGTGAATATTTTCCAATAATCTTTACTGTGCCTGACCATATAATTTGATTGCGCCGAGGTTACAAATAATAATATTGAAATGAATAATAGTAATATTAAAATAGTAGCAGTAAAGGATCAGGATATATTCTTCCCTTTCCTCGTTATTTAAGTTTTTAGTGCATAATCTAATTATCTATTTAAGGGGTACATTCTTACCCCTTTACACGTTATAATTCGCAAAGAGTTAATAATTGTCGAAGATATATAAACCCTTTTAGAGAGCTCGCTTATCCGGGACTTGGAAAGAGTGCTATTCTTGTAAAATCTTTTTCTCAAAAGTAGCAGGTAAATTCAAATATACTCCGTTGTGCTAGAAAAGCTATTCATTCGAGCAACTATCAGAATTTTTCAGTTATATACTATTAACCCCTCGACATACAAATAAAACGGAATTTGATGCGTCCGAAAAATACTATTTAATTTGGCTCAACCGAACAGTTATGTGCAAGCTGAGAAACAGGATGTTTTATTTTGAAATTTGGATCACTGATTTGTGGATACCACTTTGTTATCGGTACTGCCGAGGAGGTGGCAGATTGGGCATCTTAACCCTTTTAGTGCAGGGCGAAAAAGAGGTGCTTATGCGAATATAACCGGCCGAATTTTACGATTTTATTAGGATTTAGGAAAAGGTTCGTAAAAACCAAACGAAAAGCAATATTTACATAATTGAAAAAGCAGTGTATTAAGGACAAAATAGAGTGACGCTAATTTTTCTCTCGTAATGAAATTAGACTATTCATAACGTATTTATTTATTTATAACGCTACAAGGTGCGGGCCGATATATCACCTATGGCACTTTTCGCCAGTGCATCGAGGACGATATATCGGCCTCCGGCACTAAAAGGGTTAAACATTGTAAATAAACCAGAATCGATGCACGAGTGGAGTAACCGAGTAATCTAATAATATACTGCACGGCATCCGCCGAAAACAGCTCTCGACGAGATAGACTCGTCAAAATCTATAGTGGCACATGAAACGAATGGCGACCCGAACTCGTCATTGTATGTCATGGGATTAATAATGGTCGAATATAGATGAACACTTTTAGAGACCTCGTTCAGTCTGAACATAGAAACCTAATCGTAGCTATTTCCAATTTTCTTACCACGATGATAAAGAATTTCATTGCAAAAATGACTAAATCGAATGCAAAATGTTGAAACACGCGCCTTTTATACTCGCATCGACATGGATACGTAGCGTACCGACGTTGCCTTCTTTCGAATTTACGAAGAATTTTCCTTAGGTTAGAATTTGGAAACGTATGGCTGAGAACTAACAACGTTGTAACTTTGCTTTACTGTACCAATAATTACAGTAATTTCTCCTCACTTTTCCGACAATTTGAGAAGAGGAGAAACGATTATTCGAGCCTTGCGCATCGTTTTTATAATTGTTGACAATAGGCGACTATAAAAATGAGCCGCGGGACTCGAACCATCGTATCTGCTCTTCCCAAATTGTCAATTTTTGTTTACAAACTTAAGGAAAATCAGGGAGAATTTACTGTACTGCGAAAGTTCGATTTAAGTATACATATTGTTACGGCGACTTGTCCAAATCAAGTCGCTGTAATGCGAAACTGCCCTGTTGCGAACAACTCCTTAAAGAATAATAGAAGATAGGGGTTGCCACGGAAGAGTGTTACCAACGGACAATCGAAGAGTCGAGATCGGACCGTCGAACGATCAACATCCCACTTCTGAAAGATCTGAATTGCATTTGTATCGAATTGTGTTATAATTAATATACTTTATTGTAAATAAAATGCCGCGACGCGAGAGAAATGGTGCAATTCGCAACAATATAAAGAAACTACATATCTAAACAAAGCGTGATAAATAAATTCTACAAACAACGGATTTACAATAACCGCAACAGAAAATATCTTGCAATTAACGTCGGCAATTACTATTTTTCCTGTCTAATCACAGGGAGCATGTATCGCGTAATTAACGCGGAGCATTCGGCTCGGCCGAAATTCCGAGATTTATCGTTTCGCGCTCGCTGGCCGATATCGGTTAAGAAACTTTCAAATGCCTCTCGAGAGGTGAATAAATACGGATTAATTAATAGAGTTAGCCAACGAGAAATCCAGGGTTCGCGGTCACCAGGGAGGAGAGAGAGAGAAGGGCCATTCCGTCGGGGGCGGAGCGTTGTTGGTGCCCGTAACGAATTGTTCATTTAATTTCGCCGGAACATTTTCGGCGTCGCAGCCCCCGCTCGTAGCTCTCCGGACACCGTGTTCCGATAAATCGGGGGCAGAGCGGGCACGGCGGGAACAGGGGGGGAAGGGAGAAAAAATGCAGCCGCCTTCCGCGCGAGGGAAAACATCGCTGGTCCAGCGGGCGAGCGAATGCACGCGGGAAAAGAGACGCCGCCATCGTTTCGAGCGGGTTACAGCTTCGGGGCGAACATTTTTTTTCACCCGAGATATTATCTGCTTTACGAGCTTTTACGGCGGCCCTTATTTATTGCCGCGTTACAGAAAGAAGATCAGACTTTATTGCGTTTCTTCTTCTTCGGCGTTAGCCTCCGACCGGGCAAAAGTCGTCCGAAAACTGTGGAACACAGAGTTTATGGATCTCGAATTGAGAACACACCCACGCAGGCTGTTGCAATACTGGGCCAATCAAATTTGTTGATTAGTTCTTTGCGAGAAATAAGTCGCCCGTCTTTCTAGTATCGTGAATGTAACCGTAAATCGTATGAAAATCGAAGAATTACGTAATATGTATGTATATTACACAAGTTGCAGATTTTTGTGCATTGATGACAAAAATGGTTACATGGAATACAGAGCCGCAAAGACATCAGGATGATTTCTTAACATCCTGAAATTATTTTCCTATCTATTTCCTGGTTCTTGGAATGGGCGAAGAAAATTTTTATTTTGCATAAAGATTCGGAGTCTATAATATTAGCTGTTAACTCTAACATCTGTCATTTAGAACAAATTCGAAGGTAAAATAAACACTAAAACCTCTGCCCATTGAACCACAATATTCAATATCCACAATCAATTTTTAATCGTCGTAGTATATACTTTCTGATGTTGATAAATGCAAATCTACACAGCTGTTTATGGAAAAATATTAAACGCTAAGATTGTACGTGCTTCACTTGCTGAAAATTTGTTTTAATAATCGACGAAGGTATTGCAGCAAAATCAATGAGCAAAAATCGTTTGATTTAAGAAACGTTCGCGTAAGTTTCATGAATTAAATACAAGCGTTGCTAAATGTACAACGAGAAAAGAAAGATTACTTTTTGTATAAAATATATAATCGAATAAAGAATATCAAAGTATATTATAATATCCTTCTGAATCGGTTTTATATAGCTGCTTTTGACTAGTATGCTCGTCATGAAGAAATGGCAAAACTTATGACAAGTATACTCGTCAAAAACAGTTATGTACCTGATTAACGCATCATGTGCGGGAGAAGTAGGTATTAGTACCTTTTCCATGGAAAGAAACAAAAAACTAAATTGAAAATTGAATTTTTAGAAATTTCGTTATACAGAATGTCCCAGGTTTTAATGTTCAAACTTTGTTAGTGTATTCTATGGCACAAAGTAAGAAAAAAATGTTATCTAAACATAAGTCATACAGAGCTTTATTAAGAAGTTATAACAAAAATTCAGAATAGGAATAGTAATCGACTTGCTGTTACTGCGAGCATTGGCTCGAATAGATCAGCGCATGCCGTGTGTTTATGTAAGCTGTGTTTATTAATACATTTCGAAATGTATTAATAACCGTTGTTGACAATACATGATTGACATCGATCGAAGATTTCTTTTTATTTTTTATTTTCTTTTTTTAGTTGATTACTATTACTATTCTGAATTTTTGTTATAACTTCTTAATAAAGCTCTATACGACCTATGTTTACATAACATTTTTCCCTTACTTTGTGCCATACAATATACTGACAAAGTTTGAACATTAAAAACTGTAACACTCTCTGTATGTTTGAAAGAATCCCTCTCTAAAATCCTAAACATTGTTATATATCGTTATTAAAATCTTATTGCCAAAGTATTAAATGTTCTTTAAAAGATGGATATTTTGAAACTCGTACGATTTGCAATATTTTTCTAAGCGATTTGCAATCTGCCCTGCGCGGTCTCACGTTTTCAGTGGCCTTGGAACAATAGTAAACAAAAAGGTCAGGGTAGCAAGGGTTGGAGCCGATAAAATCGGCAGATCGGTTTCCAATGCGACTTAGGGCCCCTATCAATCGGTCTGGTAAACCGATTTTTTCGGCAGCGCAGCCCTAATCTCGGCGTGCAAACCGCCCCCACGTCGTAAATATCCGAAACGACAGATATTAGCTTCTAATACGGTAGGTATCCTTTGCACCTGTAGCTGAGCCACCGCCCCGTGAAAGTATCGTTTTCCGGTAAGCTTTTGCAGACGCCGGATAAGCTGGTCGGGGGCCGGTGGTCCGCGCGTATCGCCGAGAAAATTCGTGAAATCGAGTCCTTCGGCCTGGGAGCCCGGAAGACCCGAAACCGAGATACGATCTGCTGTTAACGATCGTTTAACGACGGGCCCCGGGAATGGGCTCCGGAGTGGCGCCAGGCCCCTGGCCGTCGCCGCAGCGTGGCGAGCAGAACACGAGCCCGGAAAAGTACTAATAAATTTTACGGAGTCGGTATCGTTGCCATATACGGTGACCTTTTTACGCCGAAGCCGACGAAAAAATATTAGCAATAAATCTAGTCGGATCGCCACGCCGGCGCTTAGGCTCTTGCGTTTAACCCTTTGCGCGTTCTCATTACGGCGGGAACGGAGTTCTAATAATTTCTTTTTTCGACTACCTTCTTGCCGATGCTTCAGTTTATGACCTTTTTGCAGGGTAATTCTACTATTGAATTACGTGTAAAAATATTTTTTACGGTCTCATAATATATAGTATTATATAGCATAATATACATAATATACATAATATATAGTATTTTGGATTGTGACCTTTTTCTAGGATCATTATATTATCGGATTATTTGTACAAATATTTGCAACGAAATTCTTCGATTAGCAAAGTTTCCAAAAGATCGTTTAATTCGTCTGTTGTTTGGTTCGTCGAGTTTCTGTTGCAACGTTTCCGTTATGACCAACTAGTACTTTTAGTTGCAAAAATATTGGCTGGTCAAGCGGGAAATAGTATCTAAAAAAGAAATTTCCTCCCATTTCTAATAATTTTAATAAATTAAAAATGATGTATCGACTTTCTTACACTTTTTGAAAAAAAGTTCTTGATTTTAGAAATTGTATCTATCGCATTGCTTGTACTCGACAGGCTCGGTACGTTATTTCAAGCCATTAACTTCAAAGCTGGAAGTGTTGACCAATTAACAGGGAGTTTGAAAATGATTTGGTCAATTTCGCTCGGCATCTTTGGAAGGCGTTTCCTATCATCGACACCGATTTTTCAGGTTCAAATAAATTGTCCGAGATAGCAAATAACCGACGGAGTATCATCGGCGGATTAACCGAGAACAATCGCAATCGGGCAACATTGATTTCGATTCCTATCGACCGGAACACCGATCAAACGTCGATTACACCGGCGTCTTGCCTGTTAACAAGTGTATATCGCGACCAACCCCCCTCATATCCGCTAATTGCCGGCGTGCATCTTCGAATGGGCCAATTAAAAATAAGTTATTCGATCGTCCGGGACTAGATGTAATCAACCGGCGATAATCCTCGATTTACAATGCCCGCTCCTCGATTAGCCGGGGCGATATATTAGCGCCGCTTACAAATTGAGAGCGCACACAGCCGACGACAAGATTTACGGACGCGTTTTTACCCTTGTTGATATAAGCCTGTCCATACAGCCTTCGAAAAACGAGCCTCGCCGGTCGGTTGGCTTGTCAAACAACCGTGGGAACCTATGATTGACTGCTGCTCATTAGACAACCGAGCAGACACTCGACTAACCAATCGAGTCTTCGAGTACGACGGTGACCAAACGAAATGGTAACGCTCCTTAGAAATATGGATTTTTCGGTATCTCGATACACCGGGAACGCGGTAACCGTTCTGAAATGATTTATGCGACTTGATGTAACAATATTTCATACGGCAGATACAAATTACCGATATCGTTCGATGGATTCAACGTGTTTTTGCGATTCGATACATGAGCCGTTTATTTTGAAAGTGGCATAAGTCACTTTACCGTAATGAAAAGTGGTGATTTTTTAATGTTTATACTAATAATAATTATTAATTGTTATAATAAATATTAATTATATATTATATTATATATAATTATTATTATTTAATTAATTAATATTATTATTTATTATTATTACTATTATTAATTATTATTAAATACTAATAATAATATACTAATATATTATTTATACTGAGAAAAATATCAGTATCCCGAGATAACAAATACAAGTAAATCTTCTCGAAAGTTAGCATCCATATTTTGAAACGTGTTAAAACGCAAACCCTTAAATATATCGACTTAAAAACAAAGTGACTTATGCCACTTTCAAAGTAAACGGCTCATATCTCGCGTGACAACGTCTACTGATTCTGTAACGATCTCGTTCATTTGAGGAAATGGAATGTTCATTGGACGGGAAACATTTTTCTACCAATCTTGAAGGCACAAAGGGCGGTAGGAAATTTATCAAGAATATTATAAACGAAAGAATGAATATATTTTAATATTTTGGTATAACGATGTTTAATCGATGATGTTTTATGCTAACTTTTGCCGCGGACGAATAACAGAGGCGTTCTATTGATAAGCCAACGTGCAAGATCGCGAGAGCAACGATGGTGTGAACGTATAATTCTTAATATACACGACACGACTGACGTGTCCACGGTACCGGTGAGTTGAAAACGCGAGGCGACGTCTAATTTTCGGTGTGGTTCAATTATTTCAAGCGATAAATACGAATCTGGGAACAGCTCGGAAATAACGACTGTCGTGTAATTAGAACCTGAACTGGATTTAGCTCGACGGTCGCGCCGGTGAGACACGCTATGATCCAACCTTAAGGCTGCCGGTACAAATGACAAAAACCGGCGACGTTGACACTGAAATATCAACGTCGGCTCACGAATTCATCAGCTCGTGCCGTTCTCGGTTCCCTTCTTCGCCACGTGTGCTAGATCCTTCTTCTCTCTCCTCTCTCTCTCTCTCTCTCTCTCTCTCTCTCTCTCTCTCTCCTTTTCACTCTTTCGCTCTTTGTCCAGAGGAATTCGTGAATGGGCAAACACGCCGCAGCCGCTTAGAATGTTTGCCTCGGTCACGGGACATGGTTTTCGCAAAGCGCGCGGAAATTTCGCCGTTTAAACGCGATTTAGACCCCCTTTGTTCGATGCTATCAACGAGCGCATTCGTTTTGCCAGTAATTCGCGCTCGCAGCCTCAAGACAGCTTGATTTATGAAGACGAGCGCGAATTAATGATTCCCGCCGCTCGGGCGCGTGTGGTCGGCTCACGGGAGCCATTGACGCCTTCTACGCCATCGCGGTGGACAGAAAAATTAATGTCTTTTTAACCGTTTCGCGGTAAATACGGGTTGTCAAGACTTTGGAGAAGGTATCTTTAGTATCTTAGTATTCGAGTCCGATTTCTCACGTTTAGCGCTGCTAACCCTTGATTAAGCTCCAGGGCACCCTATACTTGTCGGCAGGTTTACAATTTCAAACTGTACGTTACTTTCGAACATTGTGCAAATTGGCCTAGAATGTTTCCTAGTCTATCGACGCTACGGTTTTTGAACCATCAGACCGTAAGATCGCAATTCAATCTGATCAGTGATCATTTTATGCACTTGTGGCAACAATGAGGGCGTGAGATACGAAACTGGAGATGTATCAGATTTTACAAATTAAATCCATTATTTGTTACTTATTATATTGGTACATACAACGATACTTACATACACACACGCACATGTCTACATAGGGGCAATAAATACAGGTACAAGCTCGTGCTTCTCGGGGGGAATCACGTATACATTAGGACTCTCATTTACCTGGAATTTACCTAAAGGAATAGTGGAGAGGGCAGCCTAATTGCATCTAAAGAACTTAGTATAAAAGGACTGCACGTTCCAGTGCGAGACACTTCCCAGAGGATTACAGAGGCGTTCATCAGCCTAGAAGACGATCACTCAGACAGTATCTCCGCGACTTTACATACAGTTATTCTTCTTCGCATAAAGTACATTTTGTATCACACATACACGTATTATACATTTTGTATCCGCTAGGTGCTTTTTTTTAATCACTGTATTATATTTGTATTGTATCATTAGCAAATAAACAATTACAAATTCCAACACTTATTACAATTATTCAGAGAAGAAATAAATGTTTACAGAGTTCCTGTTTTGTGCAACGAATGCGCAACATATTTAGTTAAACATAAAGATCCGCGGTCTGCTAAATCAGTCGTCTAGTTTCAGAAAGAGATAGCGATGATTTTGAAACATAGTAAAATATAAGCTTGAGACAACACTCTTCTCTGTAATAATAACTGTCCTACTGTGACGAACATTTATTTTCTGACACGTTATCTCGTGTTACTAGAACGAATAAAAATATGTCAGGCGATAATGCCAGTTGACTCGACTTGTATAAAAAGTATTTAAAACATAGGGTTGATCATGAAGTAATGATCGTTTTTCTCTTGGATAAAGTCATCGTATTGCATTTACTGCTATCGAAGAATATTTTGTATAACTCCTGGTACAGCGGAATAAAATTTTTCACTTAGTTAAGAAACTAACTGTAAATCATATAAGAGTCGACAATGTACGATTCATAATACGTATGTATGTATGTATATTTCAGCTGTTAACCAGTTAGCTGTGTTCAAGGAGTATGCTCGTCATGGAGGAGTGGCAGTATTTTGTGTCACGACGAGTATACTCGTCGTGTGTAAAAAGTAACGACGATTGGCTATTTAAGTTGTAATTTTAATGAAAACAAAAACTTATTCACAAATTTCAAGATATCTAGAATATTTTGAGGCCAGGCCAGACAATAAAACAAACAAATAAAAAATATGAATAATTTGAGATGAACTCATGCGCTCCCGTATGCACTTGCTGAAACAGATTATCAGATCGCATAACGAATTCGTTCCTTGCTTTGCTGAATACCACTTTACAGCAAAAGTTTGAATTTTTAACTTTTATAAGTACATATTTATTTTTCCTGCGTTTTTCGTTTATTATGCATGTAGTATATGTTAATGTTAATTGAATAAGTAAATATTAGCCCTTTTAGTGCCGGAGGCCGATATATCGGCCCTCGATATACTGGCGAAAAGTGCCAGAGCCGATATATCGGCCCGCACCTTGTAGCGTTATAAATAAATAAATACGTTATGAATAGTCTAATTTCATTACGAGAGAAAAATTAGCGTCACCGTTTCATTCTCTATTTTGTCCTTAATACACTGCTGTTTGAATTATGTAAATGTTGCTTTTCGTTTGGTTTTTATGAACCTTTTTCTAAATCCTAGTAAAATCGTAAAATTCGACCGGTTATATTCGCATAAGCACCTTTTTTTCGCCCGGCACTAAAAGGGTTAGTAATAAAATTGTTAATTTTATAAAATAAAACCGTCTTTTTTTATTCAATATTTTAACAGCGACACTTACTTTGTGTTCGACGAGTAATACTCGTTATCGCTTGATTCTCGCGACACACATAGGTGCGCACTCTAGAAAGCAGGCGCCATAGCTAATTGGTTAAATGCGTCATCTATTATTTGAATGTTTCGATTACTATACATATATACATATACATATATATGTAAAATGAGAGATAGTATAGATTATAATATAGATTACTATACATATATACATATACATATATATGTAAAATGTGAGATAGTATAGATTATAATATAGATTACTATACATATATACATATACATACATATGTAAAATGTGAGATAGTATAGATTATAATATAGATTACTATACATATATACATATACATACATATGTAAAATGTGAGATAGTATAGATTATAATATAGATTACTATATACATATATACATATACATATATACGTAAAACGTGAGATAGTTCTAGACGTAAGGAAGCTACCGAATCAAACCCATGTGTTTCATCGCTTTGTAAAATCCTTAAATAAAACAAGAACTAAAATCACTGCTCACTAAACCGTAATATTCAACGGACTTGAAACCTTGATGCACGCGCTAATTAAAGCAGTAGCGATTTCTGAATCAGCACGCGCACCAAGCGTCCCTAAACAAGGTTGCAAAGCTTAGCGGATCAGACAAGAAAGCGGGTTTCTTTCATTTCGATCGTACAGGCGACACACTGTGCCGTCTATCTGGGGTCGGCAAGGTCTCCGGAATTCCCGGGTAATTAAAACCTCGAATTAACGAAGTCACAGGCGTGTCAGCCGATCAATCAGCCCGGTTTTTGCCAGGCTCGGTGCAACCCATACGCACGGTCATAATTAGCCGGCAGTTGCCGCGATAATTATGCGGCCGCTATTGAGCGAGACGTCTCATTCTTGTCGAAGCGTGTACGCGAGCGGGACCGAGGCGGGCCCGTCAACTGAATCGAACCCCACGGAATTAGCCGCGCGGTCTCTGTCCCAGCCAGCCTCTAATTGTCCCGACATATGCGCTCTTCTCGGAACCGTCAGGGCGGATAATCTGCCCACGAAGCGTCCGGCGCTCCGCGCCGCGTCGACGACGACGACGCACAAAAACGCCACCCTTAAGTCCGGACGAGCGACTCGCTCGACGAAGATTAGCCGATCGCTATCGGCATCGGTTGTCTTACGTTAACGAGCCACGCCATACTTGGGGGACCTGTCCCGAACCGTTTTCTCCCGGTTCACTTCGGCCCCTGCTTCCGCTTCTTCGGCCGAGGGATCATTGCGCAGGTAAACTGGGTCCTAGTAACCCTTAACCGGCCCGGATCGATGGCCGCAACAATTAGTCCGCAAACCTTTATGAGAAACTAATTTCTACGTATTTTTCAGAATGTTGGATGCACTTGTATTAGGTGCAGAATATCTTGTTGTTAACTTTATGTAATGAAAGTAGCTATTTAAGTGAAAATATTTCAAGAGAATTATTTCAAAGTATAAACGAGTGGGTTAGTATCATAATGGCGTACTCTTCTAACTCGTGCCGTATTTTATGCAGAAGCAAAAATAATATTTTTTTACAAAGTCGTTTTCGGGTTTTTCTATATTTTGCATATAAGAAATAATATTGTGATCGTTAAGATTTTATTTTGATTCGTCTACAACCCCGAATATGACGAAAAATAGAAGATGATTCTGGGGTTAAAATAACGGGTGAAATGAGCTATAAAGTTACCATGACTTAACTTATGTAACTCCAAATTATTAACAATAAATCTGCTCAGTAAAAAATGCACACACACATGTTAGAAAAAATAACACCCTTTGTTCCTCACGGGGAGAAAAATGTGACTCGCGACACTATCATTCTAACCCAGTCAAATATTTCCAATAGATATTTAATTTTTCAAACGAAGTACGCTAAACAAGTGACTACTCTTAGGGGAATAAATTGCCCAGCCTTCTAACAAAGAGGGCTTTACACTGTAGCAAAGAATGCAGTGGTTTCGTCCCAAAGTCTGTTTTGTCTCAGGTATTGCAACTTGTATTTCGTAAAGGAATATCTGGTCACTACAAGCGTAGCACAAATTGCAGGACAAAATGTTCCAGGCTAATCTCCATTACCAGGGTCCATTGTTCTCCAGGCAGTTCTACCCTTGAGCCTGACTCGCCAACTTTCCATCTTCAATCTGGAACGGTCGTCGCAAGGGATGGTCGTACCGTGGCAAGCATTTTAACAGCAGGTTCACGCGATAACGTTCTTTGTACGGCAGAAATCTTATCTGTGTTACCTGGTCGTGGGATAGGAAGAAATGTTCGCTATTCGAAATGGTAGTAATAATACAACGGAGGTTCACCGAGTATTGTTATCGGCACTAGCTTCGAGAAAATCGCTTCTGACATCTGGGTGTTTTACGACCCGCCATATCATCGGTCCACTGTTCCTACATTCGTTCTAAACATTTATAAAACCACACAAATTCGATATCAAAGAGGCAACAAGAGAAGAAAGTTGCTTGCAGAAAAATCTCAAATCGTCCAACTATCGACAACTGTAAAAAATTTTCCGAGCTTATTTCTTATCTAGGCCACCAACGAGCCTGATCAATATCATTTTTAAATTTTAACTAAACTGCAATTTTTTTGGTTTTACAATTTTTTCGTAAATTATAATTTTCATCTCCGATGGTATAACAAATGCTTTTTTAAACACTTCAAAGCGAATAATATACCTGAGATGCAATATATTGAAGAGTGAATTGCAAGACAAACAACTAGTCGTCGTCTATTTTTACGCTAATTAAAAGAAGAACGTTCCAAAAATTCAAACCCGATTTTTTAATTCTAACGTTATGAGATATTTTTCATCGAAACTGGTAATAATAATAAATAAATCGCACATAATAAGCAACGTCCCCTCAATATTTAACCCACAATCCTCGTGAAACAGGAAGAGAGCAAATCGTAGGATCGTGACATATTTGTAAAAATGATCCATATAAGAAACGGAGGAAACTAACTAAAAAATATGTATATTATACAATTTTATCATAAAAAATTACTTATGGTTACGGAACTATAATCTGCCTTATATGGATAAACACAGGAATATTTCTCGATGTTTCCTTCGCCAGCAAAAAAATATTTCCGTCCGAAAAATCAAAGAACCAAAATCCAATAAAGCTGTTTATACTTGAGTTTGACACATGGAACAATAATAAGAGGCTAAAGAAGTTGAACCCTCTTCGACTTTGGAATATCCAGCGTCTCTTCAGCGTCCCGAACTCGCTTCCCCGTCCCAGAATTCGGCGCAGCAGCGCTCGCGGTTCGCGCCTCATCGGAAGACTCCTCTCCCACCGGACTGAATACTCGAAATTACAGTGGGAGCGTGTGCGATAGCTCGGCGCAATTAGCGAGCGGAGCTCATTATGGAGATTCCTCCCGTGGAGTGGCTAAAACGGCTAATACCGTCTCTGGCTCGTCGAATTCGTGAACGAGGGACCGAAAGAGCGATGCGCACGCTGGCTGGCCGCATAGACCGGGCCGTAGATGAAAAGAAAACGGCGCGGCGCGGCGGTCTAACGCAAACGGCGCACGTAAAACGTGGGATCCACGCAGGCGGGCCCTGCGTGTGCACGAGCGCCGGACGGATCGCGTGTCGATCCACGCCGAGATATTTGTTACTTTACAGTTGTATCACGTTTTTCGCGTGGAAACAAAGCCATTGTTTGTAGTGCGTACACGTCACGGCCGCCTGAGCCGATCGACGCGATCGAGGATGCGGAGCGCCCGTCGAACCCGACCTCTCCTCCTACCGAAACCCAGCCCGCACCCTTCCCAAGGAACCCACTGAAATCTGCCATTTTTACGAGCGTCGCCAAGATGGCTCCGCGCGATTTTGTCGGACACTTCGTTCCGTCCCATCGAAGGAACCCATCGGACCTGGATTCATTCAGAAGTTTCCAGATAGCTCGTTTTAGTTGGTTTCGAACTATTTGCCGGTTATCCTTGAACGTTCAGATTCGGTTTGTTGATAAAGAACTGGAGGAATGCGACGCTTTCGGTGACTAATTGTTGGATTATGCTTGGCGATCAGTCGATCGCGAATCTTTAAGCGGAATAGAAATTGTTTGCATCGATTCCGAGGAACAAGAATCACGTGGAAATTTCTTTCTTCCCTTAATTATTTATCAAGCTGAAGATATCACATTGTCCATCGTAAATTCACGACGCGTTTTTCTGGTTTAACTTCTTGCCGTACCATTCTCTTTGCGATTATAACGATTAGAACTTTTTTGATCGTAAATAATTTCTTAGAAGGAAGAGAAACTTTATATTTATTGTGTGTTTACATCTACTTAAATATTTAAGTATTGGTCACAAGAAAATAATATTTGACTCCAACTTCAGAGAACGGAACGTTATACATACCTAACGGCTTATTATTAGAAATCTCCGTCTCGAATTCGACTCGTTAAATTACGGCGAGGGGTTAAACGCACTGCTGGGAGGATTTACACAGACCGCTAATGTTTAGTGAGTTATTATTGACATGAAAGCATTAAATAAAAAATCAAAATCAACTGTTTTCACTTTGCACATCGATAATGAAGAGATCGAAGTTTGGTCGAGCAGAAGCAAGTGTATTAAAACCGTTCCTTTTTTTACAATTTTTCTTACAATTGTGGATAAGAATTATGAGTAAGAGTGAACACATAATTAATAGCGGTCTCACCGACCGGCAACGGTAGTTAAGGGTTAAGAAAGGGTCAAAAAGAAGAGAGTTAAGGCACCTAAGAAATTCGCTGCTTCTCAAAGACTTGGGTTGTACAACTCCTGGCAAAAAGTTTCCAATTATATACGCTAATGTATAATTTACAAAGAATATTCGTATTTTGGGGTTATAAAACGTTCTTATGTAGGTGGGATCTAAATAAAATAAATATGTAAGTACAACGTAACACACAATCTTTCATTATTTTGATTCCGATCATTAAGTTATTAATATTTTGTCATATTACCACGTGCTCGCATGACACTTTTAACGCGTCGGGGTATTCGCCTAAGTTTTTACAATCCCTATCTTTCCCCGACAATTTTATCGCGTGCCGAAATTCCTCTTTTTTTACTGCGTAAAAGAACATTTTATCATTCTAAAACGCGAATACTCTTTGTAAATTTTGTACAAGCGTGTACGACCGGAAACAGAATACCGAAAGAACCTCGCGAAATGCGATGATATTCTAGGTCGTTAATTGTCGTGTAGCAGAAGTGCAAGAAAAGGAGGCAGGAAAATTGCACCCCCCCTTGAACAATCCTATTTCACTTAAAGAATAACCTAGCGATCCTCGAAGACTCAGATTTCCCGCACCGATAGAAGCATGCAACACATGATGTTCTCGCCGTCGAATTCTCGGATCACAGTAGCACGAAAGCGAAGGAAAAGTGGGGCGTATGGGAGCCGGCCGATAATCTCGCATGCGAGCATAACGATCAGTGCGCGGCGGTTTAACACGCGTATTTTATGAATTTTAAAGCGCGGCACAGCTGTTGTCACGCACCGATACGAGTCGTGTACCCCCCTCTCTCTCTCTCTTTCTCTGAATGCCTTCGTAGGTACTCGCATTTGCAGGTAGTTTGTTTGACATCGTCGCTGCTAACTGATACAACGTGGATCGCAGGACGAGGGGAACGCCGGGGATTGACGTGGCCAGGGGTGCACGCTTACGTGGCGATAGATCCGACCGAGTTTTCGAACGGAAAGGGCGTACCGGATGTTTCAGCTCGCCACTTTAGGGACATGTGGCTCGGGGACAGATAGCCATCGGTCTTGAAGCTAATTAGCGGCGCGCAGTGCGAACAACCAGTCGCCGGGCTCCGCATCGTTCGCGACGTATACGTAAACGCGTGTTGCTCGCGAGATGGTGAACGCCCTTCCCCGCTTGTTCCCCCTCGTTCCTTTTTTTGCTTCGCATTCGTCTTCTTCGGAATCGTTGATTATTCCTCTTTGTCCTGCGGCTTTCGAACCGAGACGAAAAATATCGTCGCCGCACCTTCGCAAGGGCGGGATTTTCTATTCTGCCTTATACTCTACAGGGTGTCCCGAAATTTGTTTTAATAATCGACGAAGGTATTGCAGCAAAATCAATGAGCAAAAATCGTTTGGTTTAAGAAACGTTCGCGTTAGTTTCATGATTTAAATACAAGCGTTGCTAAATGTACAACGAAAAAAGAAAGATTATCTTTTGTATGAAATATATAATTGAATAAAGAATATCAAAGTATATTATAATATCCTTCTGAATCAGTTATATTGCTGCTTTTGACAAGAAATGGCAAAACTTATGACAAGTATACTCGTCAGAAACAGTTATGTACCTGGTTAACAAATCATGTGCAGGAGAAGTAGGTATTATGTTTATTACAATGTACTAGTCGAAATAAAAATATTTGTTTCTATGAACATTGATTTTTTTTGCGGCCCACCTAAAGTTTATTTGGCCCAAGTTAGCTTTTGCGTTTGACACTCCTGTTCTACGCTAATTGCCGTATGGCACAAGTCACTCTTTTACCAGAAAGAGACATCACAATTCAGCGCAATAATGGTACTTGTTTATTCGTTACGAGATCGTTTATCGAGTGTCAAAAGAAACGCAGTTTTTCCCTTAAATTACGTTATCATAATCACTAATCTTTCGCTTTACGCTATTCTTAATTCTTTATGAAGTATTACAGAAATGTCCAAATTTTCCAATAAATTCGATAAATCCAACGAATTTGTCACGATAATTCGAAGCTTTGTTAATTTCTCGAAGATTGTCTAGACAGAGGGTGTATTCGAACTAGAGCAGATCTCTAAGCCGAGGATCGACGATCGTGCGTCACGAACGATTCCGGGGGACGGAGATACCAGCGACGTTTCGTCGTTATTGCTCGCATAATTTCTCCGAACCTCGGGGCGCGGTGAAATTACGACTGGACGAGAATCGAGGCCGAGCGTGCGTGCGAGGCCGCGATCCGCGCAGCGCGGCGTGCACTCGCACACCTGTACCCGCGACATTAATCACCAGGAGCGAAGCGTATCTGTCACGGCCGAGTGAAATTCTCTGAATAACGAAACGACCGGCAGTCTTCGGGATCGCTCGGTGCACACGACAATCCATGGTAGGACATTTGTCGCTGGCTGGTGTCTTCGATGGACAGCCGACGTGTCCTCGGTTGTTAGGAAGAAGTTCGTCAAACGCCGGATATGTGCTCGAAAAGATCCGAATTGATTCCCCGGGATCTTTCAACGATTTGTATAGAAGTTTTTCTGGTATAAACGTGATGAAAGAAACTGGGACATGTGTCGGGAAACCATTTATTTCGGCGACACTGTCAATTCATGTGGTAGGAGTTGTTGGATAGTAGCGATTCTTTAGATGAAGATCATACGGAGACGATTTTATTTGAACACGAGAAATCATTTATATGTAATTAACAGACTGCGGATGTTCGTGCAAAATTAAATTCTCTATATCAGTTACACGATGTCACAGGTTTTATCTTTCTTTTAATAATTTTAATAAATTTAAATGAATACATCCGCGTTTTGTTGACTTCTTGTCATCATTTCACGGTTTTAAGTCGCGTATACTCATTTTTGCCATAAACGCATAAAATCCGCAGTCTAGTAATGAATTTGGTTCAGTATTATTTGCTGAGACGATCGTAAGATCGTAAGATCGGCGAAAACAATGCAATGTAAAAAATCGGGCTATTACTGTTAAATTTATTTTATCGTATAGGAAAAATGTATTAAAAGCGCACTGGTAGAAAATAACAAGGGTTATTATTATCCTCTCAAAATTGATCGAACGAATATCAGAACATTATTTACAACTTGTAATAAACTTGGTCTAACAGTAACTTACTCCTGGTTTATCAAAAAACGAATTGAACAAAAAGGACTGTCGAAATAGAAATAATACTAATATAATCGCGGCTTATCTGTATGTATTTAGAGTTTAGAATACGAGTGTATATGCGCGTGGTATGTTTTCTGTAAGTATGATGCGAGCGAGTAAGTTAGTCGCAAGTTGTACTTCGAGATGCAACTCGAGCTGCAACCCTATTGTATTGCACATTTTCCTATTACAGTAATTTCTCCCTAAGTCGGGCTCAGATTGTGGACAATTTGGGAAGAGGAGATATGATTATTCGAGCCTCGCGGCTCGTTTTTATAGTTGTTGACAATCGATAACTATAAAATAATAATAATCGTATCTCCTCTTCCGAAATTGCCCATTTTTATAGTATATAGTAGTATATATATATATCCGACGCAAAGTAAAAATAAAATAGAAATAGTCTCGGCCAATAAAATTTCTCCCGAAATAGGAAAGATAGTATCAGAGAAAAGATGTCAAGTATCAGGACGTAAACAATAATTTAACTTTATATATGTTTATATATATATATATATTATAGTATATAGTATATAGTATTATATATATAGTATAGTGAATGCAGACGAATTCTGTGGAAAAATCCTCGGTTCAGAGCTACGTATCGATTCCAAAAAGCCAACAAAAACTGAAAAACTTGAACGAAGAGCGGAAGGCTTAAAAAAAGAGCGAGAGGGTTAAA
Organism: Megalopta genalis; assembly: GCF_051020955.1. Lineage (NCBI taxonomy): Eukaryota > Metazoa > Arthropoda > Insecta > Hymenoptera > Halictidae > Megalopta > Megalopta genalis. Next base: position 23,425,562 of record NC_135013.1, on the reverse strand, counting down.
CAAAGAACAGGCACACAGAGGTCCGTCGACGGCAAAAGCATCGGAATGGAGCATCGACACGAAAATGGAGCAAGTTTCTGGGACAGTTGCAGGGACGAAGTTTCACGGGCCGCTGCGCGTAATCGGCTCGAGTTTTCTAAGCCGTCGTCGGAGCTTTCGCACAGAAGCGGCTAAACGAATTCGGTTCTTGAGTTTCATGGCCACCGGAAGCCATTGTCTTTCCGATACTCCATTCCTCTCTCTCTCTCTCTCTCTCTCTCTCTCTCTCTCTCTCTCTCTCTCTCGAGCGCTTCTTTTTTTGTCAGCTCCCAACAGAGGGTACGCCGATCGAGTCCACGGAGCCGCCGAGTTTACGGAGTAAGCACGAGAGGAGTTCGGACTAATTCGAGCGTGAGTAGAGCGGAGTCGAATGCCGGAGCCACGTCAGGAACGAAACGTGAAACTCGAGAAGACTATTAGAGCGAGGAGCCCGGCAAGGTGGGGCCCCGAAAAACAAGGAAGAACCGGCACGACCCTTGGAAAACGAAGAAGACGATGCCACGGGAAGATGACGCCTCCCTGGCGCCCCGATCTGCGACATCCTGCTCCGGAGACTGCCGCCATTGCTGATCCCCTATCGGCCCTCCGAATCCCCGAGACTCCCTCGACCAGAAATTACCCAACTTTCCCCTTCGTCCGTCCTACCGATCTACCTCCGATGGCTAACTCTCGGCTCGAGAATTAAACCGATCGAGAATTTTCTCGATCTTTCATTTTCTGATCGTATTTCCGCGAAGTCGCTTACGATGGGAGGTCCTCAGGAGTAACTCCGACTTTTTGACTAGCCTTTGCCCGATGATAGAGCCACAAATACTGAAATTAACAGTTTTTGAGGTATCTAACGTCGAAGTTCTTTATTTGGAAATATACAAGTAGCTAATTATTTTAACGTTACTTTATACTCTGTAGAATAAAAACTCTCTACCTCGATTGCAGGAAACGGAAGAAGAATGAAAATGTATTCCCTCTAGGAACAAATTTAGTTGAAATTGAAAATAGCATAACAGTATTTTAAAATTTTTCAATTCTATTCATTGTTCCAAATTTCGCAGGCAATTTTTCTTACAAATGCTTAAAATCCACGGCATACGGATAACTTTCTTCTCTCATTTTATCTCGCGCCTGCTAGTTTATAAGTGAAAGATCTGGATCTCTTTCGACAACCACCGCGAAGACATTGTAAATCAGGGGTGTCAAACTCGCGGCCCGCGATGAACATTTTTGCGGCCCAGTCAATATATCCGACGCAAAGTAAAAATAAAATAGAAATGTGAATTAGAAATGTTGAAAGTAGTCTCGGCCAATCAAATTTCTCCCGAAATAGGAAAGATAGTATCGGAGAAGAGATGTCAAGTATCAGGACGTAAACAATAATTTCACTTTATATATGCTCATTACAATGTACTAGTCAAAATAAAAATATTTGTTTCTACGAACATTGATTTTCTTTTTTTGCGGCCCATCTAAAGTTAAGCATTGTTTATTTGGCCCAAGTTAGCTTTCGAGTTTGACAGCCCTGTTGTAAATGAACAGCGATACAAAGCAACCATTAAAACCAATAAATAGTAACGCACGTGTCCGAGTGTTTCTATAAATCATGAACGAGACTCTTCAGCTTGTACCTACGAAACGCGCTGTGAACGAAGCGAACATTGACGAATTATTTAGTAAGTTCCAGCAGCTTCAATTGACCGTGGCTCGCACTCATTAACCGCGTAAGTGGACAACCGCGGTCGGCCAAAGAAGAAAAACAGTTTCGCCGGGGAACCACTTTCCCCGCTAATTATCAGCATCGTGGGTCCGAGCTTAATAACGACCGGTCCAAAAATACGCAAGCCCGAAAGCTCGTAGCCCGCGTAAGGGGCGACAGGTCGTTTGGCGAGTCTCGGGGCCGAGGATAAATGATCACCGCGAGCTGAATCCGCCATGGCGACCAGCGGCTACCGGTCCTCCGATAATAAGAACGCAATTACGAAGTGGAACGAGACACCTATAAATAGGCGTGCTGCGCGCGGAACGACGATGGGAAGACGGTCGAGGACGCGCGAGAACAACGGCGGGGGTGGGAGACGGAAGAAGGAACGGTTAATTTGTTGCGTATCAGCAGCACCGGCAGCTACGAAGACAAGCTGCGAGGAGGGCACCGGGCCTCGGGTTCTTCCTCAGAAAATAACTAGAGATAATTACGAGCATAAATCAGAGTGTTAATATTCGGGGGCGTAGGTAGGAGGCGCAGGTATCTCCGCGTCGCCCCGTCGAGGCTCTCGGGACCATCGCGCGCGAGAGAGCTCCGCCGAGAAAAGAAGGATCGAGGGGCCGCGAACGAAGAAGACGAAGAAGAAGGAGAAGCTGACAGGAGAAACGGCGAACGGAATAATGCCGACTCCGGCATCGGTAGATCATTCGTGGCCGACGGATACGCCTCCTTGTTAGCCGGGGTTTACTTAGTCCTGCGACGCTGCCAGGACGTGCGTTACGCCTGCTAATAGCCCACCGGTAACGAACTACCGTCGGCATATTTTCGAGGACCTTTTCGAGCGAGAACGCAACCGTTTATCCTCTCGCCGACGCTCCTATCGATCATTCTCGTCAGCGCGAGACCTGCTCGCCTCTGCAAACGAATTCCCGGTCCAGGCTTCGAACGAACACGATCTTCGCGATATTTGCTTAATTCTATTTTTCTTCGGGCTTGTTATACACTGCGTCCGTCCCGTAACTATGAAACCACCAAGAATTTTCAGTCGTTTCGGTACGTCGTATATAAGATTTTATCGAGAAACAATATTTTTCTAAAAAAAGGATACATTTTATTCGGTAAAAGAAAAGAAAAACGGAAGAAAACTAATTTATTCTTGTTTAAAATACAATACGATGAAATTGTAACAATAATTTAGTAATGCTAGGTCCACTTCTATTACGAATGGGTTCGAGTATTTTACGTACTTCCAATTAGATTTTATCGTGTTGTTTTTCTCTCTATGTATTCACGAGAAATGATCTTTACAGACTTTTAATTATATAGTTATGAAACACTAACGAATCAGCGTTTTACCGTTGTTTTGTATCCGAGTGAACATAATCTGTTCTTCTGAAAAGATACATTATTTCACAATATGATTTCAAACATGCCATACTTCATTCAATATTATGTTAACTCCTATGAAAGGTTTGAGAGTTATGAGACCCAGTGCATTATAGAAGTGACAGCTTAATTTTATAGGCATTGCAGAAGCGTTACCTTATGATTAGACAGTGGATTTTATTATGGTGCACGGAAGTATTTAAAATGCAATTAAACGTGCATATTAACAAAAGTTAATTATATTATTATTCTATGTTCACCGCAAGGTATTTTCTACTTGGTGTGAAAAGTATATTTTTCTTCTTCAGATTTCTATAAAAACGTTCATGAAAATGAGAATTTGCATAAAGATTCACAGTATAGTTATGATCAAGGAAGTAAGTTAGGGTGATCACCGAAGGGTTGCTTGCACGTAGACACACTTTCGTTTGCGATACTGATTGGCTCACAAATTGTCGGTAAAGAACAGTATTGAGCGAGCAGCTCGATCTTATGCAAAAAGTAAGGCGATCTTTGCGATTTTTTCTTTGAGAAACTGCGCAGCGGATCTTTTTAAAATTTCTACGTTAAGAAGAATGAGTACAAATTTTTTCGTTGAAAAATACGTGGAAACATATGTAAGAGCATTTTCTAGCTGCAATTCTTGCCAGAAACGGAACCGTATTTCTCATTCGTCTACGTAAACCACAAGATTCAACTCTTAGCACACGGAAGATTTTTCTAATATAGCTACGAGCAACTCGGAACAAATTTTACATAACTTGTGATTTTGCTATTTAAAATCGAACTGAAATAAAAATTAATAAATGATTATCGAATTGAAATAAATTAATAAACAAAAGATTTTGTGTTTTTTTATTTGTGCACTTTATATTATTATCTCACAGTATGGAAAAGAATAGGAATTGAAAAGAAATGCCACTTTGACATGAATATACATATAATACACATACATGTTGCCGTATCGGCGACACCGAGTGCAAAGGTTATTACTTTTGCGACAAACCTGGATAGATTAAATTGAACACTAAACCTACCAAGCCAGTTAAAATAATCGGTTTCATATTTCGTGTTTTGGAGTTGCTGAAACGACGAAGAATCTTTCATAGACAATGATTGAATAAATTTCTTAATATAGATTGCAATAAAAATGACGAAAGGTTTAAATAGACACAGTCTTCTCGTTATTATGAAGCAATACATACTCAAGTTACTCTTAGAGTTCGGTAGGATTGTTGTTAAAACAATGAGAAGAACGTTGAAAAATTTAGATTTGGAACCTCGGGAGTGTAGTATCGATAAGTGTAGTATCTATAATATAACTATAGAATATATTTATATATTCCAATATTTTTCTAAGTTTTATTTAATTTTCTAATTTATTCATATTTTAACCTTTTGCGATCAAGGCTACTTTAATTGTAAATTCAAAAGGAAATCGATTTCTTGAACTCGGTAAACCAGGCTCTATCCTCAAGGATTGAATTGCGAGACAGCCCGCGGTTTTCGCAGGGAAAACGAAGGAGGAGACGGGTCCTGCCCTCGGATCTCGCTGAGATAAATCGATCGTTCTACGAGGGGTTTGCCAGACGGCAATCGATGGGAATCGAGCCGATCTTGCAGTTCCTGGCAATTTAATTACGCCGCGGTATTTCACCGACATTTTTGTCCGGTATCGGAACGAGATATCAACAGGGCGAATGGGGGAGGGGGAGAACGAGAGGCGCTGGACGTGGAAAAAGAGAAGAATGCGCACGGTGGCGTTGAAACACTCATAACAGGTGGACCGATGCCCGAGCCGGAGATGCATCTTCGAGGTGGGCGGTCCCACACTCCTTAAATCAGCCCGCAGCCACCATAACATTAAGGCTGTCCCTCGCGAAGCCTCACCTCGCCCCTCGTCCTCGCCTTTATTTGTTTGCTTAGAGCGAGTAATTAGAATCCGATACAAATGGTTATTATTTATCGACGAGCGCCGACGAGGAGAGCTTTTGGGCGAAGGAGGATATGGAGGAGGAGGATGGGGCGGCGAATGCAGAAGTAGGTAGGAGGGAACACCTTCTGATTGCCTGGCGTTATTAAACCGACCGATACCGGCTGATAAATACACGGACGAGACCGTGAAGTCTACGCTCTCTCGCCACCGGCCAATATATAACGCCGCGATCGCGGCTAACAGCTTTCCCTTCTTGATATCTTGCTGCTGTCTGGATTCCTCTCGCGTGCTGTTGCGGCTGCGCCGAGAATCGGCGGGGTTGTTTGTCGAGCGAACCCGCAAAAACTTCTATCAACCCTTCTCAACGAGCTCCGCCCCGCCTCGTTCGCTCTAATTTCGATGGGAAAACTTAACCGCCTCTTCACATTTTTCGTAGACCGACCTTGATTTTCTGCGTTACGTTCACAATCGCATTCTGTCGAGCGAACGAGAAACATTCGCTTCATTTTGTCATCTGCGATCTTGGTAAATCTGATGCCTTGGAAATCTTTAATTTTCTAAAGATTTGATAGATGACAAAGTAAAGTGTATTTTTCTCGTTCGCTCAAGAGAATGCGATTGTGAACGTAACGCAGAAAATCAAAGTCGGTCTACGAAAAATGCGAAGAGGTGATTAAATTGTAAAATTTTCTAATAGATATAGTATTGTATCTATAATTATAGAATATATTTATATATACCAATATTTCTAAGTTTTATTTAATTTTCTAATTTATTTATACCTTAACCTTTTGCGATCAAGGCTACTTTAACTGTAAATTCAAAATAGTTTTTCCGACCTGCAATTACTTCCACGTTATACTGGATGATTCACCTAAATCACTGCGTCAAAATATCTCCTTCAACAGCGTTGTTAAAAAAATGTTTTATAGGGAATTTGGCTGGTATCGAGAGAAGAATACGATGCAAAAAGTAGTTTTTCTTTGAAATATTTAGGTGGCCTGATTTCAGTGGACCACTCTGTATACAGTGTTAGATACGTTATTTGCATACACAGTGTTTTATGCAAGAGTCTGATAATCTACGAATTATTTCGAAGTGTGATATAACAATGTTTAGCGATCGTTCATTGAAATGTTTTTCAACCCTCTGTACTAGGACGTTCATAAGATCAGCATGGATAAAATCATACATCAAATTCTACTTAACTACAGTAATCATTTCCACCGTTAGATACTACATATATGTTTTAAATTATACTTCATTGAAAGCGTTATTTAATAAATCGCAAATAAATACGAATAAATTGCTGAAGGTGATCTGAGAAAATTCTACGTGGTCTTTTAGACACATTATTCCTAGATCTTTATGAACAATCTCGCGGATGAACAATCTCATTATTTTCTACTCCTTTGTTCCTCATATTGTTGTCCTCCATTTTTCATTTCCTCTATATTTCATTCCGTCTTGACACGCCTGTACTTCTTCACGTTTCAAGGAGTGACTTCGAAATAAATTACTATTTGTATTGTTAATATTAAAAGTCTCTACTCGACTGGAAATATTGCCAGATGATTGCTGATACCGCCGATACAAGAGAAAGCGAGCGTAAGTAATAAATTGGCTCGGTAACAGCACAAAGAAGAATGCTTTGAAACGGACACACCTGCTTCTCGGAGCAGAAAACGTTTAACGTCGACAAGCCTACCACAATCCGCGTAACAGGAATCAGATAAACGCTAATGCTCTACTAAAGCCTCTGCTCTTCCTCGAATTAACATATCCACTATCATTAGCAGTCCTATTTATGGAACAATCACTGAATAATTATCTCGGCGCCAAAATAGAATGAATGCTCGCACAAGGTGTCCCAAACGAATACGTCAGTCTTATAACCAACGCAGTGTACGCATACATTTTATCCGTCGAGCTACAAGACTACACGCAACTTTAAACAATTCTTTACTTCTTCTCCAAATTCTTATGCAAATCTTCGAATGCTTCAGTAATTACTGTCTTGCCGCAAACATTTTTTGCCAAGCGTTCGAAATTCATATCTGGAATATGTTGTGACTGTTTTTTACGTGTTATTGAATTCTGTATCGTTGTAACAATTTGCCGGATGGCTCAGCCCAAGCACTCATAGAACTTAACCTACGAACTTTTTAACAGCTATATTGGTTTCAACTTTAGAACAACGGCTTAGAAGGAATTTATAGTATTTTATGATAGTCCTTCTAAGGTCAGAGAGATCAACAGATGGGAATAACAATTTCTCCTGAAATTGTTATTTAAGAGAAAATAATCGTGCTTCTTTTACACGCGTCATCACAATCATTGGAAAGTCTAATTAATAGGCTTCCGGAAGTTATCAAAACCTCCTCGTTGAGACTGAAGCTAATTCTTTTATTGGTTTCAATATTAATACTATGCCGTCCGGTGGCACCACGCTGGTGCCATGCAAAAACTATCTGTTGTATGCCGGTGGTACCACTTTGGTGCCATTTTAGAAAACTGAAATAACATTTGAACTATATTTCTTGGGTGTTAAAAAAGTTAGCAAGCTAACCATAGCATTGTGGTTGCTTTTCCTTAACCGCTGCATTCAATTTGTCCAGTTGCCAACATTCACGGATAATAAAAAATAACATAATAATAATAATAATAATAATTTTATAATATAACATTTACAGATATCATAAAAATGAGAGCGAGAGACATCTATAACTGAAATCGGCAATTACTTAGTTGCCAACCCAATAGAAACCCGAATGAAATCGATACCGTATTTAACCCGTAGCTACGCACCTGTCGAATGAACGAAAAAGGATCCGAACGATTCCAGGGAAAGGGGCATAATGGCGTCCGGATTGATGAGAAGCGGCCACGTCAGAGGGAACCGCAACCGACCCCGCGTTTCCGAGAGGACAAGCGGGAATCGAACAGTCGAATCTATCGCGATGCCAGACGCGTCCGTTAATAAAGTATAATGGGCACACGGCACCCCGACGACGATGCACACCTGACCCGGCGAACACAATGGCCGTCGACAACGTTCGGGGCACCGATCACGTAGGTCACGTGTGTGTGCGCGCCTGTGAACGGCTCTTTAATACGGGCTCGTAAACCATCCGCGAGAAAAGGGAAGGTACGCGGCGTGACTGCCGACTGGCGGCCACCTAAACAATAATACAAAAGCGTAAGAATACCAACAACGTGCCAGAAATCGCTAATTCGGCCGACAAGGTCGCGGATATTCCTCCCGCCGAATTTTATCCGAAGCTGTTTGCTCGCTGCCATTTTGGCAGCCCGTTTGCAGAAATCAGAATCGAGCCAAAGTTTTTGGTAAATTACCATTAGAAATTGAAACGTGGGATATAAATTTACACTGGCAATTTATGTAAAATTGATACTGTCAACTTATGTAGCGGGATTTGTTGCTGACGATTTTTTAAATTAAGATCATACGAAGACAATTTTTCTTTTTACAACGAGAAATTAAATATATAATAAACTTGGTTCAGAATTCGTACGATTGGCGAAAGCAGTGCAGCCAAACTGCGATAATTCTTTTGATAATTATACTCGTCTAATTTGCTTTTATGCCGCCTGTGCTACGCGGAGTCATCCCGTACATGTAAAAATAGATAAAATTATTATTATTATTATTAATGAATTCAATACCGAGTTTAGTTACAAGTGCATAAAATCAGCAGCTCGCTATACTCAACATTTACTATCTCCAAAACGAATCGAGCCGCAAAACCCATTTGCCCTCGACACACTATATTAAAAAAAACCCAGATTCATCGGCACGAGCATAATTTTCGAGGCTCGTACCGATGCAAATGAGTTAACAAATACATCCGGAGCGCTTTCGGGCCCCTGCTGCAGTTTACGGTGCAGTTGGAACGATCGAGGGACATAATGAATTTGTTTCAATTATTCAGTGGACATCTTCGCCTCGATCGACCGTGAAATACGATTTTCCGTCCGTTCATCGGGTAATCGGCCGATTTATTTATCCGAGCAAAAATTCAACGGAAAAGGGGGGAGGACTGGGGGAGCCGGGGGAGGAGCGAGAGCGAGCGTGCGAGTGGGAGTCACGTTGATTAGCTTCCGTGTTGATTTAATTACTGGGGGAATAATTGGAATGCCTACCGACCTGCCCCGTCCCCTCTCCCGACGACATCGCCCCGTCGTTTGCTTCACTTTGTCTCCCGCGCCCCGTGCCCCTCGCGACCTGACCGTTGCATATTCATCGATGGATTAATATATATACATATATACACACACATGTATATATATATATATATATATATATATATATATATATATATATATATACATACATACATACATACATACATACATATATACATACATACATATATACATACATATATATTCCACGTGTCGAAGCCTTCACTGCCACGTTACATCCCTCCGGTATCAACGACACCGAATTTCCGCATTAACAAGCCCGGAATGATTGGTGGGGTAACAACGAGTACAACCAGGAAAGTACCTTCGATGTTTTTACACTTTTTGCTGGGCATTCGAAGTTGTTCGCTATCCCAGTTATATAATATCAACCAGTTGATCGATCCAATAGCGTTCATCCCGATCCACAACTTTAGTACAATGAAACCAGACGAGAGACATTAGGTTTGCGTCAAATGAGCCGTTTATTTTGAAAGTGGCATAAGTCAGTTTACCGTAATGAAAAGTGGTGATCTTTTAATGTTTATACGAAATTATTTATACTGAGAAAAATATCAGTAACCCGAGATAACAAATACGAGTAAATCTTCTCGAAAGTTAGCATCCATACTTTTAAACGTGTTAAAACGCAAACCCTTAAATATATCGACTTAAAAACAAAGTGACTTATGCCACTTTCAAAACAAACGGCTCAAATGTAAAAGGTATCAGATCAACATGAGACTATCCTTTAGTGCAATTCTTGATATGGAATTATTGAATACGCACAATTAATACTTTCGCTACGGCGCACAGAGTGGGTTATTTGGCCCCGAAAAGGCTGACACTTACGGATTTTTAAGATTTTATCTAAACTGTCAAATGCTTGTTTTTTCAGACACCGATATTGACTTTTTAACTTCTTCAACACGCGAAACATCAACGCTTGAAAATAATGAAGAATTCAGTCGTTTCTTTTTGCAATTCTGAAACTTTGGTGGCGAATTAGTTTATATTTCCTCCGACTTGTCTCATTACATTCGCGAACGATTCGCAATTAGAATGCAAAAAGAATTGACCTCGGATTAGCCCGGATGCGTGTTTTACAATCAGTTGTTTCGGCGCGCTTCTCGTAAGCCTGCATACTTGCACTCGCCTGCATTTACGAGTGTCTCTCGATCCAAATGATTCTCTTTTTGATGACACTGTTTAGATAATAAACACATTATAGACAAATTGATACGGAATTAATGTGACGTACATCATCACTGACGTTAGTAACCAATTCGATGTCCGTCACCACTTTGAAGTTTTTGAAGTTAAAGATACACTAAGATCGACGTGTCCAACAACTACTTCGTTCGAAAAAGCGGAGGCTCGACATGCCTAAAGAATCACTGAGAAGAATGTCACTTAACTGCAGACGACCAGGATTCGAATCGTCGGAATAGCTCTAGATCTGCGGGCAAACCGGAACGGAAGAGCGGCGCGGAATCAATTCCGCGGAAGGTTGTCGAGGGGCCGCGGCGCGGAAGAAACAAATTTCAGAAGACTAAAAGGACTACAAGGCCCCGGGGCACGGAAATAAAACAGCTCGCCGTGGAAAAACATTTTCCCGCGGGCGTATATCGCGTTCCCCGCGAGAGCGCAAACCGGTCCGCGTGATAGACGGCGCGTGTAGGACGCGTCTGTGCGCGCAGGGAGAGAGCAGACTGGAAAAAGACAACGGAGCGAAGTTCGTTGCCAATTTCCACGAAGCGCGAGTCTCTCGTTGCAAAAACGAGGCCGTGTATGGTTACGTTGGTAGCGGAGCGGCCATAGGCGAGCGTATATCGCGGCGATGTTATCCGCAAACACGCGGGTTCGGCCAATTTATCCCAAGGGATGAGGCCGACGTGGCCTGGAGCCGGGTGTGGGGCAACCTTGTCCAGCGGAATGAATTCAGCACGCAGCCCCTGTGCGGTTGAGCCGCCTCCATCCCCCTTTTCACAGACCGCCACCTCCAGCCACCTCCGGCCACCTCCGGCCACCGTGCTACATCCCTCCCTACCACCCACCGAAACCAACCCTTCCGCCCTTCCCAACCGCTTTCCATCCTATGCTCCTTCCTCCTACACCTTTTCCATCGATGTTCTCCGCGAACGGCCGTTAAGGCTGGTTCGAACTGTTCGGTCGAGAAACGACGCGTGCTAACAACGACCGCGTTGTCGTTCGTGGCCGACACTTTTTACTACCCTCCGACTAATACGACGATGATGGCTCGCGTTTTAATCGACCCTCTGCCGCTGGTCGACGCGTTATACGTCTCCATCGCTAATTGCTTATAGTCCGCGTTCTTCTAGAATCACGTTACACCTCGTTTACTCTACGCTAACAAGACGCTATAGGTGTATTCCTCTATTTGGCCTGGATTACCGGTGTTTTCTGTTTCTTTCGTTGCTAGATTCCTGACGATCTTATATGTAAAACAACTCAATTAATCCTTGTGCCAAGATCAAGATGACAGAGTACTTACTCTGAATTCGTCATTTAAGATTTCTTACATTTATCCTGTTAAGGAAATTGCTGTACGTTTTTTACTTTCTTGGATAATTATACATTTATTTTTATCGAAGATGTACATCGAAAACCGAGATTGACATAAAGCTTAATGCAGTTAATATTCATCTTCACCGCTCTGATAAACGAAAATCAATTGTATTTGATAGCATTGTATACACGATGCGAATAAGTTTACCTTAAATCATTGAATAGTACTCTAGCAATGCATATTAAATAGTTATTAGTATTTTGAGTAAGGCTCGATAGACTATTCGAGAGGCAAAAACTAACTGTAAACGTAAACTGTCACTCAAGGTGAAATGGTGTTTTATTCGCGATTTGATATCGAAGGACGTTAAGGAGTATTTTTTACTATAGTTCAATGAGAACAAAAATTGTCAAATAGAAACGCGAAATTTTGTACTACTAGGTCAAAATTATGTCAAGGATTTTGACCTAGTAAAAATGTTGGAGATGTTGGGTCCGATATCATATCGACTTGGAACATCTACATTTTTACATATATTGGGTTGTCCGGAAAGTTCGTGCCGATTTTCGGTAGGTAGCGTGAGAGACCTGACCGAATATATCACAATTATTGAAAACAAATGACATGTGTACATATTCTAAAAGAGATAACTTCAGCCATGTTTGGAAAAAAGTTTGGTTACGATTCGTTAATTTTTATCAGTTTTGTACGCCTTAGAATATGGTGGCAAATAAAGTGCATTACAGGCATTTAATGCTTTTCTTTTTCCGAAAGGGCGAAAATGCCACACGAGCGGCAAATAAGATATGCGCTGTTTATGGCGAGGATGCTGTGGCCGAAAGAACTGTGCGTAAGTGGTTTGCTCGGTTTAAAGCTG